>NC_133773.1:32882939-33115748 GCF_003597395.2 Chelonoidis abingdonii
GAGGCGGTCAAAAGCAAACAGGATGTGAAGGAAATCATTAAAAAAGGGGGGATAGAAGAAATGACGAGAAATATATTGCCCTATATAAATCCATGTACAAACCCGACACTGAATACTGTGTACAATGTGATCCTCAACCTCAAAAAACGAATTAATGCACTAGAAAGGTTCAGAAATGGCAACTAAATGATTAGGGGTTTGGAGAGGGTCCCATATGAGGAAAGATTAGAGACTAGGCCTCTTCAGCTTGGAAAAGAGGAGACTAAGGGGGATATGACAGAGGTCTATAAAATCATGAGTGATGTGGAGAAAGTGGATAAGGAAAAGGTATTTACTTATTCCCATAATACAAGAAGTAGGGGTCACCAAATGAAATGAATAGGCAGCAGGTTTAAAACAATTAAAAGGAAATTCTTCTTCACGCAGCGCAGTCAACTTGTGGAACTCCTTACCTGAGGAGGTTGTGAAGGCTAGGATTATAACAGTTTTCAAAAGAAAACTGGATAAATTCATGGTGATTAAGTCCATAAATGGCTATTAGCCAGGATGGGTAAAGAATGGTGTCTCTAGCCTCTGTTTGTCAGAGGATGGAGATGGATGGCAGGAGAGTGATCACTTGATCATTGCCTGTTAGGTGCCCCAGACGGAGTGAACCTGGCATTGGCCACTGTTGGTAGACAGATACTGGGCTAGATGGACCTTTGGTCTGACCTGGTATGGCCGTTCTTACGGTCTTATTCTTTTAATGTATTTTATGTAATATTTCAAATAAAATTGGCCTAATGTCATAGTAAAACTTAGAGGACTATTTTCAGGTCTACACACTAAGGGTCTGATTCTCAGAAGTGCCTAGTCCTCACTACTGTAACTAAAGTCAAATCAGGGAGCTGAAAATCAGGGTTTAAGTGTGTAGCATATGGATTTTGTTGTAGAAAGTGCCATCACTGATGTTT
Organism: Chelonoidis abingdonii; assembly: GCF_003597395.2. Lineage (NCBI taxonomy): Eukaryota > Metazoa > Chordata > Testudines > Testudinidae > Chelonoidis > Chelonoidis abingdonii. The sequence continues at coordinate 32,883,893 of NC_133773.1, forward strand.
AGAACATCTGTTTGACAATGGACTTTCACTCCTGGGGAAAAACCAGTAAGCCCTATAATGTACTGTTGGAGAAGGAAGATCTCCTTGAGCAGCATTCAGGAAAAAGAGGCCCTTGCACATACTGCAGTGAAATTAGACTACCAGTTTTAGTTCATTCCAAGTGCTTTCAATTTCCGTTTATAGTTCAGTGTAACTATGAAAAATGATTGAGTAATAGAAATTAATCTGTATCACAGTATTTTAATCTATTGCATTTAAAAAGTGCATGAAATGGGGAGTTTACTATCAGTTTACTTTGAGCTGTTTCCTGCTTAGCTGCTCATTGTTTGCTTTAGTCTCTTTGTGTTTAATGTTTCTTGATTGTTATATAGGGTAGATTCTTATCTTTCATTTTCCTTATGGAAATGAATATGTGCTTTATCCTTAGACTGTCATATCTTGATGGCATAGTGAATAACGGACCCCACCTCAGCAGTCAGGATGTGATTTCTCACATTTCTGAAGAATCCGTATTTTGCTAAAGATACCTCAATTAATTCTCACAATAGGGAGGGCAAGTAATGACAGTAGATATTAGGTCTTGTCTAAACACACTTTGTGCTGCTTTAAAATGGTGCACCTCCCCCCTCACTTGCTGCCCCTGCCCCCTCGGAAGCATGGATGCAGTTATATCAGGATAAAGATGCTTTATACTGGTATAACTATTCTCATACAAGAAGGGAAATAGGCTTTACCAGTATTTGATATCTTTATGCCAGTATAACTGTGTCTACAGTAAGGGTTGTATTGGTATGACTCTCTCATTAAAAAAAATTGCACAACTAACAAGAAATAGTTTATATCAGTGCAAAAACGGTGTATGATTGGACCTTAGAGCAGAAACATCTTCCTTATAATAGAGGTTCCCATACATTTTTTTTTTTTTTTGCTGAGCCCCTGTTTAGAGATTCTTGTCCCATGCGCGCACACCCTTTTTCTAAGTGGAGAGGGGTGCCCTGTACCCATAAGGGGTGCCCAGCACCTGCTGGAGGAGTGACGGGGGGAGAAACTCACCATATGGCAGTTGAGGAAGCTTTCTGCTCCCTTTAGTGGTCATTTAGTCTCTGCTGTCAGGAGGGGAGCTGACAGCTGCAATCCTTGAGTACTGGCCCCCTGCCGAACAGAGTTCCCTGTTGACACCTGCCCTTGAGCACAGCTCTATCAGCTTTCCCTGCCCAGACTCTCTCCAGCAGAGGACAGGGCTCTGTGCCCTGGAACTGTGCTGAAGGGTTGGGGTCAGCAGGGGGCTCTGACTGGCAGGGAAGGGTCAGTAATTCAGCTTTCCACTCCCTGCTCGCATAGTCCCTGGTGCTACCCCAGTAGAGGAAGGTAACTGTCCATTGGTGGCTGCTGCAGCTGTGACAGTGGAGCACCAAGGAGGACAGGGAGCCTGGTCCTGGCAGCTGAGACCACCTGTATAGAGCCCTGCCCACTTCCATTCTGTACAGAGTCCCTTGCTGACCCCAGCCCTCCGGTGCACCCCTGTCAGGTCTTTGTACCCCTCGATAATCTCTGTGTGTGTCCCGCAGTTTGGGAACTTCTGCCTTACAGTACAAGTGAGGGAAGAATACATAAACTAAAACTCTATAACAACTTATCCATATTGTGGAGATGGCCTCTGTTTATAAGGTTAGTTTTCTAATTCAGCTATAGAAGCTGTAACTAATCAGTAATGCTTTGAAGTTTCAGCTCTTGAGAAGACACTTGTAGTATAATAAGAAAAATCTGCAAGATGTATTTTATAGTTGTGTTTGAAGAAACACCATTTTCGTCTTTTGAAATGCCCCAGTTTTCTAAGCCACCTACTTAAAATTATTTTGGAGGGATTTGCTTTTTATGTAAAAGAACATTGTTGTGGGAATAGAGTCCATATAATCATTTATTAAAGTTGAAAAATATTAAACTCCATTTGAAATATATATAATCCTAGGTAGTAAAGCTTCATTGTTCTTTTTTTCAGTTGTGTCTTTTTGGTTATTTCCGAAACGAAGAAAAGGTTATAATCCTGCCCAATATCTCTTCTGTTTCAGCTCTCAGTAAAAATCAGTATAATGGCAAACAAAAGATAAATGAGGGTGAGAAGGATAGCCATTCGCCGAAGGAACTGGCTATAGGATGGGATGAGACTCCTGATTACAATGGAATTGAGGAGGATGATTACCTAGATTTCATTCCACCTTCTCCAGAGGAAGAAGTGCTTTCTTCCTCATCTTCTATAAAAAACATTAGGTAAAACAAAATTCATTACAGCAAATGTTTATCACCAGGATGGTTTAAACAGGTTAAAAAAGGACGCTAGTCCCAAAATCTCCACTTGTTAAAATGTTACTGGTTGAATTGTCTGGGTGAATGAATAGACCTGAGACCTTATTTCTTGAATGAATGGCAGTGTAGCAATTGGCAGCAATGAATGTCATGAAACGCAGTTTTCTGCTATGCTCAAAGTGGTGTTAGTTTCACAGGAAGCACCATTTCCATCCCAGCCAAGCCAGGATCAGGGGCCTAATTTGGTTGTGAATTGCATGGGTGGAAGATGGACTTACTCAATTATTTACTTGATGTTCACTTGTTCTTGAGAGAGTTGAGTAGTTTTGTATAATATACATAATGCTTAAAACTGTTATGCTAAGCAAGCAAATTAATTTCTCCTCTAATGAAAATAATTTGTTTTATTGATATGTTTTACTGACTTTTTGTTTTAATATTAGTAATATTTTCAAAGAACCTGCTGTAGATGGAAAACTAATAGTTGATAACAGTCTGTCAAAACCTGGAAAAATCATCACAAAGCAGCCTACCAGAAGAACCAGTATAGAGCATACAGGTATAAGAAACACTTCAGCTGAAACATCTGTGCATTAAATGTCTCTTGAACAGTGTGCAACTCCTTTTGTTCTCATGTTCTTCATCTACTGTGCTACGGAGTGAGCATTTGCTAGTGGTTAAATGCAGGACTGAGAGGCAGGAGATGTGGAGTTCCGTTTCTGACTCTGCCATGTGCTTGCTATATAATCTTGGGCACATCACTTAACCAGAATCACTGGACTCTTTTGAGGTTATCAGTTCCTGGGTGCCTTGTCAGGGATACCTTGGGCCTGATTTTCTAAAGTGATGAGCACTCGCAAAGTGTCAAACTGAGTTCCCAAAGTGACCGCTCTAGAAAATTTTTCCTCTTAATTTTTAATGCTTGTTTCTCCTTTTTTTTTTTAAACTATGGGGATGATACTAATTTTATAAGGAGTGTTGAGCTAAATTAACATTTGTCAAGAATTTTGCAATTCTTGGATTGAAGGTAAGGTTTTACCATTAATGCAACATTCAGACTGCAAATTTAAACAGACGGTCCAGGCATATAATAAGTTGTGGCTCAGAGTAATATAAACTCTCCCAGATTTTATACATTTCATATGTGAAGTTATAAATTCAACATTACTAAAAACGTATGTGCAATGTGGGTTAGTTAACGGTACTATTCTGGAAACCAGACTCTGGGAGACAGAGTTTGGTCATATTTTTTTCTTGTGCACCATCAACAAAATTGTTTGCCAGCTTTCAGCTTAAGGACCAAACTGTGCCCTGGCTTCCACCTGTGCAACTGCATTAAAAATCAATTCCACAGGTATGACCTGAGGATGGAATTTGTCTTTCAGAATCTTAACTCTAGTGGCAATTTAAACATAGTGTCAGGACCCAAGATCAGTATGCAGAGCTGGCAAATTTGATCTGGAAGTCGGTGAGACAATAAACATAGACTCTTACAATGATTTTTGGTCACTTTCCAGAGTAGAACTGCAATTAAACATTTTGTTAAGGTAGATTTTTTTGCATGTAGTTTGTCCACGAGAACACTACGTGATACACAAAACATGTCAAGTTTATAATTTTTGTAATAAACTTTGTACATAGTCAAGCCTAGCTATGACAATATACAGTTGCACAAGTGCCTGAGGCGCCAAAAAAAGTGTGTGTGTGTGTATATATATATTNAAAAAAAAAAAAAAAAAGCCAAGTCTTCAGTTTTTGAATGTCATTTGCTACGGCTTGCACATCAATAAACATAGGAATCACAGTGGGTGAAGCAGGCTATACCAGGAACAAAAATATGTATTAAAAGAGGAAAATTTGTTTTTATTCTGATCCGTATGATTCAAGCTCTTTGATTGGCTAAGGTTGTAGTTTCTCATTCTTTACATTTCCCCTCTTCCCAACAAGCCAGTATTGTTTTGTTTATTATTGTTATCCATTTCTGGTTAGAAAAAACAGACCAAGACGAAATTAAAGAGCTCTTTCTGACATCTCAGGATGTCATTAAGTTCCACATTCCACTCAGCTAATGGTGCTTCATAATTAACTTTCAAAAACCTAAGCACTGATCAAGCTAATGCAAATCAAAACTTGCACTAAAAATAACTCTAAAGGAGATGAACACAGGAAATTCTTATTGTAGTTTCCAGATCCAAAATGTGATCCAAAAAGGACATGAAAATGAAATGGAAAGAAGAAAAAAAACCCATAAGTTTTAATAGCAACATCAACCTATAAGCTATAATAGTTCACTCTTCTTCTCCATGCTTATATAGTATAGGAATGGATGTTGTTTTAGGGCCCAATTCTGCTGTTGAAAGTCATGAAAAAAAAAAAACCTTCATAATCTCTCAGATTTGGGAGTTTACTGGTGATATTTTGTTTCTTACATCCCCCTGTAAGGAAAGGGAAGTCCAGGTATCGTACACACCTATATCCCAACCGGGATTCTTATTTTATCTTACATAACTATATTCCATTGCAATTGTTTTCTAATTATCTTGTGTGCCTCCAGTTTAATGCATGGAAGAGAAACTTTTTATTTAATTTTACATTAATACATCAATACTTACCAGATCACCATTTTTTTGGTGCAAAATTCCTATTACATATCCAGTTTTGAATCCCTCTCACTTCTGTTGATGAGCATCTCGATTTTGTCACCAATACTGTTTTAGTCTTTTGCTGAATGAGTCAGGTGAGGCACTCCTAGAGAGCTTTACGTGCAATGTATTGCTATTATAAATTTGTGCTAAATACTAGGGCCCAGATCCTCAAAGGAACTTTGGCATTCCTCCACTCAGTGTTGCAATGCCTAACCCCTCTGAGTGTGTCTACACAGCAATTAAACATTCACAGCTGACCCAGGACAGGTGACAGGTTAAATTGCATTGTAGACATTTGCTGCTGACCCGGTGCATGTGGCTGATGGGTCAGAAATAGGTGTCTCCCTCCACTTGGGATCTTGTGTCCTGAACCATGCCCCCAAATTAGGCATGTAGGCCAGGTCAGCCATTTAGGTAGCCCATGACCTAGCAACCAACACACAATATCTCCTCCCCACTCATGCTCAATACTCCTCTCACACTCGTCCTTCTCTTCTTCCTACCCTTTTGTGAAGGTGCTCTGCTGCTCCCCAACATTGATGGCCTGCATCCAATCCTCCTGCCACAGGGTATGACAGAATTTAGCCACTGGTATTAGGGCCAGCTGACAAGATAGGTGTTCCCTTGTCTAATCTGAGACTCCTCCTTCGGGGCCTCTGGAAACGTCAACTTGAGCTAAGGCTCCAGGTACCTTGTTAGCTGTGGGTGGCATTAGTGCTTGGGCAGCTTTTCAAATGCTGACCAGCAGAAACTTAGGTGCCCAGAGGGTTATGAGGCAGCTGAATGACAGTTCTGAAAAGATCAGTGGTACCTAAATGGTGAAGTTGGCATACTAAAGAGGCAGATAGGCCCAGATCCTTCAAGGTATTTAGGAACCTAATAGACTAAAATATTTCAGTGGCAGACATTGCTTTTGTGATTAAAAATTTTGTAATATTAACAACATTCTCAACAAAAAAGGCAGAAAAAAAAAAACACTACTTAGGATGTAGCACTGAGATACAATTATGAGTTTGTCTTCTTTGGGCCACTGTACTCTCAGCTCATGATTAGCCAGGTGCCAAATCCTGCAGTGTCCTCTGTTCTTCCTAGCACATTGTACGTGTGAAGCAGTTTGTCTTCTAGGGCAGAGATAGTATAGCTGTATGGGTAGCCATAACTTTTATTCTACTGTTTATTACCCTCAGTTCACAATGCAAGTTATTACATAGGCTGACCAGACATTTATGCATTCACACTGAAGAGTTGCTACAGACATCCTTTTATATCTGACTTCTAGTGGATGACACTGAGTGCCAATGGAAGTCTGAAGTGAATGCCCGTACTAACAGGTTAATCATTACAGCTTTACAGGAAGAGAGAGTGTTAGCATGAAAGCTAAAGAGCTTTTAAATAAGTCTTAACACTTTATGTTATGATCTTCTCAAAGCTACCCTAAGCAGAGTCATGACTGGTCAGTAATTGTAGATAGGAGACCTCCCAGGAAAACCTAGTTGCCACAGAAAATTTTAGTAGTGACCCAGTAAGTGGCACTCTTAATAGCTAATACTTTGTACTTCTAAGGCACCTTTTATTCAATAGGCCTCAAAATACTTGCACACATTTAGCTATAACTTCACACAGCTCCTCTGAAGTAACAAATATATGGCGATTGCTTCAGTACTGAAATGCAACCATACCTGGGGTGAAACAAGGAAACCTTTTAACAGCACACAGCAACACTACACAACCATTTAGGATAGGAATATGGAATACTGTATCAATTGAAGTTGAATGGATTTTAGGTACAGCAATTACTTGAGGTGGAATTTATGTCAGTCAACTTCTCTAGCACTTTTTCTTTTAAGAAAGGGGCCACAGGCCGTTAGTGTCCACAAATTGTCAGAACCTTGGTTTTACATCTCTTCTGAAAGAAATCACTTCCAGCAGCACAGCATGCTAGAGCCTGCAGGGAAAATGCCACCTGCTGAAACACCAGCATCCCTCTCTACAGTATCCTGTGTGTTCCATGTTAGGTTTCCTATTAGAGTACTAATCTGGCTTGGCTATGCTTAGTTTGTGAAATCAGACAGGATCCCTGCATGAGGTAGTAGAATTATTATTAGGAGTTATTTGTAAAGAATGGAGTCTATGCCATAACATAGTCAGATTATGTCAATGTGAATCATTTATTTAATACAATTACTGTGATGTTTTTACTGGAAAGTAGTTACATTCCACAAATTCTCAGTGTTATTTCTGGGAAGAGATCTAGATCAATGAAACATTTTGTGTTTCTTTTGTTTATGTCTGGTGTTTCACACCATTAACTTGAGTCTGATCATCCCTGTAAGAATTCACAAATTTTGTCAGAAGTCAAACCAAGGGCATGTAATAAACTTTTTAGTCAAAGGCAACAGTCATCTATGGCTTTTGAAAATTCTGTGGCAGTACTTAATTGCTACCTTAAAATATCTACATTTTGTAGAATATAGATCAGCCAAAAACAAGCTACTATCATCAACCTCATTAAATAAGCCCTCCACTCACTACATTTGCTTCTCCTAGATAATTACATATCATTAGGAAATAGACATGAATTTGATGCAAGAGCCTAATAATCAGGGGGTGCTGGAACAATTTTTATAGACTCATTGAACCCATCTATAAACCCTGTATATAATGAAAACCATTTCAAGCCAGGGGATGCAGCAGCCCCAGAACCCCTAGTTCCAGCACCTATGTTAATAATACATCCTACTGGCCAACTGTTTTAAGTGTCTTCCCTATACTAATGCAATCCCCTTGTGTAACTGACAGCAGAAGTGAGCTCTGTAGTTCTGAATTTATTAACAACTCTTGTTAATATGTGAGCAAGTATAAAATCAAGCTCACTCCCCCACACCTGTGTTTGGCTGTTCAGGAGTAACAATGACATTTCTATATGACAATTCAATAAGCCGGTAATCCTTAGTACACATAGGAAGCATATTTTACAAAGTCAATATTCAGAATAGAATAACTAACTTTAATTTCCTGAGTTTTGCAAGGTTACAATCTCACAATTAACATTGTGTTAGCATATTACTTTGTATGGAATTAAAGTGGTTGTCAACCAATGAACAAAACCCTCACTGAACGTGAGAATAGTTCTTTACTGTGATGTGTGTGACAACCACTGAACAAGTTAAACAGCTCAGATCAATTTTTAAGAAGGTAAGACCTTGTCTAAGACCACCACTCTCTATTAGAACCAGGGACAACTCTAGACATTTCACCACCCCAAGCGTGGCGGCATGCCTCGGGGGGCGCTCTGCCAGTCGCCAGAGCCGCGGGACCAGCGGACCCTCTGCAGGCATGCCACCGAAGGCGCCCTGCCTGCTGCCCTCCTGGCGACCGGCAGAGCACCCCCCGCGGCATGCCGCCCCAAGCACGTGCTTAGCGTGCTGGGGCCTAGAGATGCCCCTGATTAGAGCCAGATGATGCTTCCTTCCACAATGTGGCCTTGGGGAAACTGCAGACAGGAGTCATCCAGAGACTCTAGCTGGTCAGAGCAAAAACAGCCAAAGCAGCGATCTTTGGATATTCGAAGAACTTTGTAGAGTTTTGATTAGACTTTCTCTGACTATGCTGATTGAGCCAACCCTCCCCATATCCCACCCCCGGTCTCTTCACCTCAGCTTCACTTATGGTGACCAGATGTCCTGATTTTATGGGACAATCCCAATGTTCAGGTCTCTCTCTTATATAGGCTCCTATTTCCCCCCCACCCCCTGTCCCGATTTTTCACACTTGCTGTCTGGTCACCCTAGCTTCACTCCACACCTTCCCCTCATTCTCCCCATCCCATCCTATCCAGCTTATACCCTCCTAACTAAATTCACACACACACACACACACACACACACACACACACACATCCCAAAGAAACACCACACACCACAAACCAAATTCATAGAGCTAACATGATGTTTGCTTCCATCATACTGTTCGTTATGCTTGTGCGTTCTAACCCTTTCCCCAGCCTGTGTCTGTCTTGTCTATTTAGATTATAAGCTCTTCAGGCCGGGACTGTCTACTACTCTGACTCTAGAGTGCCTAGCACAATGGGGCCTCATTCTTGGTGGGCTTGAAGGTACTATTGTAATAAACATGATTAACTGTAGTCTACAAACAAAAGTTGTGCCACTAACTATACCAGTATAGTTAAAGAAAGCAATACAACCTCCCTAGTGTGATGGCAGTGCCTTACACCATTAATGCTTATTCCTGTACAGAAAGAATAATCTATGCAGCTCTAAAGCACCTTTATACTAGCACAACTGAGTAGAAGCACCCAGTATAACTTTTTTTTTTTTAAACAAAACAATCATATTGGTACAAAAGCCAGTCACTACATTGACACAGAAGAAAAAGAAACTCTGCAGCAATAAGTCTCAGAGCTCGTGTCAGTTGACTTGGACTTGCACGGAGAGGCCAAAAAACAGGGTAGACATCTGGGTTTGAGCTGGAGCCCAAGCTCTGAGGCTCTCCCTCTTCATCAGGTTTCAGAGTCTAGGCTCCAGCCTGAGCAGAAATGTCTACACAACTATTTTTAACCCCGCAGCAAAAGCCCACATCAGCAGATCTGGGCTCTAACACTCACTGCTGTGATTTTTTTTTTTCTTTGTAGACAAGCCCTGTGTGCTCTGTAGAGCAGGCCTAACCACATTCATTGTTACCTGAAATTTAAACTTCAAGGATTTCAGGACGTTTAGTGGATCACAATGAGTAGGTATTACTTTAAAGCAGCAAACAGAATAATTTACTATAAAGTCAGGGCCTGAAAAACATGGAAGAGAGAAATACTTTGGTAACTTACTCTATGCTTACCTCTAAAAATCTATTTAGCTGTCTGTGTGATTCTGAATCAAATTGTCTTCTCATGTATTCCTAACCCCCATCTGGCTTCTGTTTTTGCACAGGTGTGTGCCAGGTAGCAATCCAGATAGAGGCATAGATTTTGACTGTTAACTGATACCAGCTGATTCTTTGCTTCCCATAATTAGTGTGATCCACTGATGCAAAAAGTTTCAATTTCAAACCCTAATTTGTAGTTCTTCTGCCTTACACCACTATCAAACAATAACAGCCTCTCCCTTATCATTAGTGTTATCCTATTCTGAATACTCACTCTTAATAGCTTGGCTAATTCACTCCAAGCTGAAAGTGCATACAATTTATTTTACCAAGTTAAAATAATAATAATAATTTCAACCCTTTTTAAAACAATGTGGGCAAAAAAACCAAAATAGATAGTACATCCAGTTCTGAGGCTGTTGTGTCTGGCTCAAAAATAAAAATCAGACAAAGAGAAAGACAAAAAAAAGAATATTGCACAATATTTCCTAAAGGCACAAGGAACACAGAATTTATCAAGTAAAAGTCAGGGTATAATTATATAGGAATGAAAAATAATATAAGACGCCATGTGGAAAAGAAATGCATGATATTTTATTATTTGGAAATAGTATGTGATTAAAGACTGTATTGTAATGCACTTGGTAGACACCAAAATGTTGCCTATATAGTAAAACAAAGAATGAAGATTGCTAGTCTAGGCTGTGACATGGAAATGGGCTTAGGAGAATGAAAATTAGATCCAATAAACTGGCAAGATTACACACCTGTGCCCCCACAGTTTGATGAATCCTACCTTGCAAAACTTTCCATACCTCAAAGAATAGATTGTATGTGGGAGTCCTCCAAATGGAAATGTGTGACTGCAGATCAGTAGCATACACATCAAAAGCCTTAAACACAGAATACAAATGTGTACAAATTGAGATGGATACTCTTGGAATCACATTTAACTGTGAAGCTTTCATTGTTGTATGGGACCAGATCCTCAGCTTCAGTGAAATTACACCAATATGCACCAGCTGAAAATCTAGCCCTATATGTCTTTAGAATAATTTGTGAAACTTCTTTACAAATCTATATTAACCTTTTCAAAGAACGGTCTGCAGTAGGCATCACCTAGAATTCAGTCTCCTCTTAAAACTTCAGCTATATGACTATAGCACTGAGTTATTTTTAGGAAGTCATTTAATTACAACTGGCATTTTATCTGGAGCAGGGTGAAACCTGATACGTTTAGAATTTAAATGCTTAATAATAGAGTCTTACAGAAATATCTAAATATATTGTTACTTGTTTAATCTTTCAGATATAATTTTATTCTGACCACCAAAACATTTCCCTAGAAGTGTAAAAACCTAGGAGTATATATTTAGCTTCAACATATAGTTCCAATATTTTGGTGGGAGTGGAGGATATTATTCTCTTATTTCTTTTGGATTTGACATTCATTTTATATTCTCTTCATTTTTCTTTTTATGAACAGATTAAATTACTTTGTAAAACCAACGATCTCTGTACAGCATATCCGAAAATGTAATTTCGCTATAGTGGAGGTATATTCTCTCATTCAGTTTAACACTTGGACAATGCACACTTAATCTCCATAAAATGTGGGGTTCTGAGTGATGCCATCATTTTAATGCATTCCTCCTATACCACACTAAAAACTAGAAAGCACTGTTAATACATTTAAATTTCTACCCCTTTTCTTCGTAAAAGTGTCTTGATAGAACTGGAAATGAGTTCTGACTAAACAAAACTAGGAGTTTTATGCAAGATTGATGATATCATGGCTGGATTAACCGTTTGACTCACAAAGCTTATGCCTGGAGCTTCTGCATGGTTTGAGTTCCCAAACGCCTAGAGGCCTTATCCAGAGTTAATCTGAGTTCCCAATATCACTGGCAATACTATACATTGCCTATAATGCATAGAGAAACTTGGAGGAGGCAGCAAGAAGTGAATTGTCCACCTGTAGTACAGTTTTTACTGTACTTTATTAAAGTAAATCCTGGAAGCAGGAGAGTCCAGGAAATTAAACTTGACTAAAATTAGATTGCACAATCTACTTCTTGGGTTTCAGAAAACAATTCCAGATAACAATTTTCATTGCCTTTTGTCTTCTGTAGTGAGTGCCAGCCAATTTCCCATCTATTTCCACTTGCTCTGACATGTTACCCAGTAGTCTCTTATATGTCTCACTGAAGAAGTGATCTCTATTTGACAGCTTTTTATTTGTATTACTGTAGCCTCTAGGAGTTCTAGTCATGGAGCAGGACCCCGTTGTACTGTAGGCTCACCAGTTACTGACAAGTGGAATTCCCTAGTTGTTCCTCACCTGGCATCTTTTAGTTTCATGACTTTGCCCTTTAAAGAAAATGTAGAGTTTCATAAATTAATGTGTGCGTGAACAGCTGTATGAAGTTACTATAGCTAGAATAGGAGACATTCCTTGCTAATAAATTGTCTCTGCCTGCTGTAGCAGCTCTGTTCCTTTAGGTAGCAAGCAAAGAAATGAGTTTACTCTGAATCCATTTGCTCTCTCTTAATGTATGTATTAATGTATTATCAATATAATGATTAAGGATGGGTGAAAATTTTCCATCAACACACATTTTTGGGGGGAGGAAGGGTGGAGGAGTTGGGTTTTCAGTGACCACACCACACCTATAGCGGGTGGAATGTTGTCTGGGCTTGCCAAGGGAAGGCAGCTGTGCTTTACGGCAGTGTGGGGGAAGAGGGGGACGAGGTCAGAAACCGCTGCAGAAGGTGAACAGTGGTCAGCTCTGCAGCGCTGACTTACCCCCAGGAACATGAGGTCTGAAGGCTATAAAGATGCAAGCCGTGGGCATTGGAAGCTCCTTTTTCCACACAGCAGGCAAGGCAGCACCCACCCTCCCTTCCTTAGGGTGGTGAATATCAGGTTGGGTAGGACCTGCTGTGGGCACTGCACTAGTTGCTCCTTTCTAAGAGAGACTGAGAAGGAATTTTTCCCACACTACCAGAGTGGCTTCGGTGGAGTGAAGTTTTTTTCATCTTCCGCACAGCAGCTGTCGGGATGGAACATTTCTAGTGAGGAGAAAAGGTGATAGGCTGTATGTCGCAACTTATTTCATAAGTGTGGGGTGGATGTCCAGTGCAGGTACTCTATAGGGAAGACATCCAGTGACCTGATAAATGGCCTGGTAAAGGACTTAATAAAAGGAGGTGCTGGTTAAAGGGATAGAATGGGAGAGGGATGTTGGGGACTCCTATGATTGGTATGGCAGGGAGCCAACCCAATCCCCTCTCACCCATTCTCCTATAAGGGGAGTGGATGGTAAGATCCAAGCCATAGGTTGGCTTGGGGACCTGAATGGAAAATGAAGGGGGGCTGGTGGAAGCCCTGGCTTATAATTTGAATAAGCATGGATTTGCCTGCACTGTACACTTTATCTGCCAGGTAGTCACAGACATCTATATAATAAAGTGGCAGCCTGATTAAAATCCATATCAAGTGTCTCCTTTCGGCACACTCAGACAATGAAATGAAGTGTTTTGTGAAAAGGATCTGCTTCCTACAGAACGTTTTGACTTCTGTTGGGAAAAAAAAATGAAGTTTTTTGGATAGAACTAAAATTTGACTAAAATTGATTTGGAAATACTGCTGTAGTGCCTCATGGGAGATGTAGTTCAAGTGCATTGTGTGCCCACATTCTCCTTTTTAGGGCAGGCTCCCTGCCTGGAGCACATGCATCATGGCAACTCAGCAAGAAGTGTCTGTGGTGCATATGAGGAGATGTAGTGTGGCCAGGGAGCCTTGCCCATGGAGGAGAATAAGGACATGATGTACCCAAACTACAACCCTCAGACAGTTTCTAAACAACATTTTTTGGGGGAGTGGGAGAAGAAGAGCAGGGGATTAGGTAAAAATTTCTAGTACTTGATTTTTTTCCTGAAAACTCAAAATTTTTCACAGGGAACAAATAACTGATTTCTGACCCACTCTAATAATAATTTAATAGATAAACATAAACAAACATGATTTCCATCCTAAATGACGTCAAAATGCTTTTATCAGTTCCTGGCATTTAAAAATTATTTCATCCACTAATAAAATGCAGCCATTTCTGAAGTTGGTGACTGGCATCCAGGCAGACAGCTGACAGAAGTAGGGGAGAAAAAAAAAGTAGTTTACCCTGGTCTCTGACTGTCTCATTTAAGAGGTATATTAATTATCGTGCATGTCTTTAAGAGCTCATAAAAAGCACTATGTAGCTTTCATATAGGTCCTTATCAGTTTTATTTGTTATGTAGCTTTCCAAATACTAGAAAGACTCCATACACCAAGCCTCTGCACTTCCATTGGTTTGATTTTTCAGCTCTAATTCCCTGTCACCCTATCTCACTTTAGCTTCTCTGTTATTGTCTGTAGCATCACTGAGTCTTGTCCTAGAAATGCCACCTCAGTCAACAAACCCCACAATTTGCTGTTTTCCATCACATCATTCTGTCCCATAGTTCAAGGCTCAGTGGGTGAGTCTTCATTAAAAACTCAACATTTACCAACTAAACAGTGGTGTGAAATACTGCCATTTCTTTCTATGCTTATAACAGGATTTGGCTGTTAGCCATTGTATTTTGTGATCCCTGCATCAAGTATTAATACAAAGGCAGAGGAAATTCATATTGTTCACAAAGCCTAAAAAAGTGTATTGTTAAATTTTCCACTTGTGAGCAAAGTTTCTTTTGTTCTTGCTTTTATTTTGCTCTTGCAGAATGTCTTCAATATTCACTAATTTAGGAGTGCCTAGACTATCAAAGACTGCACAAATTATCAGTAGTACACTAACAAACTAACATAAAACTCAACAAAACCTAAACAGATTAAGAGAAAAAAAATTTAAAAAAAACATTACATACATTGTAAATACCATTTAATACATTTTCTTTTTTCACATCTATTCCAAAATATATGACTTGTTAAATAAATATATCTAGCCTTTAGCTCATGGAGGACCAGAAAACATATGATAAAACAGAGAGCAATCTTTCCTTTAAATTTCCTCAAAATTACTACCATTCACTCTTATACTTTTAGGGGTACATTTTCAAACCAGCATTACACTGCCTTTCAAAACTTCACATTCAAATTCCACTTTTGTATGCCCAAATTGGATAGATGTGCAAATTCTCACTTTATACATGCAAATACTCATTTGTGACCACAAACGATGCACATATAACATTTGCTTAGGCACTTGCTGAGGCCTTGAAAAGGAAGTTTGGCCTTAAACGTATTTAGTTTTTTAATCATTTCATCATGAAACACTTTTTCAGAGACAGTAATAATACACACAGTAACTGTATTAAGTTTATCCTTGTTGGAAATGTTTTAAAAAGATTTTTACTGTGGACACCTTTGGATTATCAAAATATTGTGAGTTTTCAGAGCTGTGCAAGTACTAATGGAGGTATAAAGAAACAACAAGGTGACATTTCATGTGCAGTGACCACTATCTGTCAGGGAAGTCAGCAAGCAGTCATCCTGTAAAGGCACTTGACCAGCACCTTCTCTGATGTATTACCAACCTCTGTAATATGAGTGATATCCTTTGGTCTCAGGGTGTAGTGTCTAAAGTTGTTCCAATATGACTGTATGACCATTTATAACAAAGGATACTTCAGCCTCATCAGCTACATTAATTATAATGGGACATGAGGTAGGGAACAGAGGAGTAACTAGAAAATAGAAGACGGGAAGGGAAAGAGAAGGGGCTTGATTTTGAAGCCAGAGATGTGCCAGTACTCATCAGTGCTAGCACTGAGGTCTCATTGAGAATAACAAGGCTTGATTGGTTAACATCCATTAAATAAATACATACATGCATGCACAGGAGTATCCCATTCCACTACATCAACTTAAATTAAACCTTGAATTGGGAGCAATGGAAAGATAACTCACTGAGAAATAACAAATATTCCTCCATGAGCCTGCAAAAGACTTACACGTCTATCTTGTCTGCCCATTCCTAAAATTTATCATCCATCTTTAGTATCATCTTGCATGCAGTGAACCAAAATGGATTAGTTAAGGTACTAGATTATTTGAGGGAATAAGGCATCCCTGTAAAGAATTGTTCGAGATTGTGTTTCCCCATCGGTACAAAACAAGGTCCTCAAGAAAAGGACAAGGAATAGGCTTCATTTTATCCCTTTAATAAATATTCTCTCACACACACTTCAGGCTATTCAAAATAATAAAAGAAATATAATACAACTTTAAATGAGAATTTATATATCACATTCTTTATGGCAGCTGCTTTTATTTCATTTTAAATTAGCAAAGCCTTTACGTTGAGTCTTTGGAACTGACCTTACAGAGCAGCAACACTGTTAGCCCCAAAGCACATGTTTCCTATTTTAGCATTTCTAAGGTAACATTCCTCATGAGAGCGGGAGAAATGAGACTGCAACTTGCAAGAAAAATAAAAATCCGTGTCTTCTTTGAACGGTGTTAGTCAGTATGGACACTTGCAAATAAGAAGTGAAAGGATATAGTCTTACAAAGAGTTGCACAATATATTCCCCAATGTTTATCTAGTCCATCAGCATGCCCTATCAAGTCAGTCTGTGCCATATGGGAGGTTGATTGTATTTTGTGATCTCAATTTGAAATGAAAGGTCTGATTTACCACCATGTTACTTCAGTTTTACACCAGTGTAACTCCAATGATTTGAAAACAGTCAATAGAGCTAGGCTGTAGCTAAAGATGTTGAAGCCAGAGTTACTCTGATTTACACCAGAGGAGCATTTGGCCTCCTGTGTGCACAAGGAGAGCCATGTTATTATTTCTGTTGGAAGCATAATTTCCAGATCCCAGAATTTTGTGCATGGAAAATCATAGCAATCATAATGTTGCTTTAGCATAGTTATTTTCAATTGCTCAGTTCGAGATCCTCACATTATTTGCTCATTCTCCAAGGTTAAGCTTCTCACCTTCAAGGCCCTGCACAACTTTCTTTCCATGTTTGATGTAGTAAAGGCCCATTATCCACTTTCAGATTCATGCCAGGCCTAAAAGTCCCTCCTCTTTTACAGGTACAATAATATCCCTGCTGAAGTTAGTGGTAAAACTGCCATCAACTCCAAGGGGAGTAGGATCATGCTCCTTGTACACCAAAGAGCTTTCACTCTTGAATCAAATAACTTCTTTAAAAACACACTTCTTCCACGAAGCCTTTAAATAAAATGAAATAATAATAAAATCTCTGTGATTTAAAGAGGAGTGGGCATTGGCCTGCTAAACCCAAGGTTGTGAGTTCAATCCTTGAGGGGGTCACTTAGGGATCTGGGGCAAAAATTGGTCCTGCTAGTGAAGGCAGGGTGCTGGACTCAATGACCTTTCAAGGTCCCTTCCAGTTCTAGGAGATTGGTATATCTCCAATTATATTTATCATATATATATTATAAAGGAACTTCAGCTGGCATATCAGAGAGACTGTGTCTGCATTGTGTTGTCTATGTCCAGTTTAGACTGAGGCCAAGGATTTCAAGAGAAGCCTAAAATTTGGCTTCTAAGTGCTTGCAACCCCTTCCAGTTTATTGCCATTTTCAAATTTTATAAGTGTTCCCTCCATTCTATCATCCAAGTCATTAATGTACATTTTGACTAGCTGTATACCCAAAACAGATCCCTGGAAGGCCCCCCCTAGATTCACTTTCAAACTAAGAGGGTGTATCATTGATAACTACTTTTTGAGTATGGTTTTTCAACCAAGCAGTTCTGCAACCACCATATGGCAATATATCATGTTTTTAAATAACTGTATGTGCTTGGAATCCCTTGAAGAAAAGGAACATGGTGAAATTCACTGCTGTGCAAAGGGTGGGCATAAGGGCCACATGCCAGTGAGTTCCACTTAAGCCAAAGTTAAGGTGATGTATAGCCAACGTGCTACACCCCTGCACAATGGTTAATTTCACCCTCTATAAATAAAATCTGAATTGCTTCTCCAAATTCTGTGTGTCAATAAATGAATTATGGGCATTTTTGTCTCTTTTCCCCCCCCCAACAGCCCTCATTATCATCATATCAATTGTACAGGATGTGATCATCAACAAGATACTATCCATAGCCAGCCAGCTAACAGAATGGCAGATTATTAGATTTAAATACAGTTTGAAAGAGTGGGTTGGTTTATTGCATTTTGGACATTCAGTTTTGCATTCACTCTGTTAACATCTACAAAAATGTTCTGCGATGCCATTTGAATTCAGAAAACAAAAAGGTGTTCCTTTTAAGCTAATAGGATTCCTTTGGTGTTCCATTAATAAGCATGGACATGTTGGGTCAGAAAAAGCATACATGCCAGTACAACTAAAAAAACCTGATATGCTAGCACTTCTGTAATGTTCTCCAAAGACAGAAATTCAAAACACCATGGATTCATTTGCATAGTCTTTTGCCTCCCTACCAGTGCCAAGTCCCACTAGCCAAGAGTTTTTCATAATAGTGAATTATCAGGGGGAGTGGAATAGAGTGCCAAATATTGTGAAAGAAATACTAACAATTTAATAGTGTTGTCTGCTGCTTCCTGTAAACATTCAAGCTCTATTTTGCTAATATGGGTCTTATTTTTTCCTTTCATATAATGGACTCATTAATTTTCAGTGTATATAGGGAGATTCTTTGCTAATCAGTTGGAGATGGGATGGATTTCCTGATGCATTAATGTACAGTATGTCAATCCTATATACTTTGTTTGGATTCCTGGTCCCAATGGTGGGTTAAGAACTGCAGCTCTAAGTAGCAATTTCCTGGGCCTGGATGTGTTTGAGAAACTGATCATTCTTTCACAATGAGGTTATCACTTGACAGACAGAGCAGAGGCTGTAGTAATTCTACACTCGCACGCTGCAATCAGTGTGCAGTGGTCAGAATCTTTACTATTCTCTGCTAGTTACAATGGACTCTACTTACTATACATCTGCTGGAAGATATTTAGCTTTACACAATAACTCCAAATAGCCTAGGTGCTGATTTATACTTTAAGGCCTCAGTTCAGGACAGCACCTAAGCATATGCTTAAGTCCATCCTTGTTCAGAACAGCTCTTTAACATATGGTTATTGGAACTTAAGCATGTGTGTTTGAATGCTATCCTAAACACTATTCCTGAATCAGGGCCTATTTACTCTATGCTACAATGAGAATCAAAGAACATGTACATTTTAAGTATAAAAATAGGTTGATTTACAAGAAATAGTAGAACAGACAAAACATGGGCACAGCAGAATATAATTTAGGAGGAAGTCATGTGCCAGTATCTTAACTAGGAAGATGACAGATTTTCTTCACAAGCAGTGAAAATATATTGCTTTCATCATTCAATTATTCAAATTTGAAACAGAAAAGAAAAAACAAAAACACACATTTTTTTCCTCTCCTTACAGCAGGATGACAAATTAAAACTAGTTGTGTGAGGTAATGGAAAATGTTGCTTGCAATAAGTTTATGTTACCACATTACAGTGTGTTTTTGTTTGTTTGTTTTCCCCCTATCAGTACTTCCATTCAGGACAAATATGGTTTCCAGAGCAACAGCTATGGGTGTGGCTGCAAACATCAGAATGCTAGTGTAAGCAGAGTCAGGATGAGCTCTACCCTGACATCTGGTGATGAGTTATGGGGAGTGTGGAAAGGAATTTTAGGTATTTGCATTGGCACATCCACCCCACCTAGCATAGCCCACAGCAGCCTGGGACGGTTATTTCGACAGCTCTGGGATCCCCAATTTCTTTGTTATTGGGGCAGGAGGAATAAAGTGTTGTCACCCGGATTATGTGAATGAGGAACTATGAGACTGCTTTATGATAGAGATGTCTCAATATCAATTAAGTAGCACTTGCTAGACAAAGGCCATGCGTGCCAAAACCCATTGAAATGAGAGAGGTTGGGGGCTGCTGTGTGTACCTGATGGTATGGGCTGATTCTGAGGGCCTGGAACACCAATTGCACATCCTCCCCTCTCCACTGTTGAAGAGTAGAGCTAATTTTGATTCCATTAGGAGTCCATCTAGAGGCTGCTGAGCTGAATTCACATTGGGCCAATGGTGCACCAGCACCAGGGCTCCCCTACTACAAGCTGAAATCACTAAATGAGCTAAGCTTACTGAGCTGAAACCACTGAGTGCTAGGTTAACTAGTGGGGGAGCCTGAAGATGTATCGCTTAGCGGCTGGCAGAGCAGAGCAGTTTGCAGCATGTTGGAGCAGCCCACGGAACAGTGAGCGGAGTGGAGCAGTTTGCAGGGAAGGCTGGAGCAGCTCACGGGTCGGCTGGAGGAGCGGCACAGCTGGTGGAGTGGAGTGGTCATGGTGAAGGCTGCAGCAGAACTCCATGGAGAGGCAGACCATTTGGCTCTGGCCCACATAAGGTGCCCCTCAACACCCTGTGTGTGCCCTCCCCATTTCCACCCAGGCTGGGGGTGTAAAACTCTGCAGATAAACTTTTGAACTCTGGGGTGGCACTGACCAGAGACTTTTGGGTTGTTGGACTTTGGGGTGATTGCACTTAAGACCCTAAGGGGGAAAGGACATTGCCAAACATACTTGGAGGTGAGTTTTTGCTTATGGTTTGTGTTATAATCCTGTTTGTAGTGTTTCTCCAATGTGATGCCACATTGTTTCCCTCCTTTATCAAAAGGATTTTGCTACACTCAAACTCCGTGCTTGCGAGTAGGGAAGTATTGCCTCCTAGAGGTGCCCGGGGGTGTGGTATGTAATTGTATCAGGTCACTGGGTGAGGGCTCGAGCCGGTTTTGCATTGTGTTATTGAAACAGAACTCCTGGATACTGAACCCGGCCCTTGTTGCTGCCAACTCAGAGGGGCAGAAGGGTTACACTAGGTTTTTTCCCCCTTCAGTGAAAAACACCAAAAACATTCTGAGAAAATTTCACTGACAACATGGAGAAAGCGCCAATGAAAACATGAGCTGCAGAGAAATAAGTGCAAAAAAATAAAATTCTCTACATAATGAATTTATGCTCATTGCAAAACTAAACTACATTTGAAAACATTATATATCCATTGGTTATGTGAAATGAGAGGGGAATTATACTCTCTTTTGTTGACTTTTCAGCATCTTTACTATTATTAATCATGTTTATTATGGTGACTGACATCTTCCAGTTCTGAGTCACATTGCTCCCCCTTACAACAGGAGGGAGACTGCAGCTAGCAAGTTGCTTGAGAAGGTACACCAGCCCAAGCTTGCCCTTGTTCAACAACCTTTCTAGTCCACCAGCGACACATCTTCCCTCACAACCCATTTTGGTCAAGACTGCCACACCAAGATATATGACACTTGAGTCCCTGTGGCAGGAAGACTGGTGCTTAACGTCAACCACCAATCAGTTCTTCGTCACAGACTCTACTGCCAGCTGGCCCACCCAGCTTCGACCCGCCATGTTGTCAGTGGGCCTTTCTTAACCGATTCCAGACTGGGCAAGGCCTCTGTGCCGCCAGCCAGCACTGTTGGGGTCTACAAGACAATCCAAGCTGCAGATTAGAGAGTGATATATGTTGTTAAGGACTACCTGCTAACCAAATTCAGTGATCCCCGAGAATGCCACTTGGCCACTAAGAATACTATTGCTTGCCTCAGTGAATATGCACCCTTTGTGGGGGTGGGGGTGCGGTGGTGGATTCGCTCAATGGAAAGAAAAGCAAAGAGAGAGGGGACATTGAAGGAGATGAGGCAGAGGGACAGGGCAGAGCAGAAGAGGTAAAAAAAAAAAAAAAAAAATCTGCAGCTTTTCCCCTGAAAGCCACGTGGCAGAGGAAGGGGTGGCCCTATAAAGGTTCCAGTGTCTTCAGAGTTGGAGATGCTTCGGAAGGAGTAGTCCTGACTAGGCCCCATTTTACTCACTCCCCCGCCTTAGTCCTGCAGTCCCTGCATTGCCTGCTTTTGCAGTTAGCTTTCCTGGGACATCAGCATGTGGCGTTCCAGCCATGTGACTGTGTAGGGCTGTCTCCTCTATGTCTGGGTTCTGATAAAAGACCTACTAAATATTGTGTGGCAATAATTTATAGCTAAATTTCCAACAGTGATATTAAATTTACATGCACTAAAATGGAATCCACTCATCTCTTCCACAAAAGCCAGTCTGTATTAAACCATGATTTAAACTCATATGGTTTAATGCTTCTTATTGTTCAGTGTGTACATTGGGTATTTAACTAGGTGGATAAAACCGTTAGTTGCCTACATAAGGAAGGGACAAGAACAGAAGAGAAGTTGTGGCTCAGGGCTTTCCATAGGGCTTGTAATTTAACAGAGTGAATGGAAACATTTATGTGACTTTGTAATTCTGTGTATTACATCAAAGTCAAACTGAAATAAAAACAAACTTGTGCATCATTGATTTCTAAATCATTGGTAAAATGTAATTAGCATGAGAAAGTCTCTGGGAGGGAAATTGAAGAGGCTTATTATGAGGGGCCAGATGACAATTATGTCCAGCTATTCCATAATTACAGCATCTCCATAAAAAAATTGTATCAGGATGCACTCTAACCTACCCTCTTTGGCTCTACAGAGTTCACTGTGTGTTGGATCAGGCCCTCAGTAAGGCTCTGTAATAATCAGCCCACATTCATCACCTACCATACGGGTCAGCCAGAGAGTGGATCATTTGCACAATGATCCCAGGCTGGGATCAGAGCTAAAAAGCACTGCCTAGCAGCAAATCACACTACAACAGAATGTGTCTGGTGAAGGAAAAGGGAAATACACTGTTGTCAACTAAGCAACAGTGGGAATTGGATCCGGAAGAAGCTGCATCCAGCTTTTCTGCTTTCCCAGGCCAGAAAGAGGAAGTCACACAGAGTAGATAGTTCGTAGATTCCAAGGACAGAAGGGACCACTGTGATCACCTAGTCTGACCTACTGTATGATACAGGCCACAAAAACTTCCCCCAAAGTTGGGGGAAACAAGCTAGAAAAAACTGAAGAGTTCTCATCAAAGCTTTAAAATCCTGAGGAAGCAGAAACTATTAACTATTATTTATGAGGGGACTAGGTGACTGTCTGCATCCCTAGGTGCCTAAATACCTCCATGTGTATCCTTTCACAATGATCAGACTTGCCCAGTTTACAAGTAAAAATGTTTTAGTTCACTGCCAGCCCTGCAAACTAAACCTGGAATCTGAGAGTCAAGCTAGATAGTTTCCTTCTCCTTTATGAGCAATACGCAAATCTGCAGCATACAGCTGACTGGAACTGTAAACTTCAGGTAAATGCACAAAGTGGAAAGAATTCAGCTCCTTCATTGTGATGTCCTTCCCTTTAAATGTTTGGATGCTTTGTATTCGCCCAGTGAAGACACTTGGTTTTGTTTGTTCTGGTTTGTCACCAGAACACTAAAGCCACCACAGCAGATAGCTGTGTTTCTACCTCCTTCTCTATGGCAATGTTTGCTTTGCAGGCAGGGGCGACTCTAGACATTTCGCCACCCCACGGCGGCATGCCACGGGAGGCGCTCCGCCGGTCGCCAGTCCGGCGGCTCCGATGGACTTCCTGCAGGCGTGCCTGCGGAGGGTCCGCTGGTCCCACGGCTCCACCGAAGCCGTGGGACCAGCAGACTCTCCACAGGCATGCCTGCGGGAGGTCCACCGGAGCCCTGCCTGCCGCCCTCCTGGCGACCGGCAGAGCGCCTCCTGCGGCAGGCCGCCCCAAGCACGCGCTGGGCATGCTGGGTCCTGGAGCCACCCCTGTTTGCAGGACTAACAAATAAAAAGTCAAACATTTGTTTTTGTCACAGAAGCAAACAGATCTGCCTCCAATGACACACAGAGCCAAGCTGTCGAATAAAAAGGTATTATTTTTACATCATCCTTTTCAGAGTAGAACTATGGATGTGTCTACACAGTAAAAGGTGTAGTTTACTTCAGCTAGTTTGAATCCAGCTAGCAGGAGTAACAACAGCAGTGAAGACAGCACAATGTAGCTGACAGCACAGCTAGTACAAGACCACCATGGACCCTAGGCAGGTACTCAGCTTGCTATGAAGCCTGCACAGGTATTGAGGTGGTCAAAGTTTGAGGGTGGGTGTTGAATAATGCTGGCATTCCTGCTACATAATTCAATCCTTGACAGTAGGGAAATACTTTAGTGGCAGGAAAGCTAACTCAGATTAGCATGTCTCAGCCAGCGGATCATGACCTAGATTGGAAACCACCCATTGAAAAGGGATGTTGGGGTTGCGGGGAAGGAGTGAAGTCCCATGGTCACTACTTGTATGTCTACACTGCAACTTGGAGGTGTGATTTTCAGCCTAGCTAGACAGACACACGCTAACTCTGCTCAAGCAATAAGAGCATGGCAGCTTGCGGTACAGGCAGTGGCTTAGTGTTGGGTGATCTAGGCCTCAGCTGGCTACCCAAGCCCCTGCCTGTTCCACAAACATCCACATTGCTATTTTTAGTGTGGTGACTCATATCTGTTAGCAGACAAAGGCAGCATATCATACATGACTAGCAGGCAAAAGATGGTCCTACAATCAAACCTGTCCAGCAACCACATGCAACAACCTCTCACATAATGCAGCTTTGAAGGGAACAAGTAACAGGGAATGTGAGTGAAGGTGGCTCCAATTTACATACTACTGGGTATTCCAGGCTGGGAATCACAACTTGGCTGCAGCGTAGAAAGGAAAGACAAGCAGAGGTTTGTTTTCTCTTCCCCTCTCTTATCACTGTTGCTGCACATGCTCCGTCCCAGTCTAATCCTGAGGCAGCTCCTCCGCTTGCCTGTTCTCTGCACAGCCACCCCGAACCCAGCTATTGAGAACTGCTGCGGCAAGAGGCTGGGGAGTTTGCTCTACTGTGTTTTGAGGTAGCACTTTCTCTGGATTAAGTGCATACTAGCAGCCATCCTTCCTAACTCCAACTCAACAGCACCCCACTTACTCACAATAGCTCATAAGCTGTTGCAGCTGCATGATTGCCTCTTTTAAATCACACCCAAAAAATCATCCTAAGAACTGTGGGACAAGATGAATCAGTAGGTCCTTTCCATCTCTAGAATCTATGCTGTGTGTTTACAGACCATTCATACAGGCACCTTTCCACAGGAGAAACTATGTTCAGGACCATGTCATGTTATGAGGCTGTGATTCATCACCAATGGTTCATAGATATGACTAAACTTACCAAAAGAAAAAAATTCTGCTGCAATGTAGAGTTGGTATATTTGTTTTCCTTTCACATTGGTACAGAACAAGAGTGGTATATATAATCTAATTATAATATGGTATTCTAGAACAGGGAGTAGCAAGAGACCATTTTATCCCTTACTCACTGAACTGAGACTTGCCTGGATTTCTTATTGTGTAACACAATTGAATCTATAATTCTTTCTACATGGAGTACTTGGACTCCATTCTATTTATACAGGACAGTGTACAGCTCCCTGAGTTTCTTGTGATTTCAGGGAAGGGTGGGAGTTTACATCTGTGTGCGGTAATCCATCAAATAGCTTCACTTGTTTCCCATAAGTGAGAGTTCACCAATTCACATCTTCAATTATTTATTGTGGCGTTATCTTAAAATAATGAGAGTGCATATATGGAATAAAGTTGTAAGGGATGGGAATGTGTGGGAACTTAAAGTAAAAGAGTGGTGGGAGACACCACCCATCTGGAGAGACCATAGGTTACAAAAATATGGAATCTCTCATTTATGTAAAAAATTGCATTGCACACTATTAAGTTACTTGCAAACTGATCAGATGAACCCAAGAATAACAAAACAGCTGATAATACATCTGTCATGTTACTGTAATACAGTAAGTTAATACTATAGATATAAGAATACAGTTTCCACCTGTAGATTTGATTGTATTTGTTTTGCCTAGGATTTTCAAAGGAGCCTGAAGTGTTCAAGGACCCAATTTCCACTGATTTCTTCAATGGGATTTGGAGTGGATGTTCCTTAGGCAACAGTGAGGTTCACTCCTTCAGTTCCTCTAGAGTGTACCCTTTAATTGTCATGCCTGGCTCCCTGCACCTCACTCTGGGTGGAACTACATGGTCTTACCCTATCTTGGCTACAGCTTTCTATTTTCTAACCGTGTTAATCTGACAGGCCCAATTTATATAGTACCTATGAGCCCTTTTTCACCAGGGACCTGTGAGGTGGTTAAAGTGACTCAAGAACAGCTTCTTCAAAACTAAGTATTAAGTATTCATTTCTCTCCTCTCCCCACAAACAAAAAGGTACAAAAGCACAGAAGAGAGAGTAAAAACAACAGGCCTATATGCATGGGCCTTACTTACACCCACTCTCCTTGCCAGATTGTGTAAATTCAGCTCAGCCCAGCTATATCTCCTCTCTGGCTAGGATAAACAGAAAGTTCTGCTTGCAGCATGCTCTCTTGGCATCTGCCTTGGTAAATCAGCCTTGTTATGTGGGTGAGGGCCAAGAAGTTGTGTTTTTGGGGATATAAACATGGCTATTGAGTTTGAGGGTTGATTTGTATGCTTATCCAGGCCCTTGCTTTACCTTTCCTTAATGCTTCTTTTAGGATACCCTTTTGATGTAACCCCATAGCACCTCTCTCTCTCTCACACACACACACAGTGTAGTGTATTTTATTAATATGGTATTTCCTAGTTCACCATAGGCTCTTTTGAAAATTTTAGCTTTTATTTGGATTTCTCTAATAATAAACAGAAGGGGTCAACCATTCAGAGCTCTACATACCCAGCAAGTTACAAAACTAAACAATAGTTTACCCCGCTGACAACCAACAGTACTGAACACTCTGAAAAACAGGAAGACACCTTTGTTGTACAGGAAACACCTTGGTTAGTTCTCTGTAAAATTTGTGCTGTGAGAATGACAATCTTGTTGAGGATCTCAGCTTCGAAGCTCCACTCTAAATGTAACAAGTAAATAGCTGCTCAGAACAGAGATCTCTAGCATGGAATGGGACCATATAAGGATTTCTAAAGAAACTTACAAACGCAGTGAGGTCAGTAACTACTGCTTTTAAAATAAAATAGATGTTTGTTTTTCATCATGTTGCTCAAAGCTTAATAAAACGTGTATTTTCTTTAAAATTATGTAAAAAAAAAAAACCTTATTGTGAAGGCGAGAGATTTACTTGTAGGTTTCTTTTATTTCAGCAGCCCTTTGAAGATTCCTATAATAATTATCCTGCATTTTTGAACCCTTACATCTGATATTTTATTTCATTGAAGGATCTTTGGAGAAATGGAAGACCTGCTTACTTTCATAGTACCTGTGAAACAGGCTGATACTGCCACCTTGGGGAAAATTCTTTCCACATAGTTCAAGGATTTTGAGTATTTGTCATATAAATCGCTTTCATGTTTTCCCAGTCATATACCCGCAAGAAGAGGACTTCTTAAATCTCTCTACCCACGCACTCAAGATTTTTCAGATGGCTCCCAGTTCAGTGGGCATTAGGATATATACCGTAAAGAAATGCCTTTGTGGTGGCAAAAAGTAGAGTTACATTTTAGATTAATTTAGTAGTGTTTATTTTACTTCAACATTGCTGTTTAGTATTGCTAACAAGATGACCACAAGTGGATTGAGATCCTACTCAGTCTTTGACAGGGTGCCCAGACCTTGAATTAGCATGCAAACTCATCCTCTTCTTGTAGCTTAACTTTATGAGGCCACATCCACACTATATAGTTTTGTCAATAAAACAGTGGAAGTGTACACACAGCAATGCTCCTCCCACCAATTTAACTCTCCTGCTAATAAAACCACCTGGATGAGATGCAGAGTTATATGTGACGCAGAGTCAGTGTAGACACTGCATTGCTTATGTCACTCTAATTGGCCTCCAAGAGGTGTTCCACAATGCTCATCATGACAGCTCTGATCACCATTTTGAACTCCACCGCCCTACAGCCAGGTACACAGGTATGTATCCCTCTCTTTTTAAAGCCCTGGGAATTTTTGAAATTCTTCTTCCTGTTTGCTCAACATGGACAGCTCACATACCATCTTCCTAGCTGACCATGGCAGCTCCCTGCAGCAAAGACACTCGTTCCTGGAGTACACTGGAGTTGTTGGATCTGCAGGGAGAAAAGGCTGAGCAGATTGCTCAAGGGGTACAAGAGGGAGACACAGCAGTGCTGTGCCAAGATCTAGGAGCTGAGGCAGGCATATCAGAAGGCAAGGGAGGCCAGCTCCACCACCAAGAGACCTGTGGATACTTCAGGGAACGGGGGCTGAAGGCAGCAGCCATGGAGAGAACCCTAAGGATGAAGTGATGGATGAGAAAGTGGAGTTGGAGGAGAATGGAGGACAGGCAATAGGACAGTCCACCGGCATGGCAAACCTGTTCTTAATTCCGGAGGGGTCTAGCCAGTCTCAGCACTCCTGCTATGGCATGCCTGATGCAGTAGAGGGGCACTTTAGTAAGTACTTGTTGTGCTTCGATACTGCAGAGAGAAATGAAGTAGAGCTTCCTCCGCTCAGCCCCCACAGGGTAGAAAAGGGATAGTAGCACTGTATGCATCTGCTTCTCATTCCCCTGTGTTGCTAAACAGAGGGGGCCCTGCAGAAAAGTTTGTTGATGCACACTGGGATGTCCCAGGAACCCTTCACAGAGATCTCTAGGAAATGTTCATGGAAGTACTCTGCAATCTCTGCTGAAGTTTCCTTGGGAGGGCTGCCTTGTTCCTTCCCCCATAGAAGGAAACTTTACTGTGCCAATCAGCAATTACATCTGCAGGCACCAAAGCAGCACACAGGCATGCAGTATACAGACCCAGTCCACAGCCACACCCATGCAGGAGCTGTGGTTATCTCACTCCTGAGGGCATCAGCTTCTATCACCCCTGCCTGTGGAAAACTGTGCCAGTATTCAGCATACTGTTCCAAGGCACTCATAATGATCCCCCTCTGACACTACCCTGTCCTTTGTCCCATCTTACCCCCTCCCCCTTGTGCCCAATTCACCATGGTTAGGGCTCTTGGAATGCTGTGTGCCTGCCAAGGGAAAGTGGTGTATATAACTTATGAATCAAGGCTGTGAGGGCACTCCCAATAGTGCCTCGGTCTATTGTTTCTTCAGCTTCTGCAGATGCAGCCTTGAGTCTGCTCCTGCACACTGACCAAGCAGCTCTGGCTGATAAGGAGATGAACCAGAGGAGTCAGGACAGCCTGTTCAGGGAGGTGCTGCAATCTTTTGATGCTGCTGATAATGAGCAGATCTTGGAGAGAGGCTATCAATGAAAAACTGAGAATGGATAGCCAAGAGAGGAAACAGGCAGGAGCTGATGATACAGCTGGTCGAGGAGCAAACAAACTCCCTGACTGTGCTGCAGGTGGAACACACTGATGCTCACCTCCCCTTGCAGCCCATTCTGAACTGCCTTCCAGGCCCTCTCCAAACTCCTCACACACATTTCTTGTATACTACAGTATCCCATGCACTCCACCTCTAGGACATGTTTCACAATGACAGTTGGACATACACCCAGCTGTGAGAACCTCATTAAGAAGTGCTCTTCATTGTCATGTCCCTTGTAGGTAATAGAAAGGTTTGTATAGCTGTCAAATAAAAATATAAATGAACTTATAGAAAGATAATGAATCTCTATCGATCTTCAATCCCCAGTGGTTGCTGCTGAAATTCATACACAGTGGCAATCAGAGCATTTGCCGAGTACACTTAATGCACACACACCAATCACTACAGGCCATACTACAGTGCAAGAAAACAATGCCTAGCTCAATGCATTATACAAAGACATTACTAAAGCATTTTGACAACGAGCCCCATCAAAACACTCCCTCATTGGAATATCCCCGCTAACAGGCCTGTATCTGGTGCTCAAAAGCAGCCACCAGCCACCTCAAGGCTCCACCACTGCAGAAGCTTTCCTCCCTTACTTTCACATATGTTATGCAGAGCACAGCAGGCTGCTATGACGATGGGAATATTTTCCTCACTGAGGTCTAGCTTGGCAAAAAGGAGTACTGCAACCCTTTAATCTGCCAAAGGCACATTCCATGGTCATTCTGCACCTGCTCAGCTTGTTGAAGCACTCCTTCCTGCTGTCAAGGTTTCCAGCGTAAGGCTTCATGAGCCACAGGAGCAAGGTGTTGGCTGGGTTTCCAAGGATCACAATTGGCATTTCCACATCCCCAGTTACAATCTTCTGGCCTGGAAAGAAAGTCTCTGCTTGCAGCTTTCTACACAGTGTTCCTGAAGATGTGTGTGTCATGCACTTTCCCTGACCACCTCATGTTGAGGTCTGTGAAACAACCCAGGTGATGCACCAGCACTTTGCAATACCATAGAAAAGTAGGCCTTTCTGTTGATGTACGCCATCACAAGGCAGTCTAGGATCAAAATGGGATGTGTATGCCATGTATTGCCATGATGCAGTTAGGGAATCCCATTACTGCAAAACCATCCACTATTTCCTTCACATTGCCCAGAGTCTCAGTCTTTCATAGCAGAAGGGGATTAATGGCCCTGCACACTCACATCAGTGCAACCCCCAACTCCAACTCCAACCTGATTCACAATGATTGTTAGCAGTCTGGAATTGCCAGCTTCCACACAGCTATTGCCACTCACTTTTCCACCATTAGGGCAGCTCTTATTTTGGTGTCCTTGTGCTGGAGGGTATAAGTGAGCTTCACACACAGTTCCAGGCAGGTGGCTTTGCACATCCAAAAGTTCTGCAGTCACTGCTGGTTATCCTATAGGTGCATCACGATGCGATCCCACCACTGAGTACTTGTTTCCAAAGCCCAGTACTGATGATCCACTGCATGTAGCTGCTCTGTGAATGCCAGCAGTAATCTTGAATTGTTTCTTTCCATGGCACATAGCAGGCCAACACCACAGTGTCATCATCAGATCCACAGCTCATGAAGTACTGCAGGATCAGCCATGTTCTGTTTGTGATGCTCATCATAAAATTAGAGATCAGTGCAGAATTCATGCTTTCAGACAGAGATAGTAGATGCATAGTTCACAGGTGCAACTGAAAATACAGACCCTGGACTTCAGAGAAGCAGACTTGGCTTCTTTAGGGAACTGTTGGGCAGGATCCCCTGGGAAACTGATATAAGGGGAAAAGGAGTCCAGGAGAGCTGGCTGTATTTTAAAGCCTTATTGAGGGCTCAGGAACAAACTAGGCTAGGGTTTGGTTTTCACAATGCTATAGTCTGATGAACTTAGTGGAGATTGAACGATTCTTTGACTCCTAGCGATGGTCCCTCCATAGCAAGGATGGAGCATATTGGCAGGATGGGGAAGCTTGGTCCCATACTATGACTACTCTGTCTAAATGGAGGGGTTTAAGTTCAGATCCTCAAACATATTTTAGGTACCTAACTCCAATTGATTGTAGTGAGTCAGGTGGCTAAATATCTTAGAGGATCTCTGCCTTAGTCTCTAGCGCTGTGAAACCATCTTAGTGCATTTGTACAGACTGAATAGGTTTCAGGGTCATTTATTTTAAATCATGCTGTGAAATATTGGTAGGTACTACAAAATGGAAGTTTAATAAGGTCATCCTAAAAATACAAGAAAATGTTTGCTTTGTATACCCACATCTCTCTGGCACTATTATGCATGGTTTAAAAATATGGGGAGGTGAATATCACTAAAACCCTCCTCACTACCCCAAAAAAGAGTTCTAGTTCAAACAGTTGGTAAAAATGAAGGTATATTTATGGAAACCATTTTCAAGTGGTCTCTAGGGAAATCAGAACTCAAAACTGCAGGCAACTAAAAGGAAGTTAATAGGTGATGCTGATTATTGGACAGACTTATCAGGTATAAATGAGGATTTCTCAGTAATAGATTAACTAGAGTATCAGTGAGTATCAGTCTCTGTGTGGTAGACTGACATTGTCAGTTTCAAAGTTCACACTGAAAACCAGCAGAATCTGAATGAAGTCTTGGTAGAGGAAGACTTAGGGGAAAGTGAAGTAAGTGACACACTGAAACAGACAAGTTATGAATTTAGGAATGTGGGGGGAAAGCAGCAAAAATCAGTGATAAAAAGCAATACTTAATATTGTACAGAAGCGTATGCAGCCATCTTGCTGTGATTTTCCTATGCCGATCTGCATCCCTGTGCTTGATTTTCTAAGGTTCTGAGCACGCGCACTCCCTTTGACTTCAGCTGATGGTGGGGATGTTTGGCACTTCCGAAAATCCTGCTCAGGGTGACAAACAGTCCCTGGTAATAGGGACAGCAGTTGGTGTTTATTTTTAAACACCTTCCTAAACAGGTTTAATGAATCTGAAGTGGGTAAGGGGAGATTATTAATTCAACTCTCTCAATTTTCTCTGTTCATTTTCGGTGAAGTTAATAAAGTGCCTGTTTTCCTAGCTTTTTCAATAATGATTAGACAGCTATTCCCCCACCTCATTAACATGTCTTAGAAAGTTCAGTTTCTCTACCTCAATAGTCAGAGGACGGATTCATGAGTTTGTTAAGCACTGTCGCTACATGTAAGATCTAGTGTGTCTTCTGTAACATGAGGGCTAATTAAAACAACATCTTTAACAGGTACAACAGAGCCTAAATAAATTGAGTGATGAACATTCTAAAAATATTCACTGAATATGACTTCTAGGAATATGCACACTGAATATCACAGTTCTTTAAACAATGCTTGTGAAGTTTCTAGTGTCACTGCTTACCTAGAGCAACACGTCATTCACAAATATGGGTACTGTCTTTTTTGACATATTCCTAAAATCCTAATTACTTTAACTATAAAATTTATGTAAAGCCCTAATTATTTTTAACTACAAAATTTATGTAAAGCCTATTGGAGACAATCAATGGTCTGGATCCAGGTAGTAAAGACTCTTAAGATACTACATTACTTTAAATGAACAGGCACTATAAAGAGGAGCTCTCTTTTTACTTGTTATATTTGTGTATGTATACATTGAAAATAAATTAGTTGTCTGTCCTTTCTATCACCATCAATCATCATCTTTCCCTTCCCTAGGTCCTACAGTAATTGGTGCTATACAAATCTAAAATGTATCACGCAGTGTGGTTGTAGCAGTGTTGGTACCAGGATATTAGAGAGTCAAGGTGGGTGAGTTAATATCTTTTACTGGAAACTTCTGTTGGAGAGAGACAAAAGCTTTTGAGCATACACAGAGCTCTTCCTCAGATCTGGGAAATGTACTCAAAGGGTGAGTCTACACAGAAACTAGATATCCTCTGGTTCACTGTGCTCACTCTATGGTGCTATTGAATAGCTGTGTAGCCTCCCGGGCTCCTGGAGCTCATAAGCTTGCACAGCAATGAAACAGCCCCACAGCCCAAGACAACTGGCCTATGCCAGCCATGGGTTTCTCTTTGCTGTGTAGACATGCTTAGAGTGTCACAGGTGGAACACATTGTTTATCATAAACACAGTAACTCCTCACTTAAAGTCATCCCAGTTAACACTGTTTTGTTATTAGGTTGCTGATCTATTAAAACATATTTGTTTAAAGTCATGCAATGTTCTGTTATAAGGTTGTTTGGCTCACACGCCACTCTGCCCGCCCAGCATTCCAGCTGGGGAGTGGGCAAGCCCTCGACCCCACTCCCCAGCAGGAGCGCCGGGCAGGCGAAGCGAGTCAAGTCTTCAAGCCCCAACCCCACTATGCCCCTGCCTCAATCAAGCTTCACAATCATCATTTGTGAGTACAGTGTTAAATTTAACAAACTTATACTGCTTAGACGTCTTGTCTAGTGAAAAAGATTTCCATGAAACCTAAGCTCCCCTATTTACATTAATTCTTATGGGAAAACTGATTTCACTTAAAGTAACATTTTTCAGGAACATAATTACAAAGGAGGAGTTACTGTAGTTAACACATTTCAAGGGACCATTTAAGATGAAGTAGCCTGTTAACATGAAAACTTCAACCATCACCACCCATACATTAAAAACTCTGGAACATACCGACACCAGCAAAGGAAAGGGGGAGGAAAAAAAACCGCTTGTCTCTCACCAGCAGAGTTGGTCCAATAAAAGATATTACCTTACCTACCTTGCCTCACTAAACTGGATTAGACAAATTTCTGGAGTTCCAACCTGAAAAATCTAGAATGTTGGCCACAGCACATGTTGCTATGCCAGCATCACCTTGGAAAGGGGCAGAGAGGACCTATTCTGGAGTGTTTGTTCTGGAACAGGAACCCCTTCTGAATCCCCTTCTATTGACAGCTTTGAGACAATTTTGGGACAACATTGACCTGTGGTACTGCTCGAGTGAGTAACTCCAACAGCTGTTTGACAGAGGGGAGACTAAGGTGAAGACAGAGCCCAGAAATTGGAGGGTGGCTGCTGGAACAGCATGTGAGCTACCCATGTGGTAAAGGATAGGCTCCCCAAGTTGTTCTCCATGTTTTGTGGGGTTTGAGCTACTTCCATCATGCCATCAGATATCTAGGGCTAGATGTAGGCTTAACTCACAAAACACAGCCATTTGGGAGTTACAGAACCTAGTCCTCTCCCCTCTATTCTCTCCCTGTCACCTTGTCCTCTGTAGGGGCTCTCCCACCTCCTCCCCCATTGTTCTCTGCTTAGCTGGATTGTTTCCCCTACATTGGACAGTTGTCCTCTTTAGTTTCTCAACTCCCTCTTGGTTATTCTTGATTCTCTGAATTCTCTTGATATGGGAGATCTGCTGATGTGTGACAATTGCTATGGCACCTCAAATTGGGGTTCTCTATTTCTGGATAGCAAGGGTGGACAGTGGATACAGAGGAATGCTCCTTGGAGTCAGCCACAGGTACTTCTCTGATGGGCAGTGTGCAGAGTCAAGTGCCAAAGTGTTTCAATCAGAGCAGGTTAAAGTGCCCCTTGCAGCAGTTTTTATGATTTACTGGTTATTTCTGAAAGTTGCTTAGGTATCACCCAGCTAAAACAGCTGTTAATATTTATTATGGATTTGCTGAAACAGGTGTGTGGACAAAGGCAGATACAATGTCTGATACTGACAAGATGACCATCAATCTTCTCTTGGTTGGAAGGACGCAAAGTGGCAAAAGTGCTTCTGGGAATAGCCTTCTGGGCAGCTTTGACTTTGACAGCCATCTATCCCCAAGCTCCGTGACCACATGCTGCAGTCTCGGATGCAGCTGCTGTATCTCAGGCTTCACACGCCGAAATGGCCATGAGCTAGCCCTGCGGGTTCACGTGATGGACACTCCAGGGTATCCTCACAGCAGCCTGAGCAAAGAAGAGGTGCAGCAAGCGGTGAGGGCAGCTCTGGCACAGCACTTTGGAGATAAGGACCTTCACCTAGCACTCTTGGTCCTGAGAGTGGACTTGCCTCTTTGTGAGGAAGAAAGTCACACAAGTCAGCTAGTCCAGGTAAAAAATTCTGTACATACTGGCAACTCTAT
Source organism: Chelonoidis abingdonii (assembly GCF_003597395.2). Taxonomy (NCBI): domain Eukaryota; kingdom Metazoa; phylum Chordata; order Testudines; family Testudinidae; genus Chelonoidis; species Chelonoidis abingdonii. The sequence continues at coordinate 32,919,143 of NC_133773.1, forward strand.
TGTTTTCAGAACTAGGAACCCTCAAAACAGCATCAGCTGAGGTAGAAAGGAGACAGGTAGGTGCAGTTTACACACACCCCTCTCCCTTCCAAAGTCCAAGTTTGTTCTAGCTAAAACTCAGTGGTATTTCTGTGCTGCAGACAAACTTTTCATGTTAAATTTGATGGAAGAAAGTTAAACACAGAATAGGTGGCCAAGTATTATTCACTGTTTTCAGTTATAGGAGAGCAGAAAGGGGCCTGTGATTCTGGTTTACCCATTAAGAATGTTTTTCTCCCCTCTCCGGCCCCCATAATAGGATTTACATGTATTGAGGTTTATCATCAAGGACCCAGACCTGTTGAGAAGAAATGCTACTTTAATCGTTTGCAGATAGACACTACATTAAATGCAGGATGAATTAAGGTGTTCTGAATTGCACAAAACCCCGAGGAACATCAAACTTTTCCCCTAGCAGCATCCATCGGGTTGGCCTAGGCACCCCCAGAGTCGCACCTACATGGCGCTCAATATAGCGCCCTGCTGACCCACCACCCTCTCAGTTCCTTCTTGCCAGCTACTCTGACAGAGGGGTAGGAGGGTGTGGTGTTCATGTCCATTCCAATACCCATCTCAAAGAACAGTTACAAGAAGGGGAGTAACTGTTTTTTTCTTCAAGTGCTTGTTCATGTCAACTCCAAATCAGGTGACTCACAACCCCAAGTTCGGGAAGCGGGGTCTGAGTCATCCACTGATTGGAGCACTGCTCTTCCAAAGGCTGCATCATCTCTGGCCTGTGGGGTGATTGCATAGTGCATGGAGCAGCAAGGATGTCAACCATAGGGTCAACATCCTCTACCACTTCCTCTGCCCGGATCCCCAAGTTCTGGGCCATCCGTTGCAGCAGCTGTTGTAGGACCCTATTGTTCTCCAGGGCCAGGGCTATTGATGTCCCTGCCACAGTCTGATCTGGGGAGAATGAGGAGGAAAGCCCTGACAATGGGCCCTGCTCACTCCCCTCAGCACCCAAAGGGTCACATGGCACCCAGTATTGCTATGCTGCCACATCTGCTGCCTGCAGTGCTGGGGCCGCTGGAATTGAGATTGTTGGCACTGAGGTCGCCAATCCCAGTGAGAGTGAAGGGAAGGCTCTCAGTGGCACTGCTGCTGGTGGTGCCAGCGGTGCCTTTGGAGAGATGAAGGACATGGATCTGGACCTTGAGCTCTGGTTCTGTCCCTGGCCCTGATATGTCCAGGGTGTCCAGAAGGGCCAGAGTCAGGAGTTGCCACTGCAGTGGACATGGCACTGGATAGGGCTGGCAGTCACACCAGGACTTGAACCTTCTGTTCCTGGTCCTATTGGAGTGGTAGGATTCTGACTCTGAGGACAACCATGGAGGAGTGGTGTTCCGTGGTGCCAGCGAGTGGTGCCGGGAACTGGAGGATCAGTGCAGTTCCCCCACATGGGTGGACTGTGCTAAGGAAAGGTGTGCTGGAGATGGATATCAGTGCACCATCATAGCTGGCTTGCCCCTTGACAGAATTGGGGGCTTAGCAGTCATGGGCAACTTGTCTTGCATCTCTCAGGAGGACAGCGTCATGAGGTGCACAAGGTCCTGAGGTGCCACAAATGCCTCTGGCATAGAGGGGAGATGGAGCTCTCTACCATGCCAGTCTGGAGCATGGTGAGGGTTCAGACTCGACTGGACTCCCAAGGGGGCAGGAATCAATGAGACTCTGGGAGGCACAGGGTCCGAGGTGACATGGCCCAGTTTGGGTCTCCCTGATGCAGGTTCCTTGGGCTTGGAAGGGGGAGAGCAACCTCTCTCTGGGGTTTTCTTTTTCTGGGGCATCGGGGACTGAGACCGGGGCCTCAGAGAAGATTATGTATGGGTGGAGCTGTGGTGGTGCAGTGACTCCTTGGGGTCCTTTCCCAGCACCGGCTCATGCACTGTTGGTGCCGAAGCACTGTGCACCGATGAGGAGGTGCCGGGCGTGGGTTCTGCTGACCCCAGGTCAGATTGTGGCTGGGATGCTGCCTCCAAGAGAAGGATTTTGAGCCTTTGCTCCCGATCTTTTAAGGTCCTAGGGCAAAATCCTTTGCAAATTCTGCACCTCTCGTTCTTGTGGCTCTCCCTGAGACACTACAGACAGAGTGCAGGTCACTCCAGAATACATTTTCCGCAGTCCTCTCAGAGTTTGAATACTGGGGACCAGGGCATACTCCAGTGCTGGAGGGGAGGGAAACATTGGTGGGGGACCCCCAAAAGGAAACTTATGACCTAACTACTAATACTAAACTAACACTTGTAAACTGAGAACAAACTATAAACTCAAAGAGTGGACACTGCCCAAACATGCTTGCAAAGCAAGAGCAACAAGTTATTCCACCTAACTGTCACTGGTGATAAGAAGGAACTAAGGGGGTGGCAGGTTGGCAGGGTTCTATATTGAGCACCATGAAGGCATGACTCCAGGGGGCAGCCAGGCCGATCTGATGGATGGTGCTAATGGAAAAGTTTTCTGGCTGCCATGCACACACCTGATTGGAATTGACATGAACCACTACTCGAAGAACCACCTATTTTATCAGTGACAGTCACCTTAATCAGCAACATGTCTTCCCGGAGTCCCTCAGTCAATGATCAAGGGAATCTGTTTACCATTGAGCTCTGGCTGATCCCTATGGAGTGTATGATGCTAGCTTATGGTACCCTAGTCCAGAGCTCTGACTCTGGATCCTGGTTCCTCTAGCAGTTGCTGGATCTCAGGCTGCCTCATACTACCAGATGCACAGTGCAGCACACATCTATCACTGTGCTGGCTGCCACTTCTTTCCAGGAGGGCTTGCAACAGGGCAGGATTTCCTGCATTCTCTCCATTCAACCAGTTTTGCCTGCACGCTCATCAACTCCATGAATCAGAGCTGCAGAAGCAGGTTTTCACAGCACTATTGCTATTTGGGGCTGGGGGTGATTGTCCCACACACCAACACAGTGGGCTTCACACTTCAAAATGCTCTCATTTCTTAAAATATGAGCAACAAGACAGAATGACTGCCTCATAAAATTATTATATACAAAAAAAGACAATACTGGCAGACTTGGGGCAAGAATTCAAAACACTTGGTTCTCAATTCCATGCTTTAATCTAAATCTAATTTAATTTAAAATAAACCACAATTGTTCCACAATAGAAAACTGGTAGAGTCACCATATATTTGCTTTGACTACAGTAATTCCTGCTCAGGCAGGACAAACTTTTTTTTGGGGGTGGGGGGGTTAAACCCTGCTAAAAGCTAAATTCTTTTCTGTTCCTCACAAACAACTGAAAATTATGTCTTTCTGGATGTCTGGTGGGGGGAGGAAATAGTTTTGGTGATGTTTGGGGGGGGCATACTGGGGGTGGGGGAAGTTGTGGAGAGAAAAGAAAATCCTCTATCTTGAAATTTTCCATTGAAAATTTCTCAAATACTTCTCATATGAATGAGCTTCTTTGAAACAGTCAGCCAGCAGGGGGAATGTTGACTATCATTTTCACAGTGTCTATACTGAGCACTATAGGGATGAACTTTCTAAAGAGCTACATAATGTTACTCTGATTTAGTAGAGAAAAATCAAGCTCCCATTACAAGGTGCTTTTGGGATAAGGCCCACAGGCAAGGAAAAGGAGAAATCAATCAGAATTCTTTGTATTAGCCTTTCCATATGTTATTGGCCAACTAACTCTCTCTGTTGGAACAGAGATGAAAGATGTGAGGAGATAAGCAAATGGAAGATGATCCTGTCTCTCTCCCACCCCCATTGAATTGAAATCTACTACTTTTGTTTCATGTTTCTGTTATAATTATGGTTCACAGTTGATAGAATGGTTGCCTATTTATTTCTAAAAGCCCAGATGTTATGAGATCATCAACCAAACAGGGCAGGGCAGCTAGCCAGATCTTGGAAAAGTATGTATATTCTGAACAATAGTGTTTATACTTTAACTAACTGACCTAAAAGGACACTGGGACCATAAAAACCTTTTAGCAATCAGCAACAATTCTTGATAAGTCACAGCAATCTTCTACATATTAGGGGTAGCATATTGATAAGCACCTAGAATATATTTACAGCTTTCTGCATTTTCATTTATTAGTGTGGTCTTGTGAATTGAGCACAGGACTCAGGGCCAAAAATCCCCAAATTCTAGTATTGACTTTAATGCTCACTTGCCTGACCAAGCCACTTAACTAACAGCATTAATAGGCAGCTGCTTTAAAACAAACAGAAGGAAGTACTTGCTCACATAATGCACAGTTAACCTGTAGAACTCATTGCCAGAGGATGTTGTGAAGGCTAGAAGTACAAATTGGTTCAGAAAAGAATTATATAACCTAAATGGAGGACAGGTCCATCAATGGCTACTAGTCAAGATGGTCAGGCTTGCAACCCAATGCTCTGGGTGTCCCTAAACTTCCAACTGACAAGGAACGGATCACTCAGTAACAGCCCTGTTCTGTTCATTCTCTCTCTCAAACATCTGGCACCAGCCACTGTTGGAAGATAGGATAGTGGGCTAAATGCATAGGCACTGACTTAGTAGGTGCTCCAGGGCGGCAGGGGGAAAAGGTGGGTGTTGAACACCACCCCATCAGATACTCCGCCCCCCACAGCGCCTCCCTACTACCTAGCTCTTTGCATAGTCTCTTATTCACAATATACAGTCTGCCTCCTACCTTTAATCTTTAGATTCCAAGCACTAGGGAAGAGAACTCAGCTGTCTAGCAGAAGCTTTCAATCCAGCTTTATTTACCACATCAAACTTCTTCTCCAAGCTCTCTCTCCTTACTGCCCCAGCCTACCAACTTTATTTCTTCCCCTTGTTGAGCTAATTACCTCATCAGCACATTGCCCCCAGCTGGCAACAATCCTCACTGTTACTGGTTAATTGATTCCAATTAAGCTCATGATCTTATATGCAATTACCTAAGAGACCATGGTACTAGATCTTACACTGTCATACATGCCTGTCTCTGTTTGGTATTTGTATATGTGCCCCTCACCACAGTATCTCATCATTTAGCTCAGCGGGCCCCAAACTTTCCACAGCCCCTCTGTCTGCCAAGGGGGGGAGAGGAGAGGGGAACGGACAGGGTAAGGGGGACAAGGCTGCGGCTACAGCTAGGGGCAGGTCTGGGGCCAGGAACTGAGCTGTGGCTAGGGACAGAGGCTGAGGCCAGGATCAGAAGCCATGGTCTGGGGCTGGGAGTGCGGCAGAGCTGGAGGCAGAGCAGGTCGTGCCCTGCCCCGTACCTTTTCCAAGCCCCCCCAGGGGGTATGCCCCACAGTTTGAAACCACTGATTTAGATTTTAATTGGAATGGCTTGAAGCTGCCTGCGTTGCTAGTAGCTACCTAACAGCTGCCCAGTCACCTACATCAAGAACTATAGCTCAGTCCAAGTTCCCTGTAGCAACGTAACCAAATCTAGGTTAACATTGGTAAGTTCTGGTTCAAACTGTAGAACAGAACAGTGGCTTCCAACATTTGTTCATTTGCAGACCCCTAAATAATTTCAAATGGAGGCATGGACCCTTTTCAAATCTACTGTCCGTGTGTGTGTGTGTGTGTGTGTGTGTAGAGAGAGAATTCTGTTCAGTCACTTTTCAGTTTAAGCCTTTCCCGAACCCCTTAGACATAGTCCAGGGACCACAGGTTGAGCACCACTGGAATAGAGGGTCTGGTCTATTGTTTTTCCCAGCTCCTCCTGCTTCTGACATTTTTCTTGCTGTCTCCCAACCCCTAACTGGTTTCAGTTATGTTAATTATCTTACCAGATGGCTTAGGAGAAATAACTGGGAGTTAAGGTTTATAGGCTGCAATTTAGGTTCGAACTGGGTATTGCAAAGACCGCCCTGTAGATTGTCCTTTCTGGGCAACTGATGAATATAGAGAGTTTATATTCAAATTACATCTGACAGCTGCTCTCAACGCTGTTGTCTGTAAATTGGTGCTGGTTTGACTATGATCATAGGCTCTTGCTGAACATTTCCCAGTATATTAGAGCAATTGCTCATCAGCACCAAGAGCTGTCATTCATTATACTTTTCAGATATCCCTCTCGTTTATCCAGATGCTCAATGAGTACATAAGACAATGTGAAGGGTTAATAAGAAGGCATAAATTTACTTTAAAAATACAGTATTTGAAATTCATTAATTTTACATTCACATTTCATGTTACCTGTTTTCTGCATACACAAAATATCAAAATTCATAAAGTGAATAGTCCAACTGCACTGAAAAGGAGTCAGCTCTAAAAAGAGGGAACGTGGCTGACACAATCAAGTATTTCATATTGACCTAAGATTTTGTACTGCCCCTCCATTTCCCTCCCTACCAGGCTGTAAGCACCTTCCAGAAAAATGAGATTGGCATTGCATGATCCTTAGGAGATTTCATGAAATCTTTTGCTCTTTTCCTTTCTCAGGATATAGAAAACTGTTTGCAATAGGTTTTATTTTGCAAGATGGGAGTGGCAACTGTTGTAAATGATGTTATGGCTGTGGTAGAAAAGCTTTAATCAGAGAGAAAGCTTCTGCAATATGATCTAAAAGATATCAGACTCTGGCTAGGATTCAATGCTCCTGAATGCTGAGGAGATATGAGGAGATAACTGGCTCTGTGGATATGGGTAAAGCAGTGGACGTGATGCATCTTAACTTTAGCAAAGCTTTCGATACAGTCTCCCACACTATTCATACCAGAAAGTTAAAAAAAAGTATGGATTGGATGAATGGACTATAAGGTGGATAGAAAGCTGGGTAGACCATTGGGCCCAACGGGTAGTGATCAATGGCTCGATGTCTAGTTGGCAGTGGATATCAAGTGGCATACCCCAGGGGTCAGATCTGGAGGCAGTTTTGTTCAACATCTTCATTAATAATCTGGATGATGGGATGGATTGCATCCTCAGCAAGTTCACGGATGACACTAAGATGGGGGGAGCAGTAGATAAGCTGGAGGATAGGGATAGGATCCAGAGTGACCTAGACAAATTGGAGGATTGAAACAAAAGAAATTTGATGAGGTTCAGCAAGACCAAGTGCAGAGTCCTGCACTTAGGATGGAAGAATCTCATGCACCATTACAGGCTGGTGACCGACTGGCTAAGCAGCAGTTCTGCAGAAAAGGACCTGGGGATTACAGTGGATGAGAAGCTGGGTATGAGTCAGCGGTGTGCCCTTGTTGCCAAGAAGGTTAATGGCAACACTCCTACTAATGCAGCCCAATATGCCAGCAGATCAAGGGAAGTGATTATTTCCCTCTATTTGCCACTGTATTTGATCCAGTTTTGAGCCTTCTATTACAGAAAGGATGTTGACAAAACTAGAGGCCAGCAGAGGGCAACAAAAATTATTAGTGGGCTGTGGTATGTAACGTACAAGGAGAGGCTGAGGGAACTGGGCTTATTTAGTCTGCAGGAGAGTGGGGGGGATTTGATAGCAGCCTTCAAGTACCTGAAAAGGAGTTCCAAAGAGGATGGAGCTCAGCTGCTCTTAGTGGTGGCAAATCACAGAACAAGAAGCAATGGTCTCAAGTTGCAGTGGGGGAGGTTTAGGTTGGATATTAGGAAAAACTATTTCACTAGGAGGGTGGTGAAGCACAGGAATAGGTTACCTAGGGAGGTGGTGGAATCTCCATCTTTAGGGCTTTGTCAAGTTGGCCCTTAGAAACCTCTGGCTGGGATGATTTAGTTGGGGTTGGTCTAGATGACCTCTGAGGTCTCTTCCAACCCTAATCTTCTGATTCTAATGCTCTTTCCACAGGCAGATTCCCATGACCAAACATTCCTTATAATCAAATCTTCTGTGTCCTGTTCTGGGCTTTGGGGGACTTTGTCCCAGAAGAACAGAATTGATTTGACTATCATAAATGGTGATGTGGTCTCTAGCTGTAGATGGTGCTTGACACTGTTAATCATACATAAAGCATACATATTTAAGAAACATGGGGTAGATAGGAACGATGTATAGAAGAAAGACCTTTATATTTCTAATGACATTATGTATTAAGAATTCAGGCCTCACTGATTTTTGGAAACTAAATTGACTAATCAACCTAATTATTACAGCACTTTAATCTGATATAAAAACTGGTAACTCTCAGTATTTACACAATATTGGAACACTTGATGCAATTTGGCTGGTATAGTTCATGTTCTGCACATACCTAAATACTCCCTATTGAATATGATATTCCTCACTTTGTGCGAATATATTGTACATTGTTGATGTGTGAAGTTAAACCACCCATGTATATCACACCACCTGGAGAAGTGGCTGCATTTCCATGGTGGGTGAAGAAATTCTTCTATATCAACTGTGTATAACACTGAGTTCCTTTAAGGCACCAATACCAAGATCCAGAGTGACAGTTCTTTGAATTCAAATTAGTCTTCTCTAAAGATGTACATACCAATCCCACTTCAGGAACAGGCTGGGGTTCTCAAACATACCTTCAAGGAGCAATACTGCATGATGTGAAAGTGTTTTCTCTCTCTCATTTCTAAGATAACCTAAGCTATTAAGTTACTTTATAAAAGCCTATTGGAACATTCAGATTTGGATTTTTAAGAATAAAAACTGTATTAGTCTTACCTGTTTCATGATGACAGACTATTTTTAAAATACTAAAAAATTAAAAGTTCTCAAAATATAAGAAATTAAAGACTGGATTCTGTAAAGCATTGAGCCTTAAATCTTTTAGATTTAAGCTCTTATAGCAGAAAATTGATGCCTGGGTTCTATGGAAAAATAATGGTGGACTAGAATTCCTTATGTTCCCTCAGTTTTGGCTATACATCATACTTTTTTCTTATCTGCAAGCATAGCCCCCAGAGTTTGTACAGAGCACCACTGAGATCAACAGGTCTCTACAATGGCAAAAAGATGTTGATGCAAGATATGGCCTTGCACGTCCCCAGTTACAGACACTTTTGCTTAAAGTGCATTTTAGTATCAGATGCTTTTGAAATAAAAATCCAAATGAATACTGTATGCTACAAGCATAAATTTGCTTTTGCATCACCCACTTTGCTTACTTATTTGAAAGAATATTGTCAGATCTTTTTTTCAAATTTTCCTTTATTTACCAGTAACTCCTGGAAGATTAAAACTGAATGTTTTCCTTGTAGTGTCACCCATATTTGCATGCATACAGTAAAAGGGTTGCTAACAGGTGCAGGGGGGAGAGGGACATTTTCTTTTCTTTGATGAAAGAGCAACAAAGCAGCAAAAGCATACAAAGAATTATACTGATACGCTGAACGGATAAGAAAATAAAGGTGTCACATTTTGAGTCTGATTCTTGAGTGTACTTTCAAACAAAATGTACACATTAAATACAATTTACTGTAAAACAATGAAATGCAAACCAAAAAAAAAAAGGAATCTTGAAACTAATTTTATAAGCAACAAGCTTTAAAAGCTTTCATAAAAACAGACCCAACTGAGCTTCATTAAAAGAGGGAATACAAGCATCAGTTAGCAGCCCTACCAGGGAAACTTGTTTTTTTTCCCCCCTCATACATGACTATATATTTAAAAAAGAAAAGAGAAGATAGGAATGCTCTATTTACAGATATGAGTCCATCATGCAATATTAACAGTTCTCAACTGTATTTTTAGTATGGCTTGGCATCAGATTGTTTTCACAAACACAGTATGCATGTCTTACATAATCAACTTTCATATCTTAGTAGGAAAAGATCACTGGTCCTGTATTTCAGAAGCCTTTGTGGGACCAAGAGATGAAGTTATTTTTTTCTTTTGGATGGAGTGGGATGCAAATTCCATATGAGAGCTTTATACAATCTGCTTTATAGTGACCAAAAAGAAGTCTCTTGACCACCTGTCTTAATTATAAATGGTATTAACACCTTTGAAGGTCAAGAAATCATAGCCATTTTCTTGCAATTCAAACTGTTATGACCTGGCTTTCTATTCAGAGCTTATTGGTCTGTCAATTCATACATACACAATCTATTTTGGTGTATGGGGAGGGAGATGGGAACAAGAAATGATAACTATTGGAGATTTGTTTTTCATTACAGGAACTTCTGGGTCCCACATGGAAAAACTTCACTGCAATTCTATTTACGCATGCAGACAAGGCAGAAGAGGCAGGATTAAATGGAGACAAATACTTGCATATTGCCTCTGATACCCTGTTAAACCTTTTGAGCTCAATACAACAGAGATACATTTTTGTAGACAACCAGGCAAACACACTCCAAGAGGAAAGAAAAACAAACAAATCTTAAGAAAAATCATGGAATTTCTAAGACAAAATAGTTACCAGGTGCTTCTAGTTAAATAAATGGATGGTGACAAACACAAATTATCTCTCAGGTACTCATTTACTGACAGCCATCTTCTTTTCTACTTTGGGATAAAATGACATGCAGAGACGAGGACTCTAGAAGTCAGCAATAAGTGCTTGGGGTATTCATGCCCAAATCAACATTTGCATTTCACTTATTATAAAATAGATGAAAACTGTTTAGACTACAAAATTAGTTACCATAAACATGTATAGTATGCCTATCACTCTACTATCTAACAGCCATTATCACACCAGATCACGGATTCAGGTTGAATTCTGGACAATGTCCCTATTACTGTGTTTACAAATATTACACCACAGATCATCACATTTTATATTGTAGCTCACAAAGAGCAGGTTACTGAGTAGAAAGTAAGAATACGTATGCTCAAAACCATCGTAGTGTTGCTGTGCATTATTGAATAGCTACCACATCCTGCTTGAATTGGCTGCCCTTCAGATTCTTATTTTTTGCACTTGATTCTACAGTCTTTACTAAGATAGAAGCACATAGTTTGCAAAGACCTTTCAGATCTTACAGTTGGAAGTCTCACACTGTAATCTATTTTCCCACCTTGCTTCACAATGAATCCTAATTTAAACAGTTTTAACATCTTAAAGAATTTCAGACCTCATTGACTGAGTAGATTATAAGGCAGTTTAAATAGCTCCCATGTTTTGAAGATTCTTCAGAGTATTTGGAAGAACTAATTATTACTACTAGTTCCCAGATGCATGCAAAATTAGTACTGTGGGGGTATATATACAAAGCACATTTAAAAACATTTGTATTCATCTTTCCTTTGTGCCTGTCTCTTTTAATTTTACATCATTGTCATTTTGTTGTTTTCCCAGCTTACTGAATGACATTTGAATCCTGGAAAATTCAAAGACTGAGAAATGTATTTTATTATTTCAGTGGTTAGACAATAGATGGACAGTAAATGAAACACAAACACTTGGAAGTATATTTAAACAGTTATTGGGGATTTGAAAAGGTTAGTTGTCAATTGATATACCGCGGCCATTGTCAGCTCATGACTTTATATTAATCATGGCTACTTCCTTTTAACATGTGACGCAGTAAAACAGTTTATTTTAAAGTGTAAAAATTAAATTACCTGTTCCTGTTTCAGCAAAGTATGTGATTCTGTTTACAGTGTGTAGAAGTTACAATACAAAAATGGATTCACTTGATTTTTGTTTCATGCATCAGTGCAGCACTAAAATTGAATTAAATTAATTTTGTTGGTCAGCATCTATTCTTCAGTGATGATTTACTGGTATGATCCACCACATTCACTTCAGTTAAATTAGAAGTCTCTGCTTAGGAGCAGCCCAAAACTACATGGGCAGAGGACTATGACATGAGTTCCACCTACCCACTGTCAGATCACTAACTCTACACTACATGAATACCTGGCATTAAGGACCTTTCTCCATGAGGGCCCCTGCTTCCTGAGTAACTCTGTGGGTCACAGTGGTTCTCAACTTATTTACCATTGTGGGCTGCATCCAATACTACTTGTATGGCCCGGAGGATGTCAGACGGGCCGCAGCTCAGTACTGACTGGGCCGCAAGTGGACCACGGGGCGCAGGTTGAGAACCACTGGTTTAGAGTGCAGAGTACTTCTCCATCCCTTTCTAAACTAAACTCAAATATCCTCAGAATCTGCACCCCGTATTCCATTGAAATAGGCTCAAGTATTTAATATACCTAGTTAATAACTGTGCATATTTTTTAATTTGTCTAATCTGCAAAGCGAACAAGGTGAATGAGTGCATTTTGAAAATGTCAGTCACACATTCATACTTTTGAAGAAGAGAGAAAAGAAAAATGAATCAGTCATGCCTTGGGGGGTTTATATTCATGTCTTTATTGTGCTTGCACTGCTTTCCATTTAAGCCTCTGAACAAGTTTCTCAGTAATTAGTTTTATTTATTTGATTCCACTGCTGGCCATGGTCTGAGCCCTGCAGACCCCCTTCCCCTTCACTTCAAATGGAACTCCTTTGTATGTAGCAATGCATTGGTCATTAGTATGAAGGTCAGGTTGAATCTGCTCCCACATCTTCTTCTTGGGATTAAGTTCCTTCTCAGGTTCTCCTGTTTAAATAAAATAAAATAAAATAAAATAAAACAAACAGCAGACATGAAACAAAAGGAAGAGTATGGGCAGTATATACATGTGAGAGAGTGCAGTAACATTTTCCTTTGAGAATTTATTCAAAGTGATATTGGCTGCCAAAAAATTGTCACTTCATCAAGCCTCAATGAAAATTGTCAAGATCATAAAACTTAATTGTATTTTTTGGGTTGGGTACTTTCTGATCCTTACTTGACAGTACTGTAGGTCTCTAGAGAAAAATATGTATTATAGCTAGCTATATACAATTACCACAAGGAGGTAACATTGTGTCAGCATTTGGGATTACAAAGGAAAAATGGGAAAAAAGTTTTTATTTAATGATTTTGCGATATGTCAGAAACACAAAGTAAATATTGAACATAGGAACACATTGTCCAGGCAGGCTTAGGCTCATTTACAGCATTGGGCAGTGAAGTTTTATATATTTGTTTTAGACAGTGTAGGCATATGAAATTTGTGCTGAGTAAATGTGAAAGGCACCCAGAGAATCTACAACTGTGGAGGGTGAGAGAAAGATGGTCCTGTAATTAGAGTGCTACCCTGGGACTTCAGAGACCTATGTTCAATTCACTTCTCTACTACAGACTTCCTGTGTGTCCTTGGACAAGTCACATCTTTATGCCTCATCTCCCCATCTGTAAAATGGGGAAACAGTACTCTCACATAGGTGTCGTGAGGATAAATAATTAAAGATTGTGAAATAAAGGGGGCCATGCAAGTACCTAACTAGCTTTTTTCAACTACTTTTGTGGAAATGCTGCAAAAAGCTAAAGGATGAATAGTGGAACAAAAAAAATAAATGTTATATCTGTTACAAAATATTTCTCCCGTTTGCATTTCTTGCCTGACAATTTTAAAAAATGACAAGGAAACCAAAAAATTAATCTGAATAAATTCCTCTGTTGCCAGTTTAAGGACGATTTATACTGAATGAACTGCTGCGTGCCAACATCATCTTTCATGATATAAATAAAGCATAAAAATCAATTCGTTGTACCATTTATTTTCCTTTGCAAAGACCAAATGGATTTCAGATCTCCTAAAGTAAAACAAGACTCCGTCATTTAGCCACAATGCCTTGGGGTGTTTTTAACCCTTTTTATGAGATTCATGTTAGTACACTGACGAGCACAAGGAAAATTATAAACACTTCCACTGGGTTAGGCCCCAGTTTAATAACAGATAGCCTCCAGGGGAATTAATGCCGTTTCACTGTCAATATTTCAACTTGCTAAGAGACTCTATTCAGCCCAATTATTGCACATACAATTCAAATGTTATGTTTCAAAATTCAAAGCACATATATACTTTATGGGGAAAAAATTATATCCTCAAAAGGTAGCACAATATCCAATGTGCTAGGAACCAACATGACTCATCAACAAGCTGTGCTCTCCGTGGTAGCACACTTCAGCGATAAGCATTCTCATGTTCTCATTCCACCCCTCTACTCAGTCCTTGCCAGCCCAGGAAGAAGCCTTTAGGGTGGGAGGTGGGGAATCATGCTCTTGAGAAAGATTTCAGCAAATTCAGTCAGGAAGGTGTCCTAATGGAGTGATCAGAGGGGTAGTTAGTCTGGAGCTGTAAAAAGCAATAAAGAGTCCTGTGGCACCTTAAGACCAGAGGTAGGCAACCTATGGCATGCGTGCCAAAGACGGCATGCGAGCCAATTTTTAATGGCACGCTGCAGCCGCTGCTGGCCCTGCTCAGCCCGCCGCCCAACACCGGCAGCGGGTTAAGCGGGACTGACGGCCGGGACCGTGGCAGGCAGCAGTGTGCCATTAAAAATCCTGCCTGGCCCCTCCTGCTCTTCTCCGCCCCCCACCTACCGCTCTCTCTGGCAAGGGCAGAGAGCAGAAGCAAGCTTGGTCTTGCCGGCTGCTGCTGTAGGGCAGGCTCTGCCAGCAGCCAAGCTTCCACCTTCCCCCGCCTTTTTCCCCAATGTGCTGCGTCATGCCCCGCCTCCTCTCACTTCCTGCCACCGAAGGCCCTTGCGAGGGAGGGGAGAAGAGGAGCCCCAGTGCCCTTGCTGCTCAGACTGGAAAGGAGGTGGAGAAGAGGCGAGGACGGGGCCTTGGGGAAGGGAGGTGGAATCAGGGTATATCCCTCCAGCCCCCTGCTGTAAGCTGCTCAGTTCAGGGGGCTGGGAGCACACCCCCAATCTCAGCCCACTCCCCAGCCCTGACCTTGGACCTCCCCCACGACCTCAGCCCTTACTCCTGCACCCCTCTCACATGACCCCAGACCTCTGCCCTGACTCCTGCACTCCCCACACATACCCAGCCCTCCCACACCCTATGCCCTAACTCCTGCATGCCCCCAGCCCTCTGCTGTGACTCTTGCACCCTCCTCACACACACCCTGCCGATTCCTGCACTCTCGACACATACCCAACCCCCCCACATCACATGCCCTGACTCTTGCACCCCCCACATCCCTGCCCCCCACCTTGAGCACCAAACAGGAGCTCCTGCAGCCCCCCCACATTCCCACCTGCATGCCTCGCACCAAATGGGAGCTGCCCAGGTAAGTGCTCCACACCCAAACCTCCTGCTCCAATCCTGAGCCCCCTCCCTCATTCTAGCTCCTGGACAGACCCTTCATCCTAACCCCCCGCCTGCTCCTTCACCCCTACCCTCAGCTTAGTGCAGAGAGAGAGAGAAAGAGAATGGGCCAGAACCAGGAAGAAGGTAAGTACCCACTCTATGTGGGCCGGGCTGGGACCCTAGACTGGCAGCAGGCTGTGTGGGGCCGGCAGCAGGACCCTGGCTGGCAGGAGCCAGTGGATGGAACCCCAGACCGGCAGCAGGCTGAGCCGCTTAGCCCGCTGCTGCTCTGGGGTCCTGGCCGCTGGCCCCACTCAACTCGCCACCAGTCTGGGGTTCTGGCTGCCAGACCCTTGCCAGCTGGGGTTCCGGCCACAGGCCCTGCTCAGCCCGCTGCTGGCCTAGGTGAACGGAATCCCAGACCAGCAGGGGGGCTGAGCAGGCTGGTGGCGTAAGATCAGCATTTTAATTTAACTTTAAATGAAGCTTCTTAAACATTTTGAAAACCTTGTTTACTTTACACACAACAGTAGTTTAGTTATATATAGACTTAAAGAGACCTTCTAAAAAATGTTAAAATGTATTACTGCCACACAAAACCTTAAGTGAATAAATGCAGACTTGGCACACCACTTCTGAAAGGTTGTGAACCTCTGTTATAGACTAACAGAAGCGTTGGAGCATAAGCTTTCGTGGGTGAATACCCACTTCGTCAGACATATCTGGGTATTCACCCATCAAAGCTTATGCTCCAATACTTCTGTTAGTCTATAAGGTGCCACAGGACTCTTTGTTGCCTAAAACAGTGAGGTTCTCTTCCCTGACTGGTTAACCAACAGGTCTATTCTTAACATTAGCCAATAACAGCTACATACTACTTAGTTGTGATGGTGAGATAAAGGCAAACACAATTACCCTGCATGTGCCATAAGGTTCTTACTGGCTTATATGAGGAACATGCATTAAGCAAGAGAAGAATAACAGAGGGCCTCAAAATGCACAAGGAAGGGAAAAAACAAGCCATTGTCCTCAGATGGATGAGTGGACACCTGCCATTCCAAATCTGCCAGCTAATTTTTCTCGTTTAGACCCTTCAGAAGACTGGGTGCTCAGCTCGTGTACCCTTGTTGATAGTTATAAAGAAAAGTTACTTCAGCCTGGCTCTGACTCTGTAACTTCCATAGCTGCTTTTTTTTTTTTTTTTAAATGGGCTTCCAGTGCAGGCCAACTTCTCTGTTGAATAGGTTGGCCTATGACAGTGCCAAGATTCAATGCACCAGTCAGAAATTATTTCTCACAAATGGAGCGCTTAATTACGTCAATGTCTTAACACTTGCAGAACAAATTGTATGCTTTAAAAAAGACAATTTAGAACACTATCCTGTACTAAATTCACAAAATGTCATTCCTTTATACCAAAATGTATATATACCAATAGTTATTAAGCAGAATAGCTGCTAAACAACTGTACTGTTCAGAAGCTGAAATCTACCTTGTTCCCCCCTTCCCCAAATATTACAACAAGCAAATGAATTTTTCAAAGATAAACTAAAATCTGACTTTATTACACAAACACTTTCTGGATCTTATTAAGAGTATCTTTGGAATCCCAAGTTGAGCTCTCCTGGGATCTGTGGTGAGCTTGTATTAGATTAGCACAGGCACCACTTTTAAACATTACCAGAGCCTCTCCTGTACCCTGCCACTTTGCATCCCTTTCTCTCATAAGACAAATAATCCTCTGAAAGGAGAGCTAAAAATAAAATGGAGTAAAATTATGGCCACAATGATTTTCCCACCCTCTTCTCATGGATGTGAAACATGCTGAATCTGCTAAAGAACCAAATGAAATGTATCAAACTGTACAAGTGCTATCAAAGTATTAAAAACCTAAGATAAAAATAATAATGCCACCTGCTGTTCTTTAGAAAGCAGTCTGTATCATTACCCCCAATTTAGAGATAGGGAAACTGAGGCACATAAAATGAATTTAACTTGCCCAAGATCACCCAGCAGCAAGTGGCAGAGCCAGGAACAAAATCCAGGGCTTCTGATTGCCAGTTGAGTGTTCTGTTCACAAGGCAACACTACCACAAAAAAGAAGCCAGTTGGCCATGTACTGTAATTGCGGTAGATAGATTTTAATGCAAATCACTGAGCTGTGGTGAGGTGGAAAGATCTATCTTAGGGTTTTACAGTGCTGCCATCATCACAGCACCTAGGTACAAAGAAGGTAAGGAAAATGTGATTCAGTACCTCGAAGCAATTTAACAGAAATATACTTTAATTTACCACTGGGAAAAAAAATGTAGGACTGAAGATAGAGCTTACAACAATGGTGTTAGTTTCTTATCACTGAGAGAGATAACTGAGCAAAAAGTGGAAAGCATCCAAACACCAAAGTTTTAATTAAAGGAAGTTGTTTATACAGACTATCCACTGCACAGCAGGTTTAGAATAATCTGAATTTCTCTTGTAACTGGTTAACCATCAATTGAAACATGAACCGTTTTAGACCAAAATTAGTATTTTAACCATAAATCTCAAGTGACAAATTTGTGGTTGCTGCAGCATTTCTCCACCCTATTTTTTTTTAAAGCTTCTATTGTACTGTTACAGAGAAGGGAGGATTTTACTGCAAATTGTGTAACTATTAAAAATGGCTGTGTGAGAGAAGTAGGGTGGAGGAGGAGGGCGTGTCTGTATGTGTGTGGAATCATTTGCTATGACCTTCATCAAGCAGATGATTTCACTAAAGTAGAATGTAAACTTTATGAAGTTCTTAATACGAAAAAGACCCCTTTCAAAGTTGCAATTTCTTGTGGTTTTGGGTATGAAAGGTGTAAGACTACTTTCTAATTTTTGTGAAGTAAAATTTAATTACAGTTGTTAATAGCAACTGCATAGCCCAATGTCTCTTAGCAAGATATTCTCTAAAAATACAGAAAGGGGGGAATTTGAGGAAATTCTCCAATTTCTGCAGGGAAAAAAAATTGTAAGTTGTAAACGTTGTTATATCGGAAAAGGCTAATGATCATGACAACTAAAATGAACATGGAAAGTTACCAAGTGCCATCCCAAAAAAACCATATACAGTATCAGTCTTATTTTTAAACACTCTGCTTGACTTGGGACAGCTGGGTCTGCTTTGGGGTTGCTTTTTTGTTGCTGCCGCTGTTGCTACACAAGCTTTCAGTCTTCAAATTAAAATCAGACCCAGCTGCCCTTTCTATTTTAATTTCAGTGACTCAAACTGAATGTTCGTGGTTTAAATTACTCACTTAAAATCTATCAGTGTTTAAAATTATTATTACTAGTCTTGGAAATTAAACTGAATTTGAAACAAATAACGTGAGTTCCATATTCCTGATACTGCTATTGTTGAACTGCTTGGTTAGCTTTGCTTTTAAGAAAGCAGCAACTAAGCCAACCTTGAGATTTTGGTATACAAAAGCCAAGTAGGAAACACATCTTCCATTAATTTTAATGAGAACTGAATTTAACCCTCCTGGTCAGCTTTTGAATATCTCAACAAAAAATTCTTTCCAAAACCAAGATATTTCATTTTAAAAACAGTTGAGGTTTGAAAAAGAGTACAAGAAAATCTGCTAAATCACTTAATTGCTTGGACATAAATAAGGAGATAAGTTATATCAACTTGGGTCTTTTTTTTTTTTTTTAATGCGAGTGACTAACAATTGGCAACCTCCACATTTTAGGTTATAAAGACAGTCTTTAAAATTTAGGTTCAGCACATACATTGTGTGTAAATTACAGTTTTGAACAGCTGCTAATTATTGCCATTAGACAATGAATTTAAAACAGCAAAGAATTCAGTGCTGATTTTATCAGTAATGCAAGATGACACTGGGTTAGGGAACCTTCTTAAAAGTAGTAAAATCCATCAGGAATTAATTGATGTCTGAAACAGCCACACATATACAAGCAACTATCATGTTGATAAAGACAAAGCAATCAACTGCTGAATAATCCCCAGCACTCATTTAGAATGATCAAAGATTGAATATTGCATAAGAATAACCAAACACAATGGAAGCAATCTTCTAATGACCAGAGTAGTGGTTCTCAATCACACGTACATGTACTCCTAGGGATACATAAAGGTCTTCCAGGGGGTACATCAACTCATCTAGATATTTGTCTAGTTTTATAAAAGGCTACATAAAAAGCACTAGCAAGTCAGTATAAACTAAAATTTCATATGACTTGTTTATACTGTTCATATATGCACTGAAATGTAAGTACAATATTTATATTCCAACTGATTTATTTTATAATTACATAGTAAACATGACAAAGTAAGCAATTTTTCAATAACAGTGTCCTGTGACATTTTTGTATTTTTATGCCTGATTTTGTAAGCAAATAATTTTTAAGTGAAGTGAAACTTGGGTACGCAAGACAAATCAGGCTCCTGTAATAGGTACAGTAGTCTGGAAAGGTTCAGAGCCACTGGACCAGAGGACTCAAAGGACCAGCCCTTCACCGCTTGAGAAATTAAAATCTAGTAATGGTTGAACCTGACTGAATTTTTTAGCACAGGGATCGGCAATGTTTGACACATAGCTCGGTAGGGTAAGCTCCCTGGCAGGCCGGGCCGGTTTGTTTACCTGCTGCGTCCACAGGTTCGGCCTATCGTGGTTCCCACTGGCTGCGGTTCACCGTTCCAGACCAATCGGGGCTGTGGGAAGTGTTGGCCAGCACATCCCTCGGCCTGCGCTGCTTCCTGCAGCCCCCATTGGCCTGAAGTAGCGAACTGCAGCTAGTGGGAGCCGTGACAGGCCGAACCTGCGGACGCGGCAGGTAAACAAACCGGCCCGGTCCGCCAGGGGGGTTACCCTGGCGGGTCGCGGGCCAAAGGTTGCTGATCCCTGTTTTAGCTCAAAAGAGGCAGTCAAAACTGTATGCACAAATATATGATCGTATGAATAATTAGCCTCCAACATCTGGTAATTTGTTTAGCCACTGCTCAGTCAATGGGCCATTAGAAACAACTCTGATAAGACTGTTCACCAGTCATCAGGATTCTGGCAAATTAAAACTTTGGTGGCTAAAGACAATGGGGAGAAGAAAAGCTGGTATGATAATGTCTGGCTCTCAGGCCTGGTCTACATTACAGAGTTAAGTCAATGTAAGGCTGCTTACGTTGACCTAACTCTAACATCTACACTAAAACGTAGCTCCCACTTATGTCACTGGCCCACTACACCGACTTAATAACTTCACGTCTGCAAGGGGTGAAGCAATTAGGTGGATGTAGTTAGGCTGATGCAGCGTCAGTATAGACACCGTGCTGCTTACACTGATTGTTGCGGCCTTTCAGAAGCCATCCCACATTGTCCCACATGACAGTTAAATCAGAGCAAGCGCTCCTGGGGAGGATGCATACTAACAACACAAGGAGTGTAGTCAGTGGTGAGCTGGAGCCGGTTCGCAAGAACCGGTTGTTAAATTTAGAAGCCAGTGTAGAACCAGTTATTGAAGGGGCCGGCGGGTGACTGTCCTGTCCAGCCCACCTGAGCTCCCAGCTGGAGAGGCTCCCCACCCTCCACCCCGCTCACAGAGCCCCAGCGAGCCTGCCGCTTTAAGCAGCATGGTAAGGGGGCCGGGCTGGGGCTGGGAGGAGGAGTTGGGTAGGTGTGGGAGTTCCGGGGGTCTTTTGGGTGGTGGTGGATGGGATTGGGGAAGTCAGGGGACAGGGAGCAGGGCGAGTTGGGTAGGGGGTGAGGTCCTGGGGGGCAGTTAGGGTGCGGGGTCTTGGGAGGAGGTGGTCAGGGGACAAGGAGCAGGGGAGGTTGATGGGTTGCGGGTTCTGAAAGGGCTACTCGGGGGAGGGGCGGGGACAGGCACAGGCATGTGGGGCTTGTACTCACCGCTCAGTTCCCTACTGGGTCTTCGGTGGCACTCAGGCGGTGGGGGGAGAGAGTCTTCACTCTCTCCAGGTGAAGGACCCGCCACCGAAATGCTGCCAAAAACCTGGAGTGAGTGAGGCCCCCCCCCCACCGCTGAAGTGCCGCCGAGGACCTGGTAAGGAACCGGTTATTAGGATTTTGGGAGCTCATCACTGAGTGTAGCGTGAACATGCAAAAGTGATTTAATTACTGCAGTGGCTGTATGTTGACATAACTTAGGTCGACTTAATTTTGTAGCGCAGACTTGCCCTCACTGAATCAGACTTACCTAATGATTCAGAACAAACCTTCCATCATGGTAGGCAGAATCAGTGATAAAGTAACTTGTCCTGCAGAAGGCTGGGGATAAGGTACATGCCTGTCTGTGTCTGTTTCACAGGTATTTTTTTTTTTTTTTTTTTTTTTTTACTGTGATTAAATCAGCACTCTCTCCCCTGTCCTACTTCCTCATCCCTAAAAATGAACCTAGTGAAATGTACTAAATTACATTTGTTCTGCATTTAAATTTTATGTGACGTCTTGCAAGTTATTTACTCTTAAACAACAAAACAAATCTTCCACGCTATATATTATTCACACTTAGGCTTGGAAGGCTTAGACTTTTTAATAGTAAATGTCAATTTCACAATACACACAACCTGAGGAAAAATATTTCCATTGATGATGTTTGAAATTTACAGGTAGACAAAGCAAGAAAAATGCTGCTTGAGAACTTGAATTTGATTTGAGGAGGCAAACTTTGTTGACGTGATATGTAGACAATTTGTGTTTTAATGGCTATAAAGTTTAAAACTTTTTAAATCTTAACATATGCTGTCATTAAATAATTATTGTCTGACACCCTCCCCCCTCCCCTGATCCTTCATAATCTCCCACAACTGTGAAAATTTAAATGGACAAAATCTGAAAACTTACACCACAATTTTTCAAAACTGAAAACTTAAAATCAATAAAAATAGAAAAAAGCTTAAAAATAAACATTTATAATATCCATCAAAATTTTAGCTTATTTATACTGTATGAATGCATGATTCCTTCCATCTTGTGTGCTGCTTTATAGCAATTACCTTATTGCGATTTATAAATACACTTGATTCTTGCCAAAAACTGACTGTCATGTAGAAGTGTTTCTTTCACAACTTGATATGCTAGTTGGCTTGCTCTTGCCTTTGCTCATATTTTTTTATCTGTTTTGTATGTTTTCATATGCAATGATTGGTTCTATTCTAGAACGTCTATTTTGTGCTGTTAAGAATGAATGGTGTTATCCTCAAAAACAGTTATTGGCTTTGTCTTGTAGCTACCAGTTTTTCTGAACATTTTTTTTTTCCTCGTTGGTGCTTTAGGGAGTAGTTGCCATATTCTTTAGCTAAAATGTATATCTCCAGAAGTCAATTTTTTAAAAAAATAAAATGGTTGTAAAAATCTTCATTTGGCATTATCAAAGCTCCCCAGATGCCTCTGGCTTCCTATCAGAAGAAACTGGTTGTAAAGCATACCAAATGCTCTATCATAGACTGCAGGCCATAGGTTTAGTTTTAAAGTACAACTTTCATACTACATTAATTTATAATACAGCTTTTGTAAAACAGAAAGGTCAATGGAATATCAATATGCACAAACACCTGGGAACAATTTTACAACAAAAGCAGACATAACTGCCTCTCACTAGGAAAAGACGTTTGGAAATCTCGTGATAGATTAAAGGTTTCCTTAAAAGTAATTCTGTTTTGCTACAGAAGTGCCCCATTAGGCAGGTGGCTTGGTGTGAACGAATAGACAGGATGCAATGTAACAGAGCTCCATAGCTCTGTGATCATTTTCAAATGTCAGTTCTGATAAATTATTTTTGATTTATGAGTTTGGACTCAACATAAAATATGACATGACAAAGAGCTGACCCCTCAAAGTCAAGGCTGACCCCTCAAAGCTGTCAAGAGGATTACCACAAGCATAAGGGAATTTGAAATTTTTGGAAACAATGGGTAATAAAGATAATGCAGCTAATGCAGGAGTCAACCCAAAGGAGACACTTTTCATCCATCTCATTTAAAAAATAAAATCACTACTTTAGTAGCTTTAGCAAGAAGACACATTGTGGGACAGTTCCAGGTTAAATGTTTACTGTTCTTAAGAGAGAGCTAACAGTCTAATATGCAGCTCACAAAAGACATCGGTAGGATCACATTCTCACTAAGGATAATTCATAGGAGGGGAAGTTTAGAAGGATATGATTTTAAAATCTCTTTAAAGTTAGAGATAGGCTTCAAGGTAGCCCATGGTGAAAGAAATTACCAGCCATAACACCAATGTATTTCCAATTACAATTCTAATTCATACTATGTGAACCAGTATTTCTATAATTTAACATTGGGGATGGAAAATATTTACATGGGTAGAATTTGGGTGGGTTAGGAATGGGGGAAAAGGTCACATGAATCATACTTTTGTGCCCCAGAAATTTTTACTTTTGTATTTTGGTTCAATCTATTATTCTTTTTTTGCCAAACAAATGTCGATGATAGTGAAGGACAAAAGAACTGTTGCAGGATGTAAGGCCAAAGAATGGGCACCATTTACAACTAGGTTGGCAGGGTTCTTCCAACTTTCCGCCTCTCTAACCCTTACTACCTTTGTAGACACATGGCTTCCTATCAGAAGGAAGCTGTTGTAAAACATATAAAGCCTTCTATCATAGGCTGCAGGCCCGAGGTTTAGAACTATTTAATTCATAATACAGCTTTCCAGAAAGAGACTATGTCAGTAGAATATCAATATGCATGAACACCCGATTTTTGGGTTTGGACTCAGCATAAAATATGCTTAAGAGAAAGAGCAAGTCAAGGCTGACCCTCATGATGCTGTCACTAGGATTTTCATAATAGCAAAGCTTATTCTGCAGCTTGTGCTACCCACTGCATGTCCATTAGAACTGATAGCATAAGGGAGTTTGAACATTTTTTGGAAACAATGAGTAATAAAGAACACATATATGTTTTCTGTTCATAACAATGTGTTTCTCACAACAGCTTTTTTTTTTTTTTTTTTGAAGGCAGATAATTTCAGTGTTTTGCACTCTTCAAGTCTGCCTATTAAATAGATTGACATAATTAAATAGCACATTTTCCAACAGAATGAATCAGCAGAGTGTCAACTACACCACACTGGGAAAATGTCAAATCAAGAGAAATCCAAGATCTGAAAAAAAGAATGTGACTTAAGATGTTTCATCTGAGGGATTCCCTTGATTTCACAAAATCACTGGCTGCTTATTTTGATGATAAAAAAAAACTGGTTAATATATGGCAACTTTGTTTTCTTTCCAGTTTTGGCATTTACTGAAGAGTTAATTTGGTTTAAGATTATGAACTATTTTTCATGGTATGTAAGTGTGCACATCTCTTATGATATATTTGTAATGACTAGCTCTGTTTATATTTTGGGACTGCCATGTAACCATTTTCTTTAGAAATTCTTCACCCTTCAAACACAAAACACTTGAACAGCAGATTTGGGGTGCAGCTGATCAATACTATAAGGTAAAGGAAACTGTGAAGACAAAAGTCATTTTTATTATTGGAGATTTCTGGATTTTAATTCACATTGTAGGTAATCTACAGTGCATGTGATATATCTTAAGAAATAAAATGGTATATTTTAAATGTATAAAACTAAAAAAAGCAAAAAAGTGCTGCAATACTTATTTCCTCTTTGAACAGGATATTATTTTTAATACATTCTGAATTACAGCAATAAGGTACAGCAGCTAGGTCTTAACAAAATGTGCATTTCATCTATTTGAAAAGCACTAGTGCAGGGACTTGGCTTCCTTAGTGATGTGTCATCCAAAATATTTTTTGTCCTGGAAGATTACATTAAGAAGTTTGTATATAAAAGGTATTCTGTGGAAATAAGTATTCAAGAAGCAGCGTGTCCTGCCTTTTCAGTAGTGTGTCAAGTACGGCACTGCTGAAAAGTGCCAGACATGATAGCTTACATTAAAAAAAAGGCTGCTACGTGCACGTGAGATAAACACAAAACACAGAACAACCCAATTTTAAGCAACAGTTATTGTAGGAACGAATCAGACAACACTGACACATACACACACATCTATCTGGATGATCATTTTCAGAAGATGACAACTTGTGCTTGACAGTGGATGGCTCCGGGAATCGATAATGAACTGTGAAGCTCATCACTGCCAGTCTGGGGTTAAGCTGAACCCATGACATGGAGTACGGGTTCTCAAACTGGGGGTAGGGATTTGCAAGGTTATCACAGGGGGGTTGCAAGCTGTTAGCCTCCACCCCAAACCCCGCTTTCCCTCCAGCATTTATAATGGTGTGAAATATATTAAAAAGTGTTTTTAATTTATAAGGGGGGGGTCGCACTCAGAGGCTTGCTATGTGAAAGGGGTCACCAGCACAAAAGTTTGAGAACCACTGACATGGAGGTTATAAGCTCCACCACCACAAACAATAAATTGGCATTTTGGTTGACAGAGTCAACAGAGAGGCCCAGAAAAGAAGTGGAAACTGAATATCCCTCATCTTCAGGTGGTGGGTCTGACAGAACTGTGATGAGACACCTGGGTAGAGAAACATTCAGTACCACTATCTGTGTGATGTTTATCTGTGAGCAAAATGAAGATAATAACTATACCATACTGGGCTGTCAGTACAGCACCTTTCACAAAATCTACACTCACTTTGCCTGTTTGGGGGCTAGAGGGATCTTTCTCCCCATCAGGATACAAATTAGCAAGACCAGGTTCGATTCTATCATAGCAAACTGTCATTTTCAGAATTAAAAAAACCATTAAAAAAATGTAAAAACATAACCAAATACAACATGTTTATTGGAGACAAAGATTATTTGATGAACGCAATATTCAAAACTTTTCTTCAAAATTCACCTTAGAAATAGATGTTTCCCAGAAAACATTATGCATATATTTATGAGGTGAAGGATGCAGAATTGGGAGTCAGGAAATCTTGGTTCTATTACTAAATCTGGTGCTGACTTATTATGTGACCTAGGGCAAGTCACTTAGCCTGTCTATGCCTCCATGCCTCCATTCGCAAAATGGAAATATTGAAAAATTACCATGTTCATAAAGAGAGCTATGAATGAAAATGCACAATGTGTTAGGTATGACAGCTATTATTTCTCCCACAATCCCCAATTTTTGGCTTTCAGTTAAATATTTTAATCCTTTTTCATGCTATGTATTCACAGAATACTAGAGTATTCTTATAAAAATATGAATTCTTCACATGCCTGTAATTTAAATCAGAAATTTAACTCTATTTATAATACTTGTTGTATAATCAGCTCCATCTGAGAGACCACTATGACACTGATATGCAAGTTCCTGGCTACGCATTTTCCCCATTTCCCCAATAATTCTTATTGCTTACCAGGAAAACCTTCAAAAGTGATTCTTTCTCCAGGAACAGCCCCACTGGGGGGAGCCAGGATCTCCACCTTCTCTGGTGAGCTGGCACACATCACCATTGCTTGAGATACCACTCCCCTCATCTTTGCAGGCTTCAGGTTACAGAGTAATACTACCATCCGGTTCTGCATCTGCACAAAAAAGAATAGGCATTCATTTTTAAAAAAAAAATTGTAAGGAAATTAAGTTAGGGTTTTGGAAGTTATTTTATTATAGAAAAGAGAGGATTATGAGGGAGAAAGCTTAATACATGTAATATGCATATATACAGTAGACTGCATATTGCTTGTGTACATGTAACTATGCTAACAACAATAATGATACACTAGAAATAATTACCACTCTATAAGCCTTTTTAGGCTATTAGTCAATAAAAGCCAAGAAACAGACAATTAAGGACGAAATGTTCCAGGCTGTCCTCCAGCACCTAAACACAACAGGGTACAATAGGAAAGCCTCTAAGGTTGAGCCTTGATGTGCCAAAATATCAGATAATACATATTTTAGTCATTTATCATGCTTGTTGTTGTTTTGGGTCACAACTTTAGGCCATCTTTAGTACAGTGCTCTTAGCAGAGGAATTTTCTTTAAAAAAAAACAACCTATTACAAACTAAAGTTAGTATATAAAAAAGAAAAAATGTATAACAAAAATGTTTAGGTGGTTTAAATTTCAGGATGCAGATTGGGCTGAATAGGAATGTATGGCACAGATGTAAATACCAAAGAATTTTTTGAGCAACTGAAAATGGCGGTATGTACTGCACACAGCAACTTGCTCATTTAAAACAACACTTGTGTTTTTCTTAATTAAGTGATAAATAATCAAACTGTCTGCACTGGGCTATCTTGATTATCACTTCAAAACTTTTCTTCTTACTTAACTGGCCTCTGAGAGTTGGTAAGACAATTCCCACCTTTTCATGCTCTCTGTATGTGTATATATATCTCCTCAATATATGTTCCATTCTATGCATTCAAAGAAGTGGGCTGTAGCCCACAAAAGCTTATGCTCAAATAAATTTGTTAGTCTCCAAGGTGCCACGAGTACTCTTGTTCTTTTTGTGGATACAAACTAACACAGCTGCTACTCTGAAACTTGTAAATAATGAGAGTAGGCACTGCAACCAGACCCCATTAGGGAATATTTTGCCCTAGAAAAATTTTTTAAGTTGATTAAAATTGAAGCAGAACATTTTTAAACAAAACAAACGTCTTCAAATTTGCCCTATCCCACAAAAAATTGTTCTCAGATTGAGATCGTTGTATATTAACAAATTTTTAAAGCAACACTACATGACTCCTTTTGAATTTAATGAAATTTACACATGTGCAACATTCTGAATATTTAAGAGAAAATTTAACAAAATGTAATTTTTCTTAGCATTAAGATACAAATCCCTGAAAACAAGAAGGAATAATGGAAAATAGACAATTTAAATATATTCTTGATATTATATAATTACTGTGTACATACAGTACATTTTGCAGGTGATAGTTGTATATTTTAAGCCACTGTTATGAAAGTAAATCCCCCAAAACATATGATGATGTAAAATGTCAGTGGTTCTATTTTGTTTTAAATATTTGAAAT
Source organism: Chelonoidis abingdonii (assembly GCF_003597395.2). NCBI lineage: Eukaryota > Metazoa > Chordata > Testudines > Testudinidae > Chelonoidis > Chelonoidis abingdonii. Next base: position 32,947,172 of record NC_133773.1, read on the forward strand.
GCAAATATCTGAGACAGCCTGGTGCTGAATGCTGCATAACAACTGAGACAGACAGATATACAGAATAAAAGGGACATTGCAATAGTTTTATGCTCTTTATTCATGCTTGGTTTTGACTGACTACAAAAACAATCCTGGGATAGACAGTATAGCCTTTAACACTGAAGGTGACGCAGTGCAGAAACAAATGGAAATATGTTGTGGATGTGTATAGGCACATTTAGATTGAAACAAAATGGAAATGGGAAGGGTTTTGAATAACCTTCCTCATATACCCTCTCAATGGCTGTGGTGGGTGATCAGAGAGCTTTAATATTATTTATATTCTGAAGAGTTCAAGAATAATGTTTCTAGGTACAAAGGTACAGGTTAGAAAAGGATGTATGCACTTGTAAACTTTAAATATCCAGATGGTTTTCTTCCATTAATGTTTCCAGTAAAGTCAAACTAGTACCCTTTTCTGACTGGCTAAGTCTCTACTTTTCCAAATGTTTCTCATTATATTATTTTCTTATATTATACCACATGCGACGACGATTCAGAGGAACTTTAAAGAACGGGCATGAAGATATTACCAAACTAAACATTTTCTGGATACACACAAGAAGATGATTGTTTTACGTGCCTCACATTCCAGTAAACACAGGGGTAGGCAACCTATGGCATGCGTGCCAAAGGTGGCACGTGAACTGATTTTCAGTGGCATTCACACTGCCTGGGTCCTGGCCACCGGTCTGGGGGGCTCTGCATTTTAATTTAATTTTAAATGAAGCTTCTTAAATATTTTGAAACCTTATTTACTTTACATACAACAATAGTTTAGTTATATATTATAGACTTATAGAAAGAGACCTTCTAAAAAGGTTAGAATGTATTACTGGCACCAAAACCTTAAATTAGAGTGCATAAATGAAGACTTGGCACACCTTTTCTGAAAGGTTGCCGACCCCTGAGTTAACACACATTTTTTAAACATGTACACGTGTGTTGTTTATGCAACTTACACTTAAATGAAACTTGGAATGTTACAGGTAAGACAGAAGAACTTGGAAAATATCTTTGTGTAGACTTTTAAAAAACACATTACTTCTTCAGTACAACACCAGAAACAGTATTATTTGAAAGTGAGCATTACCATAAAATTTGCTTTTACTTTAAATAACTTTAAAATATTCCTTTTTTAAAAAGTGTTTGCTAGATGTTTCCAATTCTAATATAAAAAGTGAGTTCTGGAAAAGATCTAATTATTTTAAAGGGCATTGTGTCTGGTATATAGTTTAGATGGCCCAAGACAAAACCTCAGATCCAAATACCCAGGAAATCTTTAAAGATGGAAAATTGGTGACCAATATCTCTATAACAGACAAATGCAGAAGCTGGGATTCAAACTATCCCTCTACAACAGATTTGGACACCGATTTTAAATCATGGACCTCTCCCTAGTAGGAACCATATGATAATAATTACGCAGCTTTAGATCCAAATATTAAAATAAACAGCAGTATATGACCAAAAGCCTATGTGATCATATAAAAATATCTGAAAAACCAAAAAGGTCAGCATTTTTCTAATAAAACTGCTTACAAACACAAATTATTTTATGGAAGCAAAATAAGACATATATATAGATATACCTATCTCATGAGACTAGCAATTTTAATCTCATTAACACATTTGTATTTAGGATAAATATGCATTTTAAACACTGCTATGATAATTTAAACAAAATAAGGAATAAAAATAAAGGAAAAATATGGAAAAACATTAAAAAAAATAATCATCACAGATTCATAAAAGTTAGAATTGGAAGGGATCCATCAGTCCTCAACCATTTACTTACGGCATCATGTGCCCATCTATATTATTCCCCTAAACTAGCTGCTTGAATGAAATATCAATATTTCCTTTCAAATGTTTTCAATGAGACGGACATCTTTTAAAAGCAAGAAAGTTTGTAACAGCAAGAGTACTTACAGTTGCACAAGTACAGCTTCTCATCTAGTTTAAAATCTGCCCTTCCATCGTTAAAATATTGTTTTTAATAAACAAAATAGAGATTAAGACTGCTGCTGAAGAACATGTTTCCTAGAAACCAGGAGACACTTTAACAGAATTAGCATTACCCAGGATTCTTTGGGACTAAGACCGTATACATTACGCAGCCAAATACTGTATAAAAGTAATTTAATTTGTACCTGTTCTAGAGGCACATGCTTTACTAAGCCACTGACAACAGTTCTTGGGTTTGCTTCTCCAACATCCACCTCCTCAACATATAGAGAATCCGCATCAGGGTGATTTTTTGCAGTGATGATACAACCGACACGAAGGTCCAGACGAGAAACATCCATAGGTCTGGAGTCATCACTCCCAGCTCCTGGCGGCGGCTGCTTCTTCTCCCTCTTCTCTCCTGTAGTAGTGAGTTTAATTAGATGCAGTAATAACTCCCTAGAATGTATACATATATATCAACTTGTATGGGCAAGAGAAACTACAATCTCAGTGTGATGTATAAGTACAGTAGTTCAGTTCATTTAATATCACCACTAAATACTTGTGTTTTGAAGGAAGAAAACAAAGGAAGGACTAACTTCTTACTTGCACCCATTATTTCAAATCATGTCATTCTTAGACCTAAACTACTATCACTGGTTACTATTTCCCATAAATATTAAAACTTAACATTACAAACAAAATGACTGTATATTTTATTTTTTAAGTTAAAAGTCATCTTGATTTTAACTGTGGCTATTTTGTATGAAAACAGTGTTATGTATGATCTGCAGGTAGTCATAGCAGCAGCAGCAAACTTAGTACTGGTAATTCACCAGCAAAACGGAACCCCAGTATGATACCTAATTAATAAAGTGAAAGAGGCCTATAGTCGTCCTGGCCTAAAAAAAATAAAATAAAGCCTCCAAGAATGTTGTATATTGATAAAATAAATTGATATTTCTCTTGCACCAATACAAAAGATATTTTAATCACTTCTCATCAAATTATTGCTGGAAAGTTAGTTTAAGGTATTGCCCTCTTTATCTTAAAAAAATCTGAATTACTGACCTGCCCAAATGTCTGCCCCACCGCTGCCACCATGTAATAAGCCTCTGTCCCAAATCTGGACCTTAGCGTCCAAAATCTGGGTGCTTAGCATGAAACTCCCCCAAGCTTATTACCAGCTTGGACCTGATCTCGCTGCCACCATCCAAAATTTCCAGGGTTTTGGCCCCCTTCTGGTCTCCCCAAACCTTCTCTGGAGAGACCTCCAAGACTCAGAGACTCTGAGCCTCCCACCAAAGGGAAAACAACCTCCTCCCCTTGTCTCCTCTTTATCTCATTTCCAGCTGTCCCTCCCTGGGTTATCCTGGGCGATACTGTACTTAAACTCCTTGAATGCAAAACAGAGAGGGCAATTTACCTTCCCTGAGGCTATGCATTCAAACCTAGTCAAGCTAACACAAAGATTTTCCCCCTCCCTTCGTCCTAGCCTTAACCAGAAAAAAACCTCAAGCAGGTTTTAAAAAGAAAGCTTTATATAAAAAAAGAAAGAAAAAGACATAACATATAAACTCTGCATCAAGATGACATATACAGGGCTATTGCTTATAAGAAAATATGAATAAACAGTCTGATTCAAAAAGATAACCAATTTGAAACATTCCAGCAAGGTACACACATGTAAATACAAAATACAATATAAACCTATTGCTTTTCCTTTTGTACTCACACCTTGGTAACAGAAGGGTAGAAAGAAGCTTGGAGATAGAAAGAAACCCTCTTCTCCCATAGCCGAGAGCAAAAAAAACCAGGTAGACAAAGACAAAAACTACCCAGAAGTTCCCTCCCTCACTTTGAAAAATCCGGTTTCCTGATTGGTCCTCTGGTCAGGTGTTTGGTTCCCTTTGCTAACCCTTTACAGGTAAAAGAAACATTAACCCTTAGCTATCTGTTTATGACACTGCCATATGCAGAAGGAAGGATCAATACACGCGTTTGACGGAAAATTGTCAAAAAAGGCATCTTAGGTTTCAACTGATTCATAGCTGTTACTCATATTGATTTAAGAATTGGCTCATATTAGGACTCATATAGATATTCTTCTCTTTTTTAAATTAACAGCTTACATTTTGTAAACTCTCAGGGCTGTAATAAATGATTTTGTACATAAGAACACATCTGCTGGTTTGAAGATGAGATGTTCACATTCGGTTTACTGAATTACAATCCATGGGAGTAGCATCTTAATTAAGACATGTGTATTCCAGATGCTAGTATTTTCATCTAAAGAAGCTGGATCTTTCTAACATTTCTACCATGATACGTAAAGGCAAACGACGAAACATCTTCAGGAAGGAAAAAAGGGACAATGAAGCACCCTTCTTTTCACTTGTAATTTAAGTAAATAACTTTCTATACATTTTTGTTTATAAATATTCCAGTACAGGACTGTGCCTACACAAAGTGAGAACTTTCAAAGATAACATAAAAAATTCTTTATTAACCTTGTAGCCACTAGATCCCACTAAAAAATGCTAAAATTGTGCATCACTTTATTGCTTTAGAGATGCCATCTGGCCTCTACTTCAAATTTTATGAATCCCAGTGAGATCCTAGTCTGTGTCAAAAGTCTTGCATACTGAAGACAAGGAAAATTATTATACCCACCTACAGAACCAAATGCCGTTTCAGTCCCTTTACCGTCATAAGGATGTCAAAATTCTGAAGAAGGTCCAGAAATTAATCCATTTCAATCAATGGTGAATTGTACTATTCATAAACTGACCCTTCCTAATCATGCACTGAGTTGCCAAACAGACCTTTGTGGAAATGTAATCAGTATTTTATAATTATATTTTTTTCTTCCTTCTTAAATTATTCTCTTCATTAAATACTCTTACAGGTAGGTTACTAGAGGCAGCTAATAAATATCAAATGGAGTCAAATATATTCAGGAAAAATATTTAAAGTCCCAACGCATAGTGTTAATTTCCACAAATGTTATTTCCATAGCTGATTTCACTGCACTCCCCCCTACCCAAACAATACCACTAGCATTGATATGGATGGATTTAAATAGGTTGCTGAAGCTCATTGATTGAGAGAGTTTTCCGAAAAGAAGCAGAAGAAACAGTCAAACTATATTGGGTTCTACCCTTTAGTGCTATATTACATTACTACTTCTTACTGAGTACCATATATACTTGTTCATAAACCGAATATTTTTGGTAAAAAAGAGACGCATCAAAGAGCGGGGGTCGGCTTATAAATGAATCTTCACCAAAATTTGATGATTTTAAAAAAAACTCTATGGAATCACTTAATTGAATATCTAATTCATTGTTGTTTTGTTCACCTGGAGAGTCTGCAGGCATGGAGCCCCTTAGCTCCACTTCCCGCAGCTCCCATTGGCTGGGAACGGTGAACAGCAGCCACAGGGAGCTGAGGGGCTCCATGCCTGCAGACGTTCCAAGTAAACAAAACGTCCCGCTAGCTGCTTACCCTGACAGGCCAGGAACCAAAGTTTGCCGACCCCTGAAATATAGGGTCAGCTTATGAAATGGTCATACAGTTTTTGCTATTTTTACCTAACCATCTTGGGGGTCGGCTTATAAATGAACAGTATATACAGTAATTTCTCTAAGCTAGTTTATGGCTGTTGCTTGCATTGTATAAATGGTAGAATCAAAATTGAACAATCAACCTCAGATCTGATAGTTATTTAATTTTATGCGCTGTAGCAGACTCCACCTCAACATTTCAGTATTTTATTTATTATTTTGAAAGGGGAGATAACCTACAGTTCAGCTACGTTGACACAAATCTGCCTAGTATCCAACTTAAATTTTAAGTGCCTCAAACTTATTTGATTAAACTTTTTCATTATTTGTAAATACTTCCTTTCTCCAAGAGTTTAAGAGTTAATGTGTATGAATTTTCCTACTGTAGCTCTACTGATTGCTCTTTTCTATCCTCTCCAATAAAAATGTAAACAGCAAGTCTGCAAATTAACTGTTGTAGATGCCTAACGGATTTGAAAAATGAAAATACCTTTTTTTTCTGCTTTCTCCTTTTTTTTCTTTTCTTCACTTCCACCTTTAATTTGGTCTTTGGGACCAGAAGGAGATGATGTGACAGGTGTAGGCTGTAGTAAGTCTTCCGAAAATGAAGCTACTGAAATGGTCCCACTGGATGGAATTGGGATATGTTTCACTAAAATTAAACATGATGGAAGTTAAAATGCTATTTAATTTCCTTAAAACTGTAATTGAAATCAAGGCATTTTATCAGAAATAAAAAGAAAATGTAAAGAAAAGCAACAATGGAAATTAGTGCTTCAGAAAACAAAATAAAAAGTATTTCATATATCCTGCTATGTCACTTTACAAGCCTACAACAAAATTTATTCTGATTAAATAACTGTATTATTGTTTTTATATTTGGAAACCTAATATTTTTCCTCAAAGAAAATGGATAACTTTAAAAATACACAAAAATAGAAACAAAGCAAGAGAGGTGATTCCATCAGTGCTATGCCTGCCTGTTTCCTGCCTCCCTTATCCCCATTTCATCTGAAGTTTAAGTATATTCTTAAAGGCAAAACACAATTTTGTGTAAACACACACTCAAAGAGATAATGAGAAGGTAAGGCCCCAGCAAAAATGTATGCCTTTGCTCAACTTTATGTATGTGACTACTTCCATTAGCTTTAGTGAGGCTACTCATGTGCCTAAAATTAAGCCCAAATGTAAATCTTTAGAGAATCGAGGCTTAAATCACCAGGAAAAAAAAATAAATTTGAAAAAGCAGTTATAGCATAATTATAATTTTTAAATGGTGTTATGGAGAATATAAAAGTTGTAGGAGGCAAAATATAATGGAGACTATTGCAATCATACAGGTGTCTTTTTTTCTTTTTTTTTGCTAAAATGATACATGATTGATTGAGATTGCAAAACCACTTTTTTACATACAGAAAAAATGTGAACCCCAAAACCATTTTTGAGGTGGGGGGAAAGTAGAGGGATAAAGACATGATCTTGGGGTTTAAGTGAGCAAAGGATTGGGAGCCTGAGAGAGAATTTAAACAATCACTGTTTCAATCAATAAAATAAAAGTTGTTTTGGGGCATCAAAAACATTTCTCCACAGATATGTGGTAAGTACCAACGTGACAGTTTAAGACATTCCCAAATGTTACATGGAGATGAACGTGTCCCATCCTCTCCATGTCTGTTTTATAGAAGGTAATCTTCTTAGGCAAGAGCTGTCTTCATTTTGAGTCTTGAACAGCACTGGCTCCACTGTGCTTAATAAATAATATATTCGGTAAGTCATACTTTTAACCACATACATTTGTTGTAACACTTTGAGGAAAAAGACTAGAGGTTTCTATGTAGGAAGAGCGCCCAGTGATGGAGGGCTGGAAGAAGAAACTTCTAGCAAGCCCCAAAAGATGTATGCTGGAGATACAGGAGATAGTCTGTGAGAAGAAGAAGAAGTTAACTGGGGAGACAGAAAAAATGAAAGGAGATCACGTAATGTGATATGTAAAGTTACTGTTACCAAATTTTGGCCTTTGCAACTAAGACATCTAACCTGTTCTAATGAGGTTTTGAGCAGCCTTTCTTAGACAAGTATTCAGAAGAACCTTCACTTTGTTCTCCCCCTCCCAGATAAACATTGCTTTATTTAAATACAACCATAATTTATATTTGTTAATTTTGAGAAACAAAACACTATCTATCTATCTCTAGAAACCTTTATCTTGAGAGGCTGAAAACATAGAATTTTTAGATAGACCGTGATTTGTTCCTTAAGAAAGGCCACAGATGGGGGGGAATGGTGGCATAAAATGAGCAGACACACTGTTATAATAATGAAGTATGTCGTGCAGAAAATTTTGCATATTGTAAAGCATGGGATAATTAAACTTGTTTGCATGGGTTACAGGAAGTGGGTGGTAACTATAGCAGTAGTTAAGATATGTGGTCATGTATAAAGTATAGTACAGTTTTCTTTCAGACCTTAGCAATATTTCTTTCATGTTAGGATATGTCATAGTATGACATGATTCTGTCACGGAGGTCACAGTTTCTGTGACTTTGCAGGACCTCTCTGACTTCTTCTGGGGTAGGGCTGGAGCAGCTGTCAGCTGCGGCTCCAGAATTAAAGCAGCGGCTGGGGTTGGGTCAGCCTCCTGGGGCTAGAGCAGCAGAGATCAGTCACTGCTGCAACGGCTGGCAGTCCACCCCGGGGGCCCGCCAGAACGGCAGTTGGGGTTGAGTCAGCCCCCCTGGGGCTGGGGCAGTGGCAATCAGCCCCCAGCAGCGTGCTGCTTGTTCCCATTCCCCCTCAGGAAATTTTTAGTCAAAGTCAGGGACAGGTTGTGGACGTCCATGAATATCTGTTGATTGCCTGTGACCTGTCCCCAACTTTTACTAAAAATACCATGACAGAATCTTATCAGTAAAGTTAAGTTATTCTCAGACTGGGTACTTGCAATATTTATTTGGTTGGCAAAGTGAAATATGCTGACAGCCCACAAATTAAAGCAGCTTTCCATCACAGGATCACTACAATCTGTAAGCCTGTTATCCAGACAGTGCAACAGGGCTACTTCATCCTACAAAAATCAAGAGTAAATGAGATGTTCTTTTCACAAGTAACAGCAGGTGGTCCTGTAAGTACTCACTGCACATTTGATAAAAAGGTAATGGCATGAATAGTTCATGTGCTTCCAAAATGAAAGGAAAGGGTCAAAACTCCCTTGGTCTTTACTTGGAGAAGACATCACAAGCCATTCTATTGATCAGTTCGTTAGATTCATAGACTTTAAGCCAAGAGAGACCATTAGATCATCTAGTCAGATTTCCTGTAAATCACAGGACATTAAATTTCACCCAATTACACACGTACTGAGCCCAATAACTTGTGTTTGGCTAAAGCATGAACTTCAAAAAAGGCATCCAGTCTTGATCTGATGACATCAAGAGATGGAGAATTCACCACTTCCCCTGGTGTAAGTTCCAGTAATCATCCACACTTAAAAATTTGTGCCTTATTTCTTTAAATATGTCTGGCTTAAATCTCCAGATATTGGTTCTTGTTATGCCTTCCTCTGTAAAGAGAAGGGAGTCCTTTAGTACTCAGCATTTTATCTCCATGAAGGTTCTTACTGAGAGGTGACTTGATTACATTGCATCTTCTTGCAATAAAATGAACAGATTGATCTCTAAGTCTTTCACTGCAAGGCCTTTTTTCCAGACCTCAAGTAATTTTTGTGGCTCTTTTTGCACCAGCTCCAATTTTTCAAACTACAGTTCCGGTGTCCACATTTTGAAAAGCATGTAGTATTCCAATATTGGTCTCACCAATGTCGTATACAGATGTAAAATCATCTCCTTAGTCTAATCCACTACTCCCTGTTTATATATCCAAGCCTAGCATAAATACCCTTTAATTCTTTACAACCTGGATCTCATATCAGCTTTTCCATTATTTTGCTTTGGACTGTTGTCAGGCTAAGCAGCCTGCAGTTACAGTTAAACTTGCCCTTTGGTTACCAGTACAGGAAAGGCTTCTTGTTCCTTCCATTCTTAAAAGATGCATCATTCCATATGCTGATTTATATGTTCCTTGTAGTGTGAATACATAATAGACTCATAAAACATGTTCTTCTGTTCAGTAGAAAAAGGTCTTGCATTTAGTTCTGCTCTCCATCCACATAAATTGCTTAAATGAAGTAGTAAAGTCTATCCAAAACATTTGTCAAACAGGATATTAATTCTCTATCCTTTTTATATATTACAATTACAACCTGGAAACTTTGTATACATAGAGGCTTGTCCCTTATGTGTAATAGGGATATTTTTCTGTAAAATATTTCTGTGAAATATCAGTAGACACCTCTTACCCACACCTACCTATCCCACATCTGAAAAGAATACTGAGATCAACTATTGCAGGTTCTCAGCCATTGGAAAAAAACAAACTAATGGAGAGTCTAGCATATCAAAGGACTTAAGTCATGTGAAAGGAGGAGGTTGATCCTCTGCATTTATGAAGTGGTGGTTCTTTTGAAGACTGCACATGTTGATTTAACAGTGGAACAGGTCAATAATGGGAAGCAGTAAAATCATGCTTTACTGGATACTGTCTTATCTGGTTTCCAGTACTAGAAATGTGAAACAAATATACTAAAAAATGGTGGTTGTTTTTTTTTTTTGTTTCTTTTTTTTTACATATTCCTCAAGAATATTTGTTTAAGGAATATGAAACACTCATGCTGGATTTGGAGAACTGCGGCTTCCTCTTTTGTTCCTTTTCTCTCAAAAGTAAAATTTCATTAAGGCGAGGACTATATCAGCCCCGGGCTTAAAAAGATAGACCCAGACTGGGACAATGACAGAGGAGGAACGGTGGGATAGCAAAGTCTTTGTTGTTAAGCCACGGGGTTGAAACTCAGAAAAGCTACGTTCTAATCTCAGTTCCGCCACAAAATTCCTATCATGCCAGGCACTGTACAGACACACAGAAAGACATGGCCCCAATCATGAGTAAACTTTTCATATGTAACTGTCACTTCTGCAACTTACAAGAGAACTCATATACTTTAAGTTACAGAGGTGGTTAACCACCGAGAGGTATGGCATTCCAAAGTGTCACCGAAGCAGCCAAAAAATAGATGTGGATGTGACTACAAGAGTATGAATAAGGAAGGATTAAACAAGTGATCAAAACAGCAGTCAAAGATGGTGACAGGATCTAAGCCTACACTTGTGAAGATATAGTTCACCTTCCTTTCTCTCTCACCTCCATTCCGAATTTCTGCCTGAATCAGCTCCTGTTTCAGTCCCTCAATTTCTTTCTTCAGTTTAGCATTTTCTACACGAAGCTTCTTTTCTTCTCTGAGAGATGCCTGCAGAACTAAAGTTGACACAATTTACATTAGAAACTACAGGCTCCAGTCATTACACATCCATTTGCTAAGTGCTGGATGTCACACATCTGAAAAAAATTAGTTAAATTAAAAGCAAATAAAGGGAATATTTTTAAAATATTTAAGAATCATCATTAGAAAAGATCTCATACATTTTATTATAGTTACTGACTTTTTATTAATGAATACAGACAGTGGTTTCTCAAATATCAACTTTCATACATTCCTCATGGACTTGCATCTAAATCATAATCAAGCTACCTTTTGACCCCTCTCAAATTCCTACAGTGGCACCAATCTCAATCTATAACTTCGTAATCAACCATATGAGGTTCAACAAAATTCTTTCTGTATGCATAACCTATATTTGTAAACACCCAGATTTCTGTCCTGATATACAATAAAAAAAAAAAAATCACTGAATTTGGCAGACTAACTATAGAATGTACAATGAAGTTACACTGCTATGAAAGTAAGAACAGTCTTATTTAGGAAAAGGAAAAAAGGTTTTATTCCCTGTGTGCTCACAGGCATCCTGGGTGACCTTCAGCAAGTCACTCAATTCTGTGCCTCCATCTCTCCATTCTGAAATGGTAATGCTGAGAGGCTTATTCTATTATTCTTAATAGTCGTGAGCCATTCAAGATATTACATAAATAAGCATAACAGAAAAGATAATAAATAAATGCAAATGGATGTCTGAATTTGGTAGGTGTCATAGCAGAAGTGAGGAGGGTTCTGAAGATGACAACTAACAGAACAGTTCAAGGAGGCATCCCACGCAAAAAGAAGTGATAGAAGAAAACATGAAAAATGTTTTAAGAGTTTTGACTGCCCATTTTTCTTTACTTACAGAGTGGAGACCGGGTGCGGAAGAGGAGGAGGGAAGGGAAGAGGCCGATGCAATAAGAGACAAGAGTGACTAATTAAAGAGACCAAGAAACTTGAACTTTATTCAGTACAGCAGGGAGCCAGTGGACAGATTCAAAGCAAATGGGGAGATGACACTGTTAGAGACATGGGTAAGGAAGATGAATTAAGCAGCTGTATTTTGTATGGACTGGAAATGGTATGGGTGAGGGTTGGTGAAGTGCTTATGATAATCAAGACATGAACTGATAAGAACTTGGAAAAAGTTTTAATGGCATGGATTTTTGAAGTGAAGTGTGCTAGAGGAAAAAGAGGCAGGATTTAACATGGTCTGACTATAGTACATAGGAGAGGAAAGAAGTCAAAGACAACCCTCAGTTTATGGACCTGAGTGCTAGGGAGAATTATGCTATTGTCCAGAATGACAGAGAATAGAAGAAGGGCAGGACTTGGGAGGAAAGATAAGAAGTTGAGTTTTGGACATGTTATGTTTCAGCCGATGGTGAGGCATTCCAGAAGAAATGTCAGTCAATCCACCAAAGCAGAAATTGTGGGAATTTCATATACAGGATTACAGCAGACTAACTTAAACCAACATGCTGCAATAATGCTAATGCACACATATCTAATTTTTTTGGTTAACAAAACAGAGTGATGAATGAATGTGAGAGAGAAGGCTGATTCCCATCTATGGAGTGATATTTCTTCTATGATACAATGAACAATGTACAATGAACTATGAAGGGCAGCACTGAACTTGATACATCTTAAAAATGTATTTAAAAAAATTATGGAGGCACGTATTAAGACTTTGCTTTGTAAAGATGACAAGGCAAAAGAGTAGTCTTTGGCCCTCTGATACTGACTAGACACTAAATTTTGTGAAAGCTTTAAGAGATGAACAAGACTATTTCATTATCAGTAGGATAGAAGTACATTTTTGAGAGTTGTCAAGTGTTCGTTCGCTAAATTGAATAAGGCATGAATGAAAATAATGGTTTGGCTCATAAGCAAAAGATGATTATGCAAGACTAATAAATGCGGTTTCCAAATATGGTGTAGAAAGAGAAATGGAAAAAAAAAAAGATTAAGAATAAAGCTTGAAAATAGTAGTAGAGCTCAGGAGGAGGGATAGCTCAGTGGTTTGAGCATTGGCCTGCTAACCCCAGGGTTGTGAGTTCAATCCTTGAGAGGGCCATTTAAGGATCTGGAGCAAAAATCTGTCTGGGGTTTGGACTAGATAAGGTCCCTTCCAACCCTGATATTCTATGATATTTATGATGGAGCACCTTCATCCTTTGAAATCTTTCACTCTGTTGAGAATGAAAAGCAGTGTAGTAACTATGACTGACTCAAAAATGGAAATGGAGTTGTTTCATGAATGTACAGAGAATATATGGCTAAATATTAGACTTCTGAGGACACATATGTCATAAGTAGATAGGTAAGGTAAGGGTTAATTTTCTTTTACTGTTAAGGGTTTACAAAGGGAACCAAACACCTGACCAGAGGACCAATCAGGAAATCGAGGGATCTTTTCATAAAGTAAGTGGTGGGAACCTCTGCTAAGGTTTTTATGGTCTTTGTTTCTGCGGGTCTTTTTGTTTTTCCTCGGCCTGTGAGTAAACAGTTTTCTTTCTAAGCTCTCGCATCTTCTTTCAAATCTCTCCTAAACATCTGTGTAGATACAAAGAGGAAAACAAAGTAATCGCTGTGATGAGCTTTGATTGTATTTACAAGTGTGTTGGTGCGTGACGTGTTGGACTGGTTAATTGGGCTCATCTTTTAAATCAGACTGTTTTATTCATATTTCTCTAAGCAAGGAGCCTGTATTGATCTCTTAATGCAGTACTTGTTTTTGTATTTTCTTTCTTTTAAAACCTATGTGGAAGTTTCTTTCTAGGAGGCCAGAGAGGGAGAGAATCTCTGTGCCCAGGGCTCTGTTATATCGTGACAGGCTAGAGGGGGGAGGGAAAAGCCCAAAACTCTGACTGTCTCACCTTCTATTTGGTCCCAGGGCGGGAAAAAGGCTTCAGGACAAAAGGAGGATGGTGGGAATCTCTTGTGTGAGCTGACTAGGTGAATACATAGCCTCGGGAAAGCTAGATTGCCATCTCCTGGTTTGTATTCAAGGACGTGAAATATAGCATCGCCCACGGCCACTAACCCAGGAATGCGGGGAAGCTGGGGGATGAAGAAGGAGACCCAGGTGGCGTCGTGGGTCTTGGGGGGTTTCTCCAGGGAAAGTCTGGGGTGACCAGAGCGAGGCAGGCGCTATATTCCTGTCTGGTGGCAACGAGATAGATCCAAGCTGGGTATAAGCTTGGGGAAGGTTCACAGTAAACACTCAGATGTTGAACTCTAAGTCCAGATTTGAGACAAACGTTTATTACAACATACCCAGATCATAAAAATCCTGGTTTCTGGAAACAAGCTGGGGCATACATTTACATATATGGAGTGTTTTGTATTCCGTTGTCAGAAAGTGGCCTAACATTTTCATCAGAGTCAGGCAGAGAGTTTGCTGACAGCTTCACAGAATCCTATACAGCAGGGGCGGGGAAACTTTTTGGCCTGAGGGCCACATCTGGGTGGGGAAGTTGCATGCATGAATGTAGGGCTGGGGCAGCGAGTTGGGGTGCAGGAAGGAGTGTCGTGTGTGGGAGAGGATGCAGTGTGCAGGAAGGGGCTCAGGGTAAGGGGTTGGGGCAGAGGAGGGGTGTGGAATGTACTAGGTGGCTCAGGGAAGAGCGTTGGGGTGCAGGAGGGGGTGCACAGTGTGAGAGGGGGGTCAGGGCAATGGTGCAGAGAGGGGGCTCAGGGCAGGGGGTTGGGGTGCAGGATGTGGCAGTGGGGTCAGGGCAGGGAGTTGGCATGCAGGAGGGGTTCAGGCTCGGGCCTGGCACCGCTTACCTGGAGCAGCTCCAGGGTGGCAGCGGTGTGCACTGAGGCCAGGGTAGGCTCTCTGTATATAATATTATAGTATATCAGTAACCATCTGATTAATAAATTTGCTTTAAGACATTGACTTTCTTACTAGCTTTCTCCTTTAGAAGAGCAACTTGCTGTTTGAGGTATTCAATGACTTGATCCGCCTCTGCACCCTTTTGCTCCAGTCTGTTCAATACTGCATTATTGGCTGCCATCTTTACCAAAGAACGGGCTAAAAACCTGAAACAGGAAAGGCAGAAATATGAACATTGCATTAATGTAATTAATTTTACATTCTTATGCCACATGAATCAGCACTAAAATCAACTGCTGATGCAGTAGGAACATTTGTAAAATGAGCAAGCTAGACTCCCTCCCGCTAAATGAAAACCCAAACAAACAAAAAGCAATGTTAACCAAATTCTGATGTTTGCCAGCTGCGTTTAAATATTTTGGAAGAAAAGCCACCCTACTCCAAACACCCATCTGTAGAAAACATGTTCCTGATGCACAGCAAAGCACCAAACCCCCTACCTTCCCAGAATGAACGGCAGATCCAAAGACAGATTAAATGAGCAATGGGGAACAAAGAGGGAAAAAGATAAGGGAAATAAGTTTAGACTGAAGGACAACACGTCTCATATTTGTATCTGAAACATTTATGAAATTTATCAACCAAAAATTCTATTAAGAAGAGTAAGAATGCATAAGAACAGCCAAACTGGGTTGGACCAATGGTCCATCTAGACGAGCATCCTGTCTTCTGACAGTGGCCAGTGCCAGATCTTTCAGAGGGACTGAACAGACGGAGCGATGTAGAGTGATCCATCTCCTGTTGTCCAGTCCCAGCTTCCGGCAGTTGGAGGGACACACAGCGCATGGGGTTGCCTCCCTGATCATCTTGGCTAATAGGCATGGATGGATCTGTCTTCCATGAACTCACCTAATTCTTTTTTGAACCCAGTTATACATCACAACATCCAATGGGTTGACTGCATTGTGTGAAGGAGTTACTTATGTTTGTTTTAAACCTGCTGCCTATTATTTTGATCAGGTGACCTCTAGTTTTTATGTCATGTGAAGGGGGAAAATAACACTTCCCTATTCACTCTCTCCTCACATTCATGGATTTATGGATCTCTATTATATTCCATTAGTTGTCTCTTTTATAAGCTTAAAAAGACAGACTGTTCATGTCTTCTCAAACGGAAATTGTTCCATACCCTTAATCATTTTTTGCCTCTCTCTGTACCTTTTCCAGTTTTAATACACCTTTTCTGAGATAGGATGACCAGAACTGCACGCCATATTCAAGGTGTGGGCATAGCATGGATTTATATAGTGGCATTATATTTTCTGTCATGCTATCTATCCCTTTTTCCTAATGGTTCCTAATGTTAGCTTTTTGACTGCCGGTGTGTCACAGGCCCAAGGACTCCCTCCCTCAGGGGGTCCTATGGGGAGGCAAATTTGCATCGTATGTTGCTAACACGGTTGCAAGCAACACAGGGCATTTCGGGGAGGGTCAAAGGTGTGAGTATGGCGTGAAAGATTCCTTTGCAGGTGGCAAGAGGCCAAAGGGGGAAGGAGGAAGAGAGCAGAGAATAAGTTAACTCGACACTTCAGCTCCGTCTGAAGATGAAATGCTGGCCCGGTCCAAGGCCATGGGCTTGACAAGAAAGTTTACGGCTGCTTTCACATCTTACCCAGCCCCGGCCAGCCGTAAAAAAAGGAGAGCTGAGCTGAGCAGGGCTGCAGAGATTGCAAAATGATTGAGTTGGTGAAGGCCAAAGGGGGTGGGGGGGGGGGGGGGGAGAGGGAGACAAAGTCTCTGAAGCCGGTGTGTTTTGGGAAAGCTGAGGCAGCCACAGAAAGCCGGTTTGGACTGGTACAAAGAGCACCAGGAACAGAGGGCCCCGAACAAAAACATCCACAAAGAACCCAGGACTTAAAAACCCTCCCGAGAGCCAAAGCGAGGTGGAGATCACAGCAGACCCTGGACAGCCCATGCACGGGACAAGAACTCCCATCCACGCCTCCCACTCTTCTTCTTACATTACACCCAGGCTTGGCTCGGGTCGTGCGTTTGTGAATATGAAGGTGGATTAGGGCTGGGGTATTAATGGTTTCTTGCTTGCTTTGAGTGACGTGGGAGCAGTCCCAACGCTCACCACTGTTATTTTATTAATAAAGCTTTAAAACTTAGACACTTGGTGTGCTCTGTCATCTCCTCCCCTAAAAATCCTGTGGCCTCAGCCTGATCACTTGATGCCACAGGCAGACTGGTAACATAAATCTGCCACAGCTGCACATTGAGCATGTTTCCAAAGAACTATCCATAATGATTCCAAGATCTCTTTCTTGAGTGGTAACAGCTAATTAGACCCCATCATTTTGTATAGGCAGTTGGGATTATTTTTTCCATTGTGCATTACTTTGCACTTATCAACATTGAATTTCATCTGCCATTTTGTTGCCCCAGTTCAGTAACTCTTTCTAACTCTTCAGTTTTTGGTCAGCTTTGGACTTACCTATTTTGTATCATCTGCAAATTTTACCACAATCACTGTTCACCTCCTTTTCAAGATCATTTATGATTATGTTGAACAGCACAGGTTCCAATACAGATCCTTGGGGACCCCACTATTTACCACTTTCCAGTGTGAAAACTGAATATTTATTCCTACCCTGTGTGTCTAATCTTTTAATTAATCAATTACTAATCCAGGAGAGGACCTTCCCTCTTATCCCCTGACTCCTCAGTTTGCACAAGAGCCTTTGGTGAGGGACTGTGTCAAAGGCTTTCTGAAAGGCCAACTACACGATATCATGGGTCATCTTTGTCCACATGTTTGCTGATATCCTCAAATAATTTTAATAGATTGGTGAGGCATAATTTCCCTTTACAAAAGCTGTGTTGACCCTTCCTCAACATATTGTGTTTATCTATGTGTCTGATAATTTTGTTCTTTATTATAGTTTCAATCAATTTGCATGGCACCGAAGTTAGGCTTACNCTCTGCAGTCATCTAGTACAGACGCTGATTTAAGCAATAGGTTACATACTACAGTTAGTAGTTCTGAAATTTCATATTTGAGTTCCTTCAGAATCCTTGGGACAATACCTTCTAGTCCTGGTGACTTATTACTATTTAATTCATCAATTTATTCGATAACATTTTCTATTGACACTTCAGTCTGGGGCAGTTTGTCAGATTTGTCATGTAAAAAGAATGTCTCAGGTGTTAGGTGAGGTTCCCCTCCCTGCCCTAATCCTCTGCAGTGAAGACTGATGGAAAGAATTCATTTAACTGTTCACAGCAAAAGCCTTCTCTTCCTTTATTGCTTCTTTAGCATCCAGTGCCCTCTTACAGCTTCTAAAATCCTCCACATAGGTCAAGGACTTAGAAGGCAGAGGATACATTACACATTTATGGTTATCCATAAACATTAAAAGAAGAGAAAATCACTGTTTTGTTTCTCTTAAGGGCAATTCTCAACCCTAACTACACCGTAAAAGGAGGAATCAAATTCTCCCCACATCCATCCCCCACCTCTTTCCACTTTCAGAGCTATTTTAGTTCATATTTTGAATTCACCATTTCCTCTCCACCTTCTGACTGAAGGCAGGGATTGAGGGCACTCTGTTGATGACACAGGAAAGAAACAGAGAAGATAAGAGGACAGTCATAAGAACATTAGAACGGCCATATTGGATCAGGCTGAAGATCCATCTAGCCCAGAATCTTGTCTTCCGACAGTGGCCAATGCCAGGTGCCCCACAGGGAATGAACAGAACAGGTAATCAAGAGGCTAGGGACACCATCCCTGTCCATCCTGGTTCATAGCCATTGATGGACCTATCATTCATGAATTTATCTAGTTCCATTTTTGAACACTGTTATTGTCTTGGCCTTTACAACATCCTCTGGCAAGTAGTTCCACAGGTTGACTCTGCATCATGTGAAAAAATACTTTTTTGTTTGTTTTAAACCTGCTGCCTACGAATTTCATTTGGTAGCGCCTAGTTCTTGTGTTATGAAAAGGAGTAAACAACACTTCCTTATTTACTTTCTCCACACTGGTCATGATTTTATAGACCTCCATCCTATCCACCCTGAGTCGCCTCTTTTCCAAGCTGAAAAGTCCCAGTTTTATTACTCTCTCCTCATATGGCAGCTGTTCCATACTCTTAATCATTTTTGTTGCCCTTTTCTGAACTTTTTCCAATTCCAATATATCTTTTTTGAGATGTGGGCATACCGTGGATTTATATAGAGGCAATATGATATTTTCTTTCTCTTTGCTGTTATGCACATTTAAATCTGGTCACCTCTACCTCCTCTCTCAGGATCCTCAAGAGAATTCCTTCCAAACACAGTACAGAGGATCTGCGAGCCCCTGCTCTGCCTCACAGAGTCTTCACTTGCTAAACCCAACAGGGCTTAGTCCTTTCCCTTCTCCTGTTCAATGTTTATGTTTAACCATTAAGAGACAGTAGATGCTACTCAAATGTCAGCTATATATTGGTGACAAACAGCTATATAATCACTCTCCTCTGCAGCATTTCCCATCTACCTAGAAAAAATAAGCACTTCCATGAATTACAGCTAGCTGAACTATAATGAAAGAAATAAGCAGATGATACTGGTGGACAGGGAGAAGCATTGTGAAGATCTCCCAGGATAAAAGACAGCTCCATCAGCTAAAGGAATCTGTCCATCAATTCCACAGGTGTGTGATCTCGGATTCTATACCTAGACTCCTAGGTTGTAGCAGTGACCAGAAACACCTTTATCATTTCAAATGGCAAGATAACTGAGCCTGCTTCTCTTGGCCATTTATTCTGCCACAATAATCTACATCTATTTCTTTGAAAATGAACAACTATAATGCTCTCTATCTGGGGCTGACAACAGAATCCACACTGCAAGGGTACTTTAAGAATGAAGTTACAATTTAAAGTAGTGAAGTAGTGAATTAAATGTCATTTAAAAATGTTTGCAGACATGAATTTCCTTTACATTTTACAAGGCATAAGTGTTGAGACGGCATTAAAAGGTAACATCTTACACTAAATTTATACAAGGTGGCTAGCTAAACTTTAGTGATCCTTGAGATATATGTAAACTATAATTCTCTCAAGAGAGTGTAATACTAACAGAATAAGTTTGCCAACAACAATAAAACGCTACTAAAACTTCAAAGTGAATAGAACTAGTACATTTTATAGTTATTAGTCAAGTTGGCTAATGAACTGAGGATTGGGAAATGAAGTTACACAATTACACCAGATAGACTTTTCCCACTTGTCAAACTTCCTGAGATCTAATATTATAACAGAGAAGAAACAGGAATTTGCGATATTGTTACCAAGAGCCAATAGAACGAAATGAACTGGAGTACTGGCAATGTAAGAACTTGCCAATATGGAGAGATAAGAAGATGATATACATAAAAAACAAAGTTTCTTATAGGTAAATCTTTGTTTAAAATTGTGTACTTAATGTAAAATACAAAACATTAAAAGCATTAACTAAAGGCTAAAAAAAGTGTGGTTTAATGTTATGACAATCAATAGTTGGGATTTGTATATTCATATTTTCCTATCACTTGTTTTTCTGCCTGTGTAATCTTTGGATAATATGCTAAGACTATAAGAAGAGGAGAAAAAAATTAAATACTGTAACTTGGTAGAAGACAAGTCCTAAAGGAAGACATATCTTCTGACCTTCAACTGTGCCCAAGTTCCAGAAAGTCACTCAGAAAAATCAGGTCATTGGGATTTAAGAAAACTACATTTGAAAGGCTGCTATCCCTTCTTTTATATAAAATGTAGACACAGAAAACATGAAAAACATGCTTTGAAGACAGCAGGATTCTCTAATATTACTAAATGATATATTCAGAGTTACATGAGTTATACACAGAATTATATTCAGTGTCAGGAATCAGCAAAGGAAAGCCACAAGAGTGGTCATGCGAACCTCCCCAGTAGCATGTTTCGGGTGCCCAGGACAACCAGCACAGAGATAAATCACTGTGGGGCAGGGACTAGGGAGGACCCTGCTAGTGGCTCCTACCCTGCACCAGGCTCAGGTCCTAGTTCTGGCTGGGCTGAGGAGGACGGAACTTCCTCTTCCCCTGAATGGCATCCAGGGCCGTGTCAGACCCACCCGCAGATTCCTCCCCGGCTGTAGGAAGCTCTGAAAACTACCCCCTTTCTCAGCCCTTCCTGCACCCATCACTCCTCAGCTGCAGGGGGAGGGATCACCATTCAGGGAGCTGCTCCCACATCCGCCCAACTCCCATGCATCCAGACTCTCTTATACCCAGACTCTCCCGCCAAACCTCACACCCACATACAAACACACAGAACCCCCACAATGAGCCCCACTCCCCATGCACCTGGACCACTCCAACCAGCCACCTGCACCTGGATCCCCACCCTACTGAGCCCCAGCTAGCAGCCCTTGGATCCCCAACCCACTGAGCTCCATTCCCCTGGCATCTGGACCCCCTCACCACTGAGAATCCCACACCCAGACCCCTGCTTCCAAGCTCTATCCCCTCATACCCAGACACCACTCTGCTGAGGCCCAACTACCTTCACTTGGACCTCTGCAGGTGGTATCTGGGTATGAGGGGATAGAGCTTGGAAGCGGGGGTCTGGGTGTGGGATTCTCAGTGGTGGGGGGGTCCAGATGCAACCCATTACCGTTGCATCCAGAACCCTCCAACAAGCTCCTGTGCATCCAGATCCCCCACTGAGCCACCCACCCCCAGATTGCACCACACAGAACCCTCTCAACCCGCACCTGGATCCCCCACACTAAGCCCCTCTACATTTGGATCCTGCCTTGCTGAGCCTGCCTGCCCAGACCTGTTGCACCTGGCATGGAGTGGCAGGGTTCTGGGGCGTTTCTGGGGCAGGCCTGGTCCTTTGCTGTGTCAGAGTTGGGTGTAGCCTCACCGCTGAGTCTGTGTCCCCGGGAGGGGGATAGCTGCACAGTGATCTCCCACCTCTGTGCAGCCAGTGGCCTGTGCTCCCCAATGCCATACTGGAGCCTCCACATTTACTGACAAATAAAATTAGCAGAATTTTAAAATAATGTGTGGAGAATTTTATTTTTTTTTGGCACAGAATGTGTCAGGAATAATCCCCAGGCCTGCTCTTAAGCCCAGCATCAGCACTAAGCGAAAGGCTGCTCAACATTTATGCCTGCATCTGCAATTGCTCCTGTGTCTGCCTTGCTACCAGTCCTGCTCAGTTTCTAACTCTGGCACCGACAACTAGACCTGACTGTCCCAGGCCTGAAAGAGAGCAGCGGAAATAAATACGTAAGTCTTTACAGTTAGAAAAGTGATCAAGTATGTTTTCTTGATGTCTTTTGTCCTGCTTAAATAATTTTGTTGAAGGATTTTCCATTTACAACCTTTATTATGAAGTTTACTCCATTCAAGTTTTAAGGTTGTGAAGACGTATCTTTTGATAAGCCCAGTGTTAAAATCACCGTTAAACCTAAATGAATCCTTGCTATGTAAGATCAATGCCTTGTAAGTAAAAGGAGCATAAGGAGATCTACAAATTAACACTTGGACTTCAGACTCATCCTATATTAACAATAATCAGAAGAACACAAGAACCTGTCTGTATTCAAACAAAGGTTCTTGAAAACAGCTATATGAAAAATAGGTTGACACAGACTTATTAGGCATGTATTTAAATCCCAGTGGGAAGAAATAGTTGTTAGGTCCTCATTTATTTATTTTTTTAGTTTTTTTATAATGGATAGTTGAAGCTGAGAGCATGAGTTCCTAACCGTATCCATATGGTTCTACTTGTAATTTGAAATGGAACAGGTCAGATAAGCAGAAAGTTATTTTCAGAGGGGGATATTCCTTGACTGCAATATATCCTAGAAGCAAATAATTAAAATGTTTGTTAAAATATATAAAGCATTTATTTAAATTTATAAGGTTGTTGAATTCCACCTTAATTCCTCCATTTGACTCAAATGGGTATCATTTTGTTTTCTAAAGACATTTATTGCATGTCTGCTGCCTTATTTCTAACGTATAGGTGTTTGCATTGCCATAGTGACAGAAGCAGCCTGTGAAGTGATATGGTTCAATGCAAGCCAAATGTTCACGGCCTCAAAAAGGAGTTTGGATTGGGTACACAAATTGTACATCATTTTAAGATTCAAGGTGCTATGTAAATAAGTGTAAGAGTATCCTTATTGGCTGAAATAATTTTCATTAAAATCTACAGATGTCAAACCTTTAACTGGGTTGAGAACTGGAAGACCCAACTGGAATAAGCAGTTTACTCTCTTTGGAAAATGTCACTTCTTGATAGAACGCAGAAATAAGAGAACCCAAGAGGTCTTGGAATTAATATTATAGTTAGCGGTCTTTACCAAGATGTTAAAAGGATTATTATCAATCTATTCAGCAGAAGGAAAATAAGAAGCATGGAAGAAAATACATTAAAGATCCCTTCCAACCTAGAAGTATCTCCTTCTGCTCTAGTTTTTTTAAAATGAAACAGGTAAATTTTACAGCCAAATTCATTCCTCGTGTAAATCCAGTGTCTTGAGAGGGAAAAATTTCATTTGGAGTTTGTGTCTGTAGAAAAAAACTCTGTGGCCACTTTATTACTAAATTGAGTATTTTGAACTAAAAGATGCCAAATCAGAGAAAGGAAATCGGACGACTAATCTGAGCAGAGAAAAAAAACTATACTTTAAGCGTGTTCAGTGAAGTCATCTGATTAACTAAAGTTCTTCAGTTAATCTTAAATATCTAGTATTCTATCAAATCATTTATATATCAGAGATCTAGAATTGGCTGAAACACTTGTTTTCATTACATGAAGAATGATTGACAGTGCCTGGATAAGGCATGTATGTCTTCTAGGTATAATAAAGTGCTATACTGATCTCCAGAAGCTGCTTAATTTCTATTCTGATACCATTAGGAAACTGATTTAGAGTCAGATGCTAATTCAGTTCTATAAAGACAAGTTTATCTTAAAAAAAAGAATTAGAAAAACTAAATCTAAGATTATTCATGTGAAAATCAAAGGTAACTCTGCTAACACACTAATTGAAGAGGGCTAGTAAAGACTTCAACATTTCCTTACCTGCACTTCTTTCAGCATCAGAGGCTTCACTCCAGGGGAAGCAGGTTTAACCTTTGCCAAAATACAGATGATATAGAATGCGAATGCAGGGTCCCAATGAGAGAAATTTCCAGTTTTTGAAAAACTATGGAGGACAAATGATAAAAAAGATCTGGAGGTTTTACTCCATTTCCTATACGCAGATTTTCTTGACTACTAATTTTTTAAATAGTTGCCTATATTCTTCAGCAAAAAGTACTATCCCCTACATGCTTCGGCAGTCCCATATGTCATAAGCAAACAGAAGGGCTTATTTTATTTACTCATTTATAAAAGAGAAGACAATTAGGGAGGGGCTCAAACAAGACAAAATTAAAATAGATATTCCATAAGAAAATAATACTTTGTATTTACACAGGAGGCACTATTAGAGAATTTCAATATGCCCACTAACATCCTTAGACCAGAACTGACATATAACTCAGTGGTTCTGACTTAAAAAAAGGGGGAAAGAAAGAAAGAAAAAAAAAAAGAAAGGTAAAAAGGAAAAACACAATCAAGAAGATGGCTCTGTTATAATTCCTTGCTTTAAAAATGTTTTTAAAATGCTTTTCTCCCTTTTTAAAGTGTTGCCAGTTACAAATGTCTTTTGCCATACTGAAGAGCTAATGCCAAGATTCTAAAACTGAGAAATAATAAACTGTTTTTGGAACATATCCACAATCCTGAGATGCATTCAATTAAACTGTTTTTGGGAGACAGATAATTTCATCAAGAAACTGGCTTTAGAAGCCAACTGGTTTCTCAAAACTTTAAAAAAACAAACACACACAAAAAACATAAAACTTGAATTTCCAATACTGTACATTTTTTCAAATTTTCCAAGGACTGCCTAGTTCATATGATCACATATAAACTACAAAAATAGCATTACTTATTCCACATGACTGTAGGATCATTTCCCATACATAAATATGTTTCTCTTTGTATATTTACACTGGAGTCTATACCAATGACTTTACTTTTATTTTCAGCTGGATATGGGAAGTACCAATACAAATCCCATCAATTAATAGACAATGTTCCCACTTCCTCTTCCTACAGAACTCTCTCTCCAACCTTTCTACTTATTTCAATACAAATCATAACCATTTGTGTTTGTTATCCTGAAGCTTTGCTAAGAGCAAGATTTTTAGATTAATATTTGTCCTCAGAAATCCTTCATCATTACTGCTGCCCCTCTCTCACACATACACTTCTCCACAATAAAAGAATCAAGTTGGCATGACTTAGCACACAGATACCATCAGTTAGTGCTTCAACCATATACTTTCAGTGCACTCATGCTGAGTTAGTCACAGAAATTAGGTTTCTACATCTATTTTGTTCTAGCCGTGATGAGATTCAATGTTGTCATGGGACAGCCAATCCTGTTCACAATCAATAGCCATGTACAAACACTGAATAGACAGCAACCACAGGAGGGGTGGTAATTGCTACAAAATACATTGCTCCAAGTGCATGCCACTTTCGTGGACAGGCAACTCAATAGGCCTAGGATCAAGCTAAGAACTATTACCAGAGAAAAATACAGGCCATACAAACAATGAAATAACATTTTTAGTTTTCCGTTTAGAACACTCCATGGATATTCACTGATTGCATTAAATGTTATTTTATTACAGTTGTTTCATTACAGATATGGGACTAATTATATTCTGCAGGTAACTCATTGAGAAGAGCATGAGGAAGACAAAATTCCTTCAACACAAATACTAATATAATCACTAATTTAAAATACAGGGAAACCTATAAAACTACTTATATATGGATAATCACTTTTTCTGTCTTTAATTTGTTGTAACAAATAGCTCTCAAACAGTTTCAGATGTCAATATTTTTTCCCCATGAGGGCTTTTTCATCTCTTCATTTTGGCCAAGTTGCACAGTAATGCACTGTTTTACTCAAAGTATTTTAAATTGCTGCATTATCACCAACTTTGCTTCTAAAAAGAATACTTTGTTCAAATTAGAGGAAGGAAGGGAACAGCTTTTATTAGGATGGTCGTTCTTCCTATACTCAAGGCATCTTGGCAGACAAACTTACAGAAGACTATATATATTATAATAAAACATGCCAGCTGTTTTCCAGACTCTGCTGTCCTTTACTCTGGAACATGCATGATCTGACAAGTTACTTACTGAACCAAATGTAAGACGCACACATCACCCTGTACTACGGAAAAGGAGGAAAAAAGAAATGACAAAAATAGAAGAAAGGGTGGGGGAAAGAAAATACTTGTTTTTGACAAAACTACTACTTTTTAAACCATGAGTCCAGTACAAGCAGTTGAATAGGTGGCTAGCACTTGTCCTAACTTCTGTTATGTCAAGGAATGATGATTCATCTTTTGAAATACTTTAAATACGTCTTCTTTAAGGTCTTTTCCTCCTAATTAACAGTTGATGAGACGACTAGTTAGGATCTGATCCTGTAGCCTGTGAGAACTGAACAGCTTCAGGCAGCGCTAACCGATGACTAGACTAGCGCTATTATTCATGACCACATTTAGGTTTTAAGCCAAAAAGACAATGTGTAATACTGAGATACTGAAATTTTTATTTGAAATAAATCATTACATAAGAGTGAGTGAGAATAAGAGTGGCACTGTTAAAGTGAGAGTACAATACTCACAAGCTATCAACTTCTGTGTAGTCAATTATCAGGGGTAGCCGTGTTAGTCTATATGCCAAAAAACAATGAGGAGTCCGGTGGCACCTTAAAGACTAACAGATTTATTTGGGCATAAGCTTTCGTGGGTAAAAACCCCACTTCTTCAAATAAATCTGTTAGTCTTTAAGGTGCTACCGGACTCCTCATTGTTTTTGTGTAATCAGTGTTCAAACAGCAATAACAAAGAGGGTTAAGGAGTGAATTATTAAACAACTATACTTGTACACTTCTGCCACAGGTTAAACTCACATCTTTTGCAATATGAGAGTCACAGTAATTGATTTATAAATTTCCAAATTGTTAATACAACCCAAGAAAGTGTCAGGCCTGAAGAATGACTTCTCCTCCTGATTATCAGGCTTTATCCCAGCTGCAGAACTTTGCTTTCCTAGTCCTAAGAGCTTTGCCCTCCCTATTTCTTAAAGCTGGTAACATTAAACACAAGCCAACCAACCTCCTCACAAGAAACATCACACAAATAAAGGTGCTTTTCTAGGAACTGTTCAGAATTCACACTAAAAAATGAAGAGTTGACTCCAAAAACTCAGATAGCTTGAAAGTGGCTATAAGGCATTCTACTGTCATTTTAAGAGAAGGACTTCAACACCTAACTTTATGTTTTTACTAATTATGAGTAGCTTTCACCCATTCTTTTCCCCCCTCTCCTTTTCTGATTATTCTAGAAACCTGATCATCAATGGATCATTTCATCTCTCACAAACCACACTGGGAACAGCTCTTCTAAGCATCAGTACACCAGGCCCAGAATAATCCTGTTAGATTATCCTTGTACCTTCCTTTGCCTATAAAGTAGGTTTCAGGCTTTAAGTTGCATGATGTAACTTAAAAAACAGTAACAAACAAATGCTTTTGTAACACTAAATGCATACAGTAATATTTAGCTAACTGAAGAAATATATGACAAGTCATCCTTGTTCGTATAGTCTGTCTGCCACTTCTGGAAAAGTTTTATTTTAGAATATAATTTACTTTGACAGAAGGTTATTCTCCTTCCCAGACATGTACTCCTCTGTTTCTCTTAACTGACCCTTTTTCTCACAGAAGTAAATTCCCTTTACCTGGACAGGTGAAATATGTAATGTCCTGATATTAAATGACTGAACATCACCCCCCAACAGTCACTATATTCTCTCACATTAGGGAAAATACATAAAACATTTTAAATAACAAAAAGGCAAAAAACAGAATCTGGGCTCAATGCTCACATGACAAGTATTAGCTTGATACCAACCTAAGAGGAGTTTGAAAACAGACTCTAAAATTATGACTGGTTGTCAGGAACCAACAATAACTTATGTTTTTCTTAGTTTGATTTTTTTCCCCCTAAAATTTTTGACTCGGCAATATTGATTACCCATATAATTCAATAAAATATAATATTCCAGCATGTAGAAATAAATCTCTCTGAAAGGAGAGCTTACCCAACAAGTTCTAAAGAGGAGACTTACAACTAAAGGGCAAGCCAAGCCAAACCATTAGCTAACAAAAGAGAAATCACAGAATGAGTTTATATGCAGTACAGTATAGATATATGAATAGATTTTAAAGCCTTATCATGGGCTTAACATGAATGAAAAGTTTCCTTTGAAACCTCTATACAGCAGACATTAAAAACTGAACATCTGCCACCTGCTGTAGACAAAATTACTACAAATATTGTGGTATTTCCCATTTTAAGTGTAGGGATCATATGCAAATACTTCAGTGTAGTAATCATTCATAGTTTAATTCCACCTATCATCTCAATAATACTTTAGTCAGTGTACTACGTGGTTCAGATGAAAGGCAGAATATGGAAACCTTCCACACTTCTAGGAGGCTGGTCCAAATATAAGCCAGATTAGTAACGTGTGACCAAAAGCTTCCACTGCCTCATTGCTGTTTGTTGGTCTCAGTTCAATTCCCAGTGCACATTTGTCTACCTCACAAAAACCATGACTATAATTTGCACCCTTTTTAGGCACCTCAGCAGAAGTGCCAAGGACTACATAGGGCACTGAGACTTGCGGAAAACCTATATTACAACATTTAATTGATCTAAATTATATCGACACAGCCATATTAAATTTAATCGGTTTTCCATGTCCACACTAGGCTCCTTGGGTCCGCAGTGCATGTCGTCACCAAGAGCGCTTGCACTGATTTAACTGCTCGTGTAGAGCATTATGCGAGTTTCTGAAAGACAGTTACAGTCAGTGTAAGCAACACAGCATCTGCACTGACACTGCATCCAGCTAACTACATCGACTTAAACACTACACCTCTCATGGAGATGGAGTTATTAAGTCAGTGTAGTGGGTGAGTTATACTGGTGGGAGCAATATTTTAGTGTAGACCAGTGGTCTCCAACCTTTTTATGCCCACGATCACTTTTTGAAGTTAAGGGCAACCCAGGATCTACCCTGCACCTTCCCTGAGGCCCCACCCTACTCACTCCATCCCCCCCACCCCCAGGGGCTCTGGGAGGGGGCAGGAGCTTGGGGTACAGGAGGGGGTTTGGGGTGCAGGAGGAGTTATGGGGTGCTGGCTCTGGGAGGTGTCTCAGGGCTGGGGGTTGGGGTGCGCCTCCCGATGGGCAGAGCTTACTGTGGGCGGCTCCTGGTTGGCAGCACATCAAGGTTAAGGCAGGCTTCCTGCATGCCCCAGCCCTATGCCACTCCCGGAAGGGGTCAACGTGCCCCTGTAGCCCCTGGGAAGGGGGGCGGGGCACTGCCCCTGTCATAACTATAAAGGGAAGGGTAACAACCCTCCTGTATACAATACTATAAAATCCCTCCTGGTCAGAGGCACCAAAATCCTTTTACCTGTAAAGGGTTAAAAGAAGCTCAGGTAACCTGGCTGACACTTTAAGACCAAAGGACCAATAAGAGGACAAGATACTTTCAAATCTTGGGGGTGGGGGCGTGGAATGCTTTTGTTTGTGCTCTTTGTTTTGGTGGTGTTCGCTCTTGAGATTAAAAGGGACCAGACATCAATCCATGTTCTCCAAATCTTTCTGCACAAGTCTCTCATATTTCAAACTTCAAAGTAACAGCCAGGCAAGGCGTGTTAGTTTTATCTTTGTTTTCTCAACTTGTAAATGCCCCTTTGGTAGCGGGAGGTTTATTCCTGTTTTGCTGTAACTTTGAAAGTAAGATTAAAGGAGTTCCTCTCAATAACGTAGCTAGTGGGGTGCAAGGGAAGCAGCTGCTTCCCATCAGCACATTTTCCAAAAGTAGCACCTGCTGGGCCAGCACTGGGGGCAACACGGCCGGAGGAGCCTTGGGGGGGACAGCAGGCATGGCCGGAGGAGCAATGGGGCTGGCTCCTTGGCCATAGCGCCTCACGCTCAGCGTGGCACCAACATCGCTATAGCCACCATGAGCAGGCCCCGGCCACGCCGCAGGATCGCACACAGCACCCTGACCGCGTGCGCTGCCCTCCCCGTGGACCCTCCCGCCCCGGGCACATGTGGTACATCCCACCGCTGGCGAGGAGCCCCGCGTCTCTCCCGCTCGGCTGGGTTCCAGCAGCTCCTTCCCGGCCGGGCGGCCGCCACCTCACCAGGAAGGAGCCACTGGAGCGCAGCTGAGTGGGAGAGATGCAGGGCTCCCCGGCAGTGCCGGGGAAGTTTATTGGTTTGGGGGACCCCAACCGGCTCCTCGCCCCTGTCCGCCGGCTGCCCCGCCTGGGACAAGTATCGCCCTCGCAGCTCCTCTTCGCCATGTGTCTCTGGTGGGCAACCCACGCCCCCAGGCCGTGCTGCATACCCAGGCCCTGCCCGCTCTGCGCTGCCCTCGGACCCACCACGCTACCCGCGGGCTGCAGGGCTGAAGCAGCCTCCGCGCTGTACTGCAGTGGTCCCGGCCCCAGCCGGCCATGGCCCATGTGCCCGGGCTGCTGCACAGGGGCGTTTCCTCTCCAGGCCCAGCTTGGGATCCAATGGGGCAGTGAGGGGGCGGGGCTGAGGCGGGAATTTGGGGAGGAATCCAATGGATGAAGGAGGGGTGGAGTCGGGGTGGGGGGCGAGACCAGAGGAGGAGCCGGGGGGGTGCCTTTTTTATGCTTGCTCCCCCTACACTTAGAATCTGGCTACGCCACTGGTTCCTCTGGGCTCTTTGAATCTGATTACCCTGTAAAGTTATTTCCATCCTGATTTTACAGAGATAAAACTTAACCTTTTCTTTTAATAAAATTCTTCTTTTAAGAACCTGATTGATTTTTCATTGTTTTAAGATCCAAGGGTTTTGGATCTATGTTCACCAAGATTAATGGTGAGGGTATATCTCAAGCCTACTCAGGAAAAGGGGGTGAGGACTTGGTGGTGGGGAGGAATTAGTTTCAAATCAGCCCAGGAAAGGGGGGGAGGTTAGGGATTTGGAAAATATTTGGGGGAAGGCAGAGTTCCAAGTGGCTTTCCCCTAAGATTTGGAACACGCTTGATGGTGGCAGCTTACTGTTAACCTAAGCTGCTAAATAAGCTTAGGGGGTCTTTCATGTGGGTCCTCACATCTGTACTCTAGAGTTCAGAGTGGGGAAGGAACTCTGACAGCCCGTCTCTGCCGGCACTGCCCCCTCAGCTCCCATTGGCTACAGTTCCCTGTTCCTCCGGGGCTGCGCTGGACGCTTCCTGGAGCGGTGTGGGGCCGAGGCAAGCAGAGAGCCTGCCTTAGGGGAAGCCCTGCTGTGCCGCCAGAGATCGTGATCAACCGGTTGGTGACCACTGGTGTAGACGCTTACAAAGTTAGGTTGATGAAAGCTGCCTTACGTTGACCTACCTCTGTAATGCAGACGAGGCCCTGACACTAAAGTTCTCCCCAGGTCAAGACTGAAACAAATGTAGAAATGTTTGCTACTGCATGGGACAGAAAATCTTCTGGACTGTCAGTTCAGCACATTTCATCACCAAGAACACAAGAAATTAAACAATACTGTTAATACTTACATAGTACAAACACTTCTTGTGAAATGTGTCTTAACTTGTGGCTCCTGCTGCCTGCACACCAGGGTTAAGATATTATGCTTCTAAATAGTAATATCAGAACGTTATGATAATCATGTCCAGCATGCCCGATAGGAGGCATGTATGTGCTCTAATGGAATAAACATAACACCCTTAGTGTTAAAACTTCTCTCTCTATTTCTTGGTCCTTTAAAGCTGGTTTCCATACACAAAATAAGTCTTTGGGAAGAAAAGGCTGCCATGTAAAATTGAGGGGCAAGGGTTTTAAAAAATACAGGCACCTAAAAGCAGGTTGATTTTTCCAAAGTGGTGAGCATCCAATAGCTCTCACTGAACTAAGAAATATGAATTTTAGGGTGAAATATTCCAAAGTGCCTAAACAACATAGAAGCCTAAATCTCATTCTTAGAAGTGACTTTTACGCCTTTGAAAAATTCCCCCTAAATCTCATTGAAAAATCAATAGAACTTAAGAGGCTACATTACTTTTGAAAATCTTAGTTACTATTTATTTCTCATATTCATTTCTAACTGTGTGTGTTCCTGATTTTAAGAGGTACGACCCCTCTTAATTATATACACATACAATTTAACATTGAGAAATCTAGCCCTCAAAAGCAAGGGGATCCACTGCACCCAGTTGCACCTGCAAGGTCACTGTGCTCCAGTATGATTCACTCCAACAGGAGAGCAGAAAGTGTTTGCATTGCTATCATCCTTTTGGGGGTCCTACTGTGGAAAGGCAACTTTAAGCTGTGGCTAGGGCTTTTGTAGGAGACCCACTGCCCAGGAAATGTGCTGAACCAGTGTACTTCTGGCCAGTCTTGTCACAGTCTCTCCTCTGTTGCCTACTTTGGGGATGTGGTGGCTGCCTCTGGATGCCCAGTATAGAGTTAACATCTCAGGGCTGAATACAGTCCAGGAAATGTAACTTTCATGTCTCATTACATCTCAAGAAAACCCCACTGGGTTTTTTTATGGGCAAGAGTGGGGGAAAAACAACTATGAAAAAGTTGGGATCAAACGTGTATAACCAAATCAAAAGTTGAAGTCCCTAGTCAATTCTCTCGTTCTTGACAGAATGAAAGCAAAGAGTAAGTGAATTTTATATACAAACTATCATTTCTTTTGGTGAGAAGCTGATGGTCACACTCCTTACAGAATAAGTATAGATGAGAACTAGAGAGAGTTTTATTTACTGAAGTTGTTTCTGAATTTTCATGTATATTGAAAGGGTTTTTCTGTTGTATTATGTACATAGTGCGATTTATGTTTTAAAATACACTGTTTCTTGACTATACATAGTCCATATTTTTATAGTAGACTGTAAAATAAACATGTTTGTTTTTCATAACCTTATTCTAAAGAAATTAAACAGGAAAAAATTTAATGTGATCATCCACAAAACTACAACATTAAAGTGATCAAACAGAATTGCCTTGGCTATGAGACGTTACACAAACAAGAGTCTGATTACAGAATAATTCATTTTAAAATACCTTCTCTAAACTCTCAAACTGTATTCGTTTCCTTTTGGGTCTGCAGGAATTCTCAGTGATAACTATTTTATATTTAAAACATTTAAAAATTCTTTCCAACAGGTAAAGAATGTTTCAAAGATAGCCTCCACTTACCTATAGAGCTGAATTAGAGATGTAGAAAGGTAGTGTCAACTCGGCATTAAATATAGCTTCAGTAACACGATGACATCTTTACACTTAATTCAAAAGGTATATGTTTCAACTAGATTGTACAAAACTCCTAGCAAGTTGAAATCTCATCACAAGAGTTATCCTGTGTACTATAATTTTTGGTACCAGCTGCTGGCATTTTTTATTCTTAAATATTAAACAAAAATACTGATTTCTGAATTTCTTGACTTCTTTAATTCCCCAAATTAACATCTGTCAATAAGAAAAATACATTAAGCTGATAATTCAATGTAAAAAGCAAAAGTAGTTCTTAATCACTGTGATAAACCAAATGCAAGGAGCTAAAAATAACCATTATCAGTTCATGAAAGCATGCAGCAAATAATACGCAGCTGTAGAATAATACATCTAAAATGAACAAGTACAGCATCAAGACTCAATGTTATTTCCATTATATACTAAAATAACTAATTTGGATGTTTTTCTACATAAAATCAGTTTCTTAAGAACTGTGTGAAATTGAATTGAAAGCAAAAACATCTGTCCAAAAATAACGGCAATAAACATATTTTAAAGAGCAGCAATGAGTCTCACTTATAAAAATATAATCAATCTTAAATATCTGACTTGCAGTTTTGTTGTCCCATTCATAAAATAATTAAAAAATTAAACACTCAGCTTCCCCTTTTCACTAAACTTGCCCAAGTAAAATTCAATTTCTCAAATGTAAAACCAGTTCAATACTTTAAAGCAAAACAGAGGGGAAAAAAAAGTGATCTACATTACCTAATGAAGAACAAACTATTTATTCAGTTTGGGAATGAAGAACCTACGCTAGTTTCTAGGTCACGCTGATTGCTAATGTGGGCTGACAGCAACTGGTCCTTGTCAGTCATTTGTAGTCACACTTCACTTCAACAGCACACTACAGTGGTATCTGCCATTTCATATTTTTGGAAGGATACATCATCTTCAAGATCAGTCTTTTGCAAGAATGTCATCTGCAGGATTAATCCAAATTTTGTAATGTTTTTGCCTAAAAAGTACATTGTCTAAAAAGGAATATGTCCACAAATAAACTGACTACTGTGCTTCTTGAATCAATGATTGCTATGGTCCTCAAGAAAAAAATAAAAAGCAACCACAAAAAATTCCTCCCCTTAGAAAATCCATCCTGAAATATTTTGTTTTTCAGAGATATTTTACATGTTCTCTTTTTCATTTCAGAATTCCCTGTGTCCTGTCATAAAAGTTTTTCAGTTTCTTGGGATGGAATCTATTGGTTTCCAGCAGGAAGATAAAAACTACAGAACTCAGAAGCTGTGTCTGTACAAAAGCAACATATGTGTTTGTGAATGTGGTAGATTAAGTACAGATCTAAGGATGTTTGAAAACAAAATGCCTGTTTTCATATGGATTGGGTGTAAAATAAAAAGCTATGTTGTGGCATGGACATTTCAGAACTATACTGGTTTGAATACAAGACGATTAATGATAGGAAGCTGTCCCTTTACTACACAAACAACATTCTCCCCCCTTCTTTTCCATAGTGTGTTACTTAAACTTTCTTTCAGTGAAATTGATCTTTGCAAGGCAGAGATCAGATGCTCAAATTTTTCTTTATTATTTATTATGCCAGAAAGACTTCCTAGTTTTTATTTAGAGGAGAACTGTTACTACAACAGTTTTAATGAAAATTAACCCAAATCGCTTTCATTATCTGTTTTTATTTTTAAACGTTTTTCCTTAAAATGTTTCCAACACAAACATTTGACCTTTTGCTAGTACTGATGAGCCAAACAAGGAATCGATGAGAAACAAAAGTGATATTGACTGGCCTATTTTAACTGTCCAAACTGAGTGAAACACAAAACCAGCAAAAATTCCATTATGAAAACAAAGAATATTTTTAAATGTCAGGTTTTATTAGTAATGTTAGAACATCTCTCTTTAAAAACATGCTATTTAAGCTTCGCAATGTCCTTCTAAATCGTTCTGTTCCAGTCTTAATTTTTTTGTTGATCTGTTCAGAATGACTAGAAGTGACTGAGCAGGAGCATGTCTTAAAGTGGCCCATCTAAACTACACCATTACCACTCAACTCTCACCTGCCACATAAACTGGGATTCCACAGCCTGGCCACTCCAGCTGACCCAGATCTGGCCGAAACTGCCAGCATCCCGAGCAGGAGAGGCTTGGCCCAGTTTTTGTGGTTTCTGTCCTTAGATAGGTTTCAGACCTGCAAAACTCCTAAGTTTTGTAAAAGCAGGGCTGAAGAATGGATCTCCACTCCTGTAAAACCTAGGAGGGCTGCAATAGACAAGTAGCACACTTATAACCATGGGAAACACAGATTTTTGGTTAATTGTGGTTCACTTGCACATGAAACATACCACTTAAGTGTAATCTATTAAATCAAATAGTAACCAAATAAAAATTGAAAGCCTTCAATAAAAATTGAATATCTAAAAGAGGGAAGATGCAATTAAAGTTTTAATCATCAAGACAATGGCAAAAGGCAGGCAAATCTTCCTTCGCAGGCAAACAGAGGAAGTAAAAAAAAATTAATATTCCAAACTGCAACAAAGATTACACATACAAACTCACCTTTTCAAGAGTCTGCTTTTAATTTTTGTAATACTCCTGCACACATTACACCATCAAAACATCTGTTCATTGTTTGTAATGTTACCTACAAAAAACTGTTATAATTTGATATTATTTCCCCCCATTAAATTAATATTACAGACACTCAACGGATGTCTTAATGAAAAGTCTTCACGTGTGTAGGTCCAAGGAGAACTAAACCAAGAATTTCACTGCACTAACTTCTAAAGATCTGATCCTGCAAACACATACTGCCTGACCGCTAAAGGGACTATGTAGCATATCCAACAGGAAATGTTTGCAGGATTGGGCCTTAAGGAATTTTATTATTTATTCTGTGTAAGGTGGGCCATCTTAGCTGAATTATTAGCACTTTGTTAACTACAGGACAGCTACATCTGCTGGAAAACATGAATACATAATCAGAGGAAACAACAGCATAGTATAAAATAAATCAGCATCTTTTATCCATTGTACATCAAAAGTTTCTTCTGTTTTGAGTGAGAGTGAGCGTGAGAGAAGGCATTTGGAGGCAAGTGCTTTGAACTAACTCTTTTAAACTGAACTGATTTCAAATTGACAGGCTTCCTTTATGTGTAGTTTGGGCAGAGAATACGTAAATGTATGTACAAAGGGAAACAATTCTTTCCCTGGCCACTGGAGATGAACAGGATGGATGAATGCCACTTGAACTAGTAATAAATGTCAAAAAGAAAGCAACTTTTTTGAGGACAGTCATTACCTCTTGCACTTTTCATCTGAGAACCCCAAAATGTTTGACAAAAGTAACTTTAATATCACCGTCCCCTTGCATGAGGTCAGACAGCAGGCTAATAGAAGAGCAAGGGATAAACCAATTCGCCAGACTCTCAGTTCAGTGCCATTCCCCTCTGTCTATGTTGATGCCCATGCTGTTTAAATTCCAGCAGCTATAAGACCATTTCAGCCATAAGTTTTCAAACCTTTTTACAGTAAGCTGAGCAGGGACATGAATTTATGGCCTTCAACTCCAGAGCAGCTGTTGTTAAAAGGAACTATGTTCAGCTATGTGCAAAGAAGTACATTCTTGCTGAACTAGCAATCCCTTGCTGTCCAAGCCAATTGAGATTGCTGGAATGATCCACTCACTTATCTTCTGAATCTGAAATAAGATGCCACAACAAAGCTGTGCGTTAAACTGTAATGGAGAAACACTCTGGAATAGAAACTAAACCCAACAGCCAAGGCGTGCTTCTGATAGGAGGACCCAGAACTAAAAGACTAAGCTGTAAAAACATCAATTCATGCTCAATCAAGGTTATGTCAGGAAAGCTCCTGGAGAGAAGGAAATGGAAAGAAAAGCCTTCTGTAATAGGAAATTTATGCCAAGAAAACTGTACCAAATATCCTCACAAAGTCTACAGGCTCAATAATTTTTTCAAGATCATCAGTATGTTTTATGCAATCCACCCCCCTCAGCCCCCCAATTCTGCTCATCTAATTGGGATATATGTGCAAAAACACACCAGAGAGTCACTTATGACATGGATCCAGTTTTCTTTAACACAAAGACCAATAATTTCCAATTAGCTAGCTAGCTGAACAAGAAGAACTTTTGTTTGCAAATGTACTTTTTCCATTCGCTTTCATTTAAATGGAAACAAACGGTTATTATAGAAACATCAGTTTTAACTCCGTAATCAAGGCTGTATGAAGACATCCAATATAAGTCCTATTTTCAACTCCCTCTAAACTTTTGACTGCAGCAACTGATTAACTTGCAAACTGATATACTATAAAATGGGGTAGAAGAAAAATATTTTTACAGATTGAGAGTTTATCATTAAAAAAATTAAATGCTAGATTATCCAGAATGACCTCTGTTTCAAAATTATTCTTGGGCTTGTATGATTTATCAGCCCTCATGCTCTCAGCACAGAAAAACATTACCTAACTCTAAATTTCACAAATATTTTATACAATGAACCATAGACGATTTTCTTTAGAAACTGTAAGCAACAAACATTATTAAATATATCTTAGACTGAATAAAAATGTTTTGCACTGAAATATATCAACTATATCTACTTCAGGTCTCTGCCCCTCCCATCTGATTAACCTGCATCTTGATCCAGACCTGTTTTGGTGGTTATTTTATTTACGATTTTTAATATATTTAAAATATTAACACTGGAATTTTGTAAGTGTGGTATTTACCCAAGCCATTGTCTTTCACACAGGAAAACAACCAAAATGGTTCACAAAACCTGTAGTAAAACACTGAGAAAACCAAAAGATTTGAAAATAGCCTCAAACTACTGATCCTGCACAGATTGCTGAAGCAGTAATATTTAGAAAAAAAAACAAGGAATTTGGTTTATTTTTGTGCAGCTTAGTTAGTGCATTTTATAAAGTAAAATAAAGCTTAAAAGAAGTTAAAGTATTTGTCAGAAGTGCAGAGAGCATTCAGACAGGTGCCTCTTGTTATAAATCTAAATAAATATGCTTTTAACAGTTTAGGAACATTTGAATGATTATTCTGACAATCTATTTAGAAGTATCTGGATCAGCTGCTTCCTTTCAAGCAAAATAATACTTTATTACCTCCAATAAGTGCTTTCCCTGTTTTGTATGTCAATTCTGTCACTATTTTGCATCACGCTGACAGGAAACATGGAGGCTACATTTTAAAGGGGAAACACCTGCTTGAAACATGTTGTATACCTACTGTGAATTTAGCAATTGAAAATCCAATTCCATACTTTAGTTGATCACATATACAAAAAATATTTGGAAATTGACTATGAATATGGACAGATCACACCAAGAACATCAATTCCAGAAGAGGCAAAGTTGCTTTTGTAGTGAGCCAGCCACTCCCAGTCCCTATTCAAGTCCAAATTAATGGTGTTAAATTTGCAAATGAATTTTAGTTCTTTGCAGTTTCTCTTTAGAGTCTGTTTCTGAAGTTTTTTTTGTTCAAGTATGGCTACTTTTAAATCTGTTATAGAATGTCCAGGAAGATTGAAGTGTTGTGTAACATCAGGAATGGTAACATACAAAAGCCAGTAGGAGAACACTTCAATCTTCCTGGACATTCTATAACACATCTAAAAGTAGCCACACTTTTTCTTGCTGTGATCTGATAATTACGCCTCTTTTTCCAGATCAATTGTAAATGTAGGATAATGCATTTCCAGATCACAGTGAACATAGGACAGCGTCCAAAAAGCTGCGACTAAAACTGGGGGGGAGAGGTGTCAGGGGGACCAGTTTGGTTGCCTGCTTGCTTTATTTGGGATCTTTAGACTGAGATCAAAGTATTATTAAAAACATCATATTTACCTAATTTAAAAAAATACTTACATGTATTTGGAGTGCATTTCACCCTGAGTAGCCCGATGGCTCTACTGTCATTTTTTATATTTAATAATGCTCAAAATTTATTCAGACACCTTGCAATTTTATTTAGGATTCTTTGTCAAATAATAATAATAAAAAATCTATAAAACTATATGAGACTATTTCCTGCTTCCTTTCCCTGCATGGCCACGGGTGATGTAAAAATCCAAACAGCCAGTTTAACACTTCCTTCTTTTATCAGGAAAGTCAAAATTTGTCATCTGTGTATGCATAGTAATTTCCCCTGCATACATACAAAGGTGTAGTGTGTGTGTGTGTGTATATATATATGCATAAAATTGAAGAGATGCTTAATAGTGAAATAAATATTGTAAGAAGTATACATGAGAGGCATTTTAAAAACTTCATAATCTTAACAGCAAAAATGTTCAGATAAAACCTTTATTTTTATTTTGTATCTTGACAACTCTTTTGGTTAAAATAATTTCTACACAATCTACAAGCTAGAGCATTGTTGGTAACAGAAAGTATTTAACAAGTCTATGGCGTTTAAAAACTGCAGAATACTATCTGCCAATAGCACTTACAACAAATTTCTAATATCCATCTCAAAAGCGATCAGATAACATTTACCCTCATCTGATTGCAAAATACTAAGCAGCGAACAAAAGATAAATATTTAAGATAGGAGGTAAAGACAAACATTTACTCTATTTAAAGGAAAAAATTGGGGAGACAAACTCCCATGTTAGTGCAAAACTGCTCTTCACTAAAAAAAAAACTCAGGGGCAAATGCATTAGTAAAACCATGACTCAGTATATTAGAGTGGGACACAGATGAACGTCTCTCTGAGAGATGGAGAAAGAATGTTTTTCTGCATGCATATTTCTTCTAAAAGCCAATCCCCAATACAGATCCTTATCCTGTCCCTCTACCTCCTGACAAACAGTAGATGAGTAAACTTCTTTTCTTAAAAACTATGATAATGTTACTGGAGAAAGTAACACATGCATTCTGGTTTCCTTCTAAATTTAAATATATACAGCTTCAGTTTCCAGCCACTGGTTCTAGTTATGCTTTTCTCTGCTACCTTAAAGAACATTTTAGTACTTGGTATTTTCTCCCCAGGAAGGCATTTCTGCACTGTAATCACTCACCTCTCAAATGGTTTCATATGGCACTTGAATTCTTAGCATGATTTAACTCATGAGATGTTACTTGTCCTCATTCAGAGACACTGCAAGAAGTGCCCAATCTTTGGGAAGCACACAATCAGATTAATGGAGATTGTGTAAATCTACTAATTAATGTTTTTTTCAGCTAACCACTGTGACTAGTTTGTTATATTCTATGTGGATAGGAAATCAAATATAGGGCTGTCTGGCCGGCTTTCGCAGTCAAGAGTCGATCCCCCTCTTGTGGAGTTTGATCATGGGTTTGGAAGATGATATCCATGGTCATCTGATACCAGAAACCCACTATCTATCATTCCAAACATAACTATTATTGGCTGCTTTTAGCAAGTAGTGTGGCTGTGCTACCATTTACCACTGTGCCTTGCTTAGAGTGGGGAAAGTCAGAAGCCTAACCTAATGCTATAGTTATGCCAGTTTTGCCCAGCTTCAACCTCTTTCCTCTCCTTTTCAGGAAGCAATGACTATTCACAGGTTCAGATGTCCTTTACACCAATGACATCCAAGATAATTTCCAGCCTTGGTTCTGGCCTTGCTCTGGGGTGACGATTGCTCATAAGGATGATGGAAGATATACAACTCTTGTAAGACTTTATATATCTTGCCTCTTCAAACCTGCAAATTCAGTAGTAGCCCTGAAGGAATACTAGCAGATGGACAGGCCATAACAATCTTTTCCATATCCCTGAGAAAATTGAAGTCCTGAGCACCCATGTCCACCTACAACATAAGAGGCTCCCTCTTACGTTATGTCCTTATTTTAAGGTTTCAGCCATGCTCTTTCAATTGAAAGCCCCATGGGCCAGACATGGTACCAAAGTTTTGATGTCTCTCCCCCCACTTCCCCCATTACACAATTTATACAGGACACACCTTTACTGATTCTGTGACTACTTCATAACACAAGCTGTTATGGGATTGCTACCACAGCTCAGGTCAGCAAGCAATTATGGTTTGCTGCCATGAGCCCTAGGGTATAGAACTTTCTTTTGTCATTGATCTTAATAAATTTCTCCCCACTTTTAAAAAGCATCTTAAAATATGTTTCTACAAGTCTTTTTGGTGTGACTAATATGTGGAGTCAGTCACATATTACCCTCCCTCCAAAAGTGTTCCTCTGCTATATCCCTCTTTCTTATTTATTTGCATTTTAAGGTGGTGGTTTTTATGGAGGTGTAATGTATTCATAAATAAGTGTTCACTAATAATGTGTTACATGATAAGTCAGTTTGTTGCTGTCTCCCCTCCTCAATATTTCCCAAGTCAGCCTGTTCTGTTATTTAACACTGTTTTTTAGTCTTAGTGCAAACCATGTCTTGTCAGGGAAGATATGTAAGCAAGTGTAAGCCACTACGGTAGGGCCCCGCAGCTTTTATCCCTCTTTCCTACATCTTTGGAATTGCAGAATTGAATGGGGCTAACAATTTAGAAGAGCTTGTATATACCTGAGATATCCAGCTACTTCCAAAGACTGAAAATAACAGCCCATACATAGCCTCATTTAAGATACTTAAGACAGGTTTTGAAAAACTGCTGTACAAGAAACTCACTAGCCATATTTGGAGGCTAAACATATTTGCCAGATATATGCGCACGCATGTGTATTTTTGGCATACAATATAATGTTGGAAAGTGGTTCTACTAGTGAGGCCTGCGGGCAATGCCCTGGTGAGAAGCTCAGTCCTGCCCCACTACTATTTACAAATGGCAATAAGGGGAAGAATGTTAGGATCTATACGTTGGGGGCTGTGTCGAGACTCTGCTTGGTGCTCCGTCTTTTATACTGGCCTCTGATTGGATAGTTTCCGATAAATTTAAAATTCTCTTCTTCCCAGACCCTCTTGCTGGAAGAGGGATATATTTAAATTTCTCCCCCATCCTTAAGAACTTCCTGGTTACTGCTGGGATGAGATGAGGCGACTGTAGTCATAGATCCATAGATGTAAAACCAAAAGAGACTATTAAATTGTCTTCTCGGACATACTACTTCACGCAGTTACTCCAGCATTGAAATCCAACAACTTATGTTTGGCTAAAGCATAACTTCTAAAAAAGCATCCAGTCTTGATCTGAAGACATCAAGAGATGAAGAATCCACCAACTCCTTTAGTAGTTAGTTCAAGTGGTTAACCACGCTCCCTGCTAAAAACGTGTGCCTTATTTCTAAATTTAAATATATACAGCTTCAGTTTCCAGCCACTGGTTCTAGTTATGCTTTTCTCTGCTACCTTAAAGAACACTTTAGTACTTTGTATTTTCTCCCCAGGAAGGCATTTCTGCACTGTAATCAGTCACCTCTCAAATGTTTTCATATACTAAACAGATTGAGCTCTTCAAATCTCTCACTGTGAGGAATTTTCTCCAGCCACTGAAGTATTTCAGCATCAGTCTAACCAATGCTAGCTCAGTGGTTTGAGCATTGGCCTGCTAAACTCAGGATTAAGAGTTTAATCCTTGAGGTGGTCATTTAGGGATCTGGGGGAAAAATCTGTCTGGGGATCAGTACTGCTTTGAGCAGGGGGTTGGACTAGATGACCTCCTGAGGTCCCTTCCAACCCTGATATTCTATGATTCTAATGCTGTACATCTGCTCTTCCTCACTACTTCCTGGTTTACATGTCTAAAGATCATACTAGCTCTTTTCACCACAGCAAAGTATTGGAAGCTCACATTCAGTTTCTTGTCCACTGTGACCCCTACATCCTGTTCAAAGTTACTGCTTTCCAGGATACCAATCTTTCTCTCTGTCTTTGTCTCTGCTGACTTCCAGTTCCCTGCTTTAAACATCCTTCCTCTCTGGACCAAGTTAATGGTTAATCCGTTCCTTCCTGAATTTTGCCTTGTAACCTCTCCCATTTCTCATTAACTACTATCACACTTAACCTCCTGTTGCTATTATTCCTTTTAGTGAAGATTAAAGCAAAATAAGAGGTTGCTACACTGCTGCAGTGCTTAGTGAAGATGTTACCTACCTGAAGGGACAGCTTCTCCCATTACCATATGTACGCCTACATAGGCTGGCCTACACTCGGGGGGGGGGGGGGGGAGAGAATCAATCTAAGATACGCTATTCACGTAGCTGATGTCAAAGTATCTTAGTTCGACTTACCTGGCCGTCCTCACAGAGGTGAGTTGACTG
Organism: Chelonoidis abingdonii; assembly: GCF_003597395.2. NCBI lineage: Eukaryota > Metazoa > Chordata > Testudines > Testudinidae > Chelonoidis > Chelonoidis abingdonii. The sequence continues at coordinate 32,990,668 of NC_133773.1, forward strand.
CCGCGGCTCCCCCGTCGACACTGCTTACTCCTCCTGCAGAGGTGTAGTACAGGCATCGATTCCCAGATTGATTTATTACGTCTAGACGAGACGCGATAAATCAATTCCCGATAGATCGGTTCTATACTACACTACCCTCTGGATCGGCGGGTAGTATAGACATACCCAAAGAAGCGGTAGCTACGTCGACAAGACAAGCCCTCCCATCGACATAGCGCTGTCTACACTGGGAGCTCAGTCGATATAACTGCGTCACTCTGAGGTGTGGATTTTCTATACCTCCCGAGCAACGTAGCTATACCAACGTAAGTCTATAGGATTTCAGTCCTCTGCTTTCTTTCCCGATGAAATATGAAAGCTACACTTCTCCTTTGCCATTTTCTTGCTTTTAATATACTTTAAAAACTTTTTTTCTTGTTCTCTTTTATATCTTTTGCTAATAGTACCTCATGTCTTACTCCCATTTCATGATTCAATCCAGTAATTACAAAATGAACAATTTTCACAAACATATCTTGCTGTTTTGGAGCTGGTAACCTTCCTCCTACTCAAAAGTTACTTTGAGTTTTTAAAAATCCTGTGGTAATCTTGGACATATATGAAAAAGACACTCTGCTGTTTAAAGTTCAACAAGTATTTTATTTGAAGCATTACAACCTAAATCATCTCCACATGGCTCGGGCAGAAACATGACACTTTAGTCCATCACCTGCTCTTTGCATTTGAATTCCAGATCAAGGCTGCAACTAGCTCATTATCAACAGCAGACTAACATATGATGCAGTGCTAATCCCTGGCAATAAAGATTTGTAGATAATGTAAAATACAGAAAGGACCACTTTAAAGATTGTCTGGACACTGCTGGCAAAGCAAAATGGAAAGTAGTAACAGTTTTGGTAAACTGAAAAGTCCATAAAATAGAGAAAACATGCACAGGTATATTGGAAGAAAATCCAATAAAGACATTCTTTTGAAACAAATGAGGTGACTAAAACATAAAATGTATCAATATCCCACTGGCCAGAGATTGCAATATATAATTAAACTATAAACAATAAATCAGAACATATAAAGACAACTATTAGCCTGAGACATTCGAAGCAATGCTATGGCAAGAAATCCAGAATCCCTTAATATCCACAGATGACAGGAATGGGAAGGGTAATGAGATTTCCACCTGAGGGTCCATCTTTTATAATACTCTTTGTCTAGTAGGTCTCTGATAAACCTAAACTCCATCCTCCTCCCTGCCTCCCCACAATTGCTGTGTCTTTTCTCTATTCCCAGAGCCTCCTGGCTACTGAAACAGGTACAGGTCTTCATGCTTCTCTTCTTACAGGCACTCCCCATTGCTGTGAGAGATGGGATTCCAATACTATAGCCCTCCTCCTCCACTCATGGCTGCTGTGATGGGTGAACAAGTCTCCCTTTCTTATCCTCATAACTCAGCATCTGGCTCTGCTGCTCAGAGCTTCTTCAAAGTGCAGCAGCCCAACATGAAACTGACAAGATTGTTGATGTTTTCCATTAGACTAACATCAGACTAACAGCAAAGAAACTGGTGACTATCTCATTAATTTCACTCCATTACCGACTGGCACAGGAGCAGAAGCCCTAGATCTGTCTGCAGATTAGGGAGAAAACAATGCATCAGCAAATATAATGAACAGAAGCTTCATTTTTAGAAGTTTAAATTATGTAGAAATTGATTGATTAGGCCTCCTTGTATTCTTGGGAAAACACCACACATACTACTGGTGAACAGATAGTTGAGCTATGACTACAATATATAACATAAGATTATGGCCTCACATTTCAATTCTAATTGCATTGTCCTGTCTTATTCCTATTGCTGATGCTTATTCGTGTTTATCATTTCTTTTCATGTTCTGAGGATACTGGGTGGTTGAGTCGGAAGCATTCAGCAGGAAAACATTCTTACACCCTGTCATCCCTCCTTCCAAGCTTGGCTGATGTACTGTAGCCCAACAACTTCAACTTCTGCTCCCAATTTCCTGCAAGACCTTGGTTGCTGGACATTGTCATCTCTTCAATACAATCTATAAATAGTAGTAATCTTGTGCTCAAACCAAGTAAGAACTGTTGCCATTTTCTTTAAGGTACATCATTTCAACGTACATATATTTATTAAATAGTGAAGACAGAAGAGCATTATAAGCTATAAAATTTCCAGAACCAGAACAACTTTTTTTTAGCATACCAAAAACGGATTGTCTGTGTTGCAGGTGTGATGTTTAAACCTAATCCCTTGCAAATTATCCATCGAGCAGTAATCAAGGCCCCATGTCCAGTGTTGCACATCAGATTTGAATTACGTAGCAAAAACCCAGATTCATGAAGAACCGACCTTCCTACCCCTCTCACTCGTCCTCCTCCATCTCAGTTCAATCTGTTATAATCAGTACAGTATCCCTAGTTTATTTACTTTTGGTTAATTTTATGTCTTAACACTCCCCCCACCAATTACATGTCTTGAAAGGATAGTGCCGAAGTACACACAGCATTTTTTGCCAAGAAAATTTCTCTCATATATTACAGAACAATGGAAAAACTAAATCCAGCCAGTAAGAGAGGACAAGGTCTAGAGACTTGCAATTTTCAACTCTGGTCCGAAGCTGCATTTTGTGGATTTTATACCTTGCTAATGCATGAAGAGGCCCTATATTTGACAAAAAGCTATGGAAACAACAATTAATGTAGATATGCTTTTTTAAAAAAAATATATGAAGGCCACATATTTTCATTATAATTAGGCTTAGCTGAATTTATTTTGTATTATCTGATGAAATTGACCAATCAATATAAATTTTAATAGCATGAAATTATGGGGGGGGGGGGGTCAAGACAATTATTTAATGATGGAAGACATTGAAGTTCAAAAAGTTAAAACTTTACAAACAGTTAAAACACAGACTGTCAACATCAGGTCAAAATATACATAAAATAGATTGCCGTAAATCAACAAAGGGAATCATTGGAGTATGGTCCAATGAAATATTTTCTGAAAATTGTAACTAGAGTTATATACACAGAGACTGTTTATGAGTTGCTGAGTAAATAAATTATTAAATGCAAGACACATCAAAGAAAAAAGGATAAAAGCCAGGACTGACAGATTAGATGAGCCTGCATACTTAGAGAGGAACACATGTCTAAAAAAATTACAGAATGCTTCAATAAAGTACAATTCTTATTGTCCGAAAATTGCAAACAGTAGAGTTTCACTGATTTTATGAAGAAAATGAAAGACCCTCTTGCACCACTAGTTGCTCAAACCGTGTAGGACGTCAACATCAGTAAAATTACCAATTTTGAGAATCAGCATAAAGTATGCTATTTTCACAGCAAGATGTCTTCAAAAATATTAAATGACTAAAACAAGGATATCAAACATTAAGGACATGACCAGAAAAATGCTAGGAATGCACTGTGGCCTACTTATTGTCACATCAACCACTTCGTATATTAAAATCTTCTTTCCAGCAAAAACTGGCACAGGCATACCACTAACTACCTAGGATGCCACAAAGCTTCTAATATACTGGGGTCCCCTTCACTCAAGTTCACATGGAATTTTAGGATAGCATGAATTGATTTGTTGCCTTTAGCAAGAGTCTGGTAAGCTTCAGGAGGGGGTTGGTTTTTTCTCTTTATAATGTTAGGCAATTAACTTAGGGCAGGTCTACACTTAAAAAACTGCACCAGTGCAGCTGTGCCATTCTAGTGCTTTAGTGAAGATGCTATGTCTCCTGTCAGTGCAGTTAATCCATCTGCATGAGATGCAGTATCTACGTCAACAGGAGAAGCGCTACACTGGTGTTAGGTTGGTATAACTACATCACTCAGGTGCATGGATTTATAACTACATCGCTCAGGGGTGTGAAATCGATGCAAGTTTGTAGCTGTAGCGGCTCCAACCTCTGTCAGATAAAATACATAGCAGTTACATCAACTAACTAAATAGACTTAAGAAGTCATACAGATATTTGGAAGAAAAACTATTATGGAGAACATCGCTAACTTGCAAAAATGGACAGACACTGATGCATTGTTTCATCCTTTTCCATCCTACAGATTTCTCATCTAATGAAAGGTGTCAAATCATAGACTATCACTATTCAGTCAGAGGTTAAAATTATAGTTATAATCATGTCGGATCACCTCAATTAAGGCTCCTATTTTTCCAAGTTTAATTGTTTTCTTGTACATTTTATGCCCAAATTTATTTCCGACTCAAGTTTTATGATCTGTAACAATGAATCTTGAAATAAATATAAGCAACTACAGAAAAGTCAGAAAAGGCTCCGATAGTTCTAGTGGCTTCTCTTGCTATTTTCATATATGCCAGACATCTTTATTTTCCTTCTTGAGAAAGCAAAATATTTCATTTCTAATCTGTCCCTCTAAACTTATCTCCTGGTCTCAGCATTAGGAGTGAAAACTTGTGTTGCCATTTTATTCCGAATAATTTTTTTAATTGCTTTTACAGAAGGTACTAATAAATGTATAATAGGGAATAAGCCAAAAAGGCCTTTTCCCTGTCTATGAAATCTAGCTAATATGTCGTTTCCTAGCACAGGAACATTTATCCTTTATCACCACATATCAATGTCTGATGTGCAAGACAGTTCAAGATCCATGGGGCCCTATTATTCTCTCAAAAGAACAAAGTAATTTCCAATGAAGTAAAGGTAGTAAGACAAAAAGGAAACAACTGTGCCTCTGTTGATTTGCTCTAAGATTTTCATAACTAATTTTCTGAATTACGTCTGTTAAAATTAAACATGCAGCTCCACTCACTGTTTCAGAACTGGAGCATTTTATGTTACCAGCCCCTTCACTGGAGTTATACAATATTCCACCTAATATTTTGCTAACAAATTCAAAAGTGTATTTTCAAGTCACTTTAAAAAGGTTGTATAACCTTATTACATTTCAATTTAAAACACTCCTCCTCCAAGTTTTTAAAGGAAATCTTATCATTACCAACAACCAATGAAGCATATGACATCTTCAAGTTCCATATTTTTATATGGAATTAAAGTAATGGAAAATACTGATACCCTTGGTGGAGATGGATAGAATAGCTACCATAGATATGAAAAATAATCATGTATTGAATTAAGATGAGACAGGTCTCTGGAGATACTAGATATAACAGCTGAAGAAGAAAGATTAGCCACATCATGCTTTACTAACTAATGGCTGCCTGATAAATTGCATCACCTATTAACCTAGGGTCTTGTCTACACTACCTGCAACTTCAGGTACGTGAATAGCGTAGCTGAAGGTGACGTACTTAGGTCTACTTACCGGGGTGTCTTCACTGCAGTAAATCGACAGCTGATGCTCTCCTGTCGACTCTGCTTGTGCTTCTTGTTCTGGTGGAGTCTATGGAGAGCGCTCAGTGGTCAATTTATTGCGTCTAGTGTAGATTGACCCCCTTTGGATCAATTGTTGCCTGGTAGTGTAAACAAGCCCTTTGATTCCTAATGGAGGCTCTGGTAATTCTTTCTTCATAATTTCCAACCTCCTCAAAGCATAATGAAAATTCTGTGGACTTAACTGTGCCAATAAGACAAGATTAGAAATAAGAGTAAAGAGCAATAAAAGAGAAAATCTGATTATTGGCCATGATCATGGCCAATAAGACAGTGAAATGAAATTCTTCCAAGGTCATGTTAGAGGGAGAGGGAAAGGTGATCCTGGCACATCACAGCAAGGCAGTTGTCATTCTCTACCGAGTATTATAAACGAGGTAGTTTGCCTATATCAGACACTTAGTAACTTCTGTAATTGGAACACTGTTTATAAAACTTTCCCATGGTTCATAAAGCTCTCCAAACATAAGCAGAGTATAATTGTCAATTAAGGATAATATAATCGTATACTTATGCCGTGTCTTACATCCAATATATATTAAACCTCTGAAATGCAACTATCCTTTCAGTTAAGGATAGCAGCCAGCAGGTGGAGAACATCAAGAGTGCATAACAAAGGCAAGATGGTATTTCTGACCAAAGGCATTGGGGATTCAAGTTTTATTAAAAGCATTCATGACATCTGACCATTCATGAAAGGTAGAAAGAAATTGCCTTTTATGCTCTCCACTGAAAGAGCCACAAACAGTAAACTGCATGGGATGTGGAATGAATCTGAAGGGCCAAAAGCCAGGAATGTGTACGTAAAATCTTAACTACAGTTTCTATTAAGAACTTTTTTCAGACTCCACAGCTTGGTCTGGGGCATGAGGGTTAGCTAACAAAGAGCAATACATGGCTAAAAGAAAGAGGGGGTAGACAGACAACCTTGCATGTTTCAAGTTGATGAGCAAAGTCAGTGTGAAAGTAGAATGAATTATATTGTGAAAACAGAAAGGATTAAAGAAATGCTGTCTGTACTTTAAGCAAAACTGTTGGAATGCTGCACTCCAGGTGTCAGGAATACAGATATTAACATAGAACAACTGCACCGTTTAAGGGCAATTGGTGAAGTATTAGCCTTAGATCGATAAGAGTTAGTAAGGAAGTAGGATATGCATGCTGTGCCCCAGGGGAATTTTACTATTTTGCTTTCTTTGTCCCTTTGTCTAATTCCTGCTCTTTTATCTGTATAAATAAGACTGTTTGGGTCTTGCATGGCCACTCACATTATCTGGGTGCTATTGGCGGAGTGCTGCGCTAATAAAACAGAGTGGTTTGACAAATTGTGAGTCCTGATTCTAACTTTGACATCAGCATGACTCCAGATGGTGAGCTGTAATTGGGTGTCCTTACTGCGAGTTATAGACACATGAAGCACTGAGAAGGGCCTTGAAATTAACTCCCTGGTGCAGGAGGGAGATCATGGTACAATATCCCTCAGATGCCACATAGAGTTCAGGAGAGGCTTAACATGACTGACATCAGTTATAAACACCCTCCCCTCAGAACAGATGTATGCCAATCCTAGACCACAGAAATGTAAGGGTAAAACAACTATTTTAAAATATTAATTACTGCTTCTTTGCTTTTAATCTACAGCAGCGGTTCCCAAACTTGTTTCGCCGCTTGTGCAGGGAAAGCCCCTGGCATGCCGGGCCGGTTTGTTTACCTGCCGCGTCCGCAGGTTCAGCCGATAGCGGCTCCCAGTGGCCGCGATTCACTGCTCCAGACCAATGGGGGCTGAAGAAAGCAGCGTAGTTCCACATCACTTACATAATGCACAATATACTCTAAGATTTAAAATGTGTGTATGTGTTCATATTTTAAATCTTTTCAAATGTCCCTACTGAGGGTGGGGTGAACGAGCTGTTATGCTACTTAATTCATTCATATTTGTACTATATTAAGCAAAAGAGTGCAAACGTATAAAATCATAGTTGTAGTCAGAAAAGTTTGTACACAAAATGATGCTTCTGCAGTCAGCAGATTTCTTCTATGTCTGCATTCTAAATGATATTCAAGGCCCTATGTATTTTGTGGCTATAGAATATACTCATCCATCCTTTACCACATAACTGTCTTCCAGAATTTAAGCCTTCATTTACAAAATAATGCCTCTAATGTAAAAAGAGCCTTAAAATTATAACCCAAGTGTTAATCAAAACAGTAGTGACTTCCTGAGCGTGCAGACAGTCTGAAACAGTAACTCAGAGGGGCATTAACTGTCATTTGATAGATTGCTAGCCCTGAAAGGTGAAGTTTAATAACATAAACGTGAGCATTTAACTATTTCACTACTCATCGTTTAACCTTAAAACATACACCTAAGGTGTTTATCTACACAGTTCTCACACATGGTCCCACACAGCCCCAGCTGCTCAAAGTATCAAAAACTACAGCTTCCCCAGATAACTCAGGCTGGACACTGCTGGTACAAAGACACTGATCACTGAATAGCGTGAAACAAACACCACAGCGACACGAGGGCTGCCCTAACGGCGACCGACTTGCACACTTTATCCGGAGCCTGCGTTGTCTGACGAAAGGGAAGCTGCTGCGGAGGTCCCTGCAGGAGGAGGCAGGACAGACTTGGCACGGCCTGCCCGGCCAGCATCAAGCTTTGCCAGCAACAATGCCCGCAGCACGCGCCTGCTGCCGTTAAGGCCTGTTAGCTCGGACGGGCCAGCGCAGCAGGGAGGGAGCCGGAGCCCAGGCCCTTCGGCGCAGCATCTGCAGAGCGGAGCGCTCCTAACCGACAGCGCAGCAGGCCGCGGGGAAGCGCAGCCACCGAGAAAGCGGCCTGCAGAGCGCGGATCACCGGGGAAGGCCAGAACCCGTCACAACGTGCCGGGCCGGGCTCGGTAACTACCGGCCCCACGCTCCCCACAGTGCAGTCACCTCCTAGGGCAGAGCCGCCACTACCCTGGCGAAACTGCCCGGGGAGAGGGGGATATGCGCGGTCCAGGGCGGGGCTGAGCCCGCCTCACGGCTCCGCGCGCGCGCACACGGGGGGGGAGGGGGAGAGAAGGAACAATGGCGGCCCTGTCGCGTTCGGCCCCGCGCATCAGCACAAAAGAACTCGGCCTGACCCGAGAAAAACTCACATGAACCGGAGAAAGCCAGAGCCGAGGTCACCGCCTCCACCGCGGCGCCCGGATTAGGCGCGAGAGAAAGGACCTCTCGGGGCTGCCCTCAAGAGCGCCTGCCACTGAAATGGATAGTGCAACCTTAGCTCCCCTAATGAGCCATTTACAATAGCTACATACCCTCCGCAAAGAGCCCACGTCTGTACTCTGAATTCGTAGGGGGAGAACCTCACTTTATAAATAATTACAGTCGCTAGGCATCAGCGGTGTCACCCTCCTTCCCCGCAACAGAAACCAGGGTCCTTTCCTAGCGCCGGCGCTTAGTGCTGAGGTAAGAGAGGCGCGGGGCAGCCGGTTCTGCGGCACCTGTTCGCGCACAGGGGGTGGGCGCTCGCGCTCGGGAAGTGGTGACGTCCTCGTAAAGGGTCGGGGAGTTTCGGAGACACGCAGCAATGTTTGGAGTAGCAGCGGCGGCGCGAGGGCTCCTGTAGGTGGCTCGTGCCTCACGCCCAGCAGCTGTAGCAGGTACCCGTCCTTGTGCCCGGTCTTGCCCTGCTCCGCTGCGGACTCGCTGCTCTCCCACCGGGCTCTGCTGCTCCCCGCGCGCCGTACTCCAGGGGGAGGAGGGTCCTTGCAGCCACTACCCTGCTGGGCCCCGCGCTACGTACCCCTGGTGGGGTCTCTGCAGCCAGACTCATGCGCCCTGTGCACAATATTCTGCTGTCCCTTTACCTAAGCTGTCCTCGTTCTGGTCCCTTTTTTCCATTTCCCCAATTAAAATGAATAAAATTATATTCTTTGGAGAAAGAAAAGATGTATACGATTGTATGTAGCCTCTCCTCTTCCTGAGAGCCAGTGCAGGATTCTTTCTTGCAAGATATTGCTCTTTCAGTGCTTTTCAGAATGATGCCTTTGGAGCACCTCTGTATGGCCCCCAAACTGCAAATCTTATCAGTCTTTCAAGAAGTTATTCTTCTTGCTACTTGCTTCAAGGAGTGAGAACTCCGCCTACTAGAGGTGAGGGGAAAACCATCTGGTGAGTGTGGAAGCCAATGCATTATTTTTTGCAAAACTAACAAAAAGAAGTTTTAAGTTATTTTCCTTACGAAGATATGCTCACATCATGGTAAGTTTAAGCTTGTAGTGAGCTGCTTTCTTGAGTCTGCAGATAGAGAGCTACAGAGACTATTGCTCTTGGTAGCTTTGCCAAGTGGGTGCAGAGTAAGTTTACATGACTTCCTTTCACTTTCTCGTCTGCTTTTCAAAACCCTAGGAAGCATAGCGAAACTGATAAAAGTCAAGTCAATGTGGTTGCATGGTAATCTGTGAGCAAGGGCCGAGACGGAGCCCAACTATTTATGGGTGAGGATGCTCCCAAAATGACAGCTGAAGTAGAGGAGAGTTTGGGGAGTAGCAGAGTAGTGGACTCTTAACTGCTGAAAGGATGAAGGCAGAGAGCGTCTTTCTTCCAGCAGTCTATAATGAGAGGGAAAGGCATAAAATTTATTACCCAAGAGTTACCTAAACAAAGATAGAGCCCCCTGATCAGGGTCTTGGGAAAATAATATTTCCATTGCCCATTTTCTTGGGGTGAGACTATCTTCTCACAATGTGCTGCCTTTGGCTCTTCTGCTGGGCCTACTCTCAAATTTCCTATCTGCTGCTGGCTACTAGGTAACAGATACGCGTATCAGGTCCTCGCCCAGTCTGAGACTTGCAAGCTTTCCTGCAGCAGTTCAACAATTCTAATTAAAATAAATCTTCACCCTGGGAAGCTGCTTCATGTCTTTTATTCCCTGAATGTTTGTGGATGATGCCTAAATTGAAGGGGTAGTAAATATAAAGGAGGACAGAACTTTTTAAGTGCAAAGTAACCTGGAGATAGTAAAGCATGCCTTGCTGCAATGAGAATGCCATGAACCTGGGAGAGAAGAAACAAATATTGTGCATTCAGAATTGAGGGAAGTGATCAAGCAGCTGCATCCAACATATTAAAATTAGATTATTTTTATATTGTTTTCTTAATAGTTTCCAAATATTACATTTCTTCTAACAAAATGCCATAGTTGTAACTGAGAAATTGGGACCATAAGTGTCCACAAGAGGCTCTTGATTGTCTGAAATATGAAAATGTTTGATTTAAAAACGAAACAAAAACCCTCAATCTTCTAGTCTGTTTTAGTTTTAACCTTTATAGAAAAAAGGGCTTTAACGACTACTTTTAGAAGACTTTCTCACTTTGTTCCATGCCTGGATTTTGTTGTTAGAAAGAGTGAGGCTAACACGTACATACAACAAACATAAAACAATTTCCGATTAATCTTTAACCACTTTTGCGTTGTCCTTCCAATAAGAGAGACTGGGGAGTGATGATGTCTGCGTAGTTTCTTGCTTTCACTGTTTTACAAGTTGCATTGTTCTGTAATGAAAATAATGGACACCCTCGGACGTGAAGGGACAGGAGACATGAACATGTTTAGCTCTTCTGTATGATATAAATAAGCCTCTTCCTCAATTCTTTTTCAGTCTGAGCTGAGACTTAGTTGTTGGATTGTCCTCAAAGACTCACCAAATACAGTCTTTTTACATAATTTTTTCTTTAATGAACAAACCACATCTGAGATTTGTCAACAGTTATTTTTGCAAAATCTAATGCACGAAAATTGGAATTGGGGAAAAAACAATTGAAAGTAAAATCGAGAGTAATTCTAGAAAATTACAGGCAGGTATCTTACTTATTGTAGAGTGAATATAACTGAAATGTGAAATAAACAAAAGTATGACTACAATATTTAAGTGGAGGACTTATAAGGTTTATGTCTGCTAACCTTAATAAATGATACAATAAATCTATTACTGTCATTGTACAATAAGTTTATCAGATCCAATATATTTCTGTAAAACTGATTCCACTTATTTTCTTTTTTCTTAAATCTACCTAAATATTAAAATATGTAGGTGGTTACATTTGGTTCCTCAACTAGTTTGGATAGCTATTTTGTACTTGTAGAAGGATTGCTTCTCATTTCAAAGATCATCTGTATAGCCAAGGGACTTTTAAAAAGATGAAGTAAGGATATTTAAACATACTTAAATGCTATCACATTTTCATTCTCAAGAAAAGTCTTTACAGTGGGAAGTTCTTGGTCAGAATCTCACACTTAATTACATTCAGATTTCTGAAACTTTTGGTAAAAGCAGTTTAGTGAAGCAGTATTGTTGCCATTAAAGTTTACACTGTGTAATTCCATGTAAGTATATCTAACTAGTTGACAAAAAGGTGGAAAGATGTCAAGGTAGTAATTTAAGTGTTTGTATGATACATTTGACCGCCAGAGCCCAATTCACTGCCTTTTATGTTCAAAGAGGCTCTTCTGTATCTCTTGTACTTTTATTACGTTATTGACACTGAGTTTTGTCTAGCCAGTTAACTATTTTTGCATATTTTTATGATGAATACCAGTTTTAAATGAGTGGTTCCCAAACTCAGGGCTGTGGAGTGCTTGCTCGTGGTCATTGATAGCTGATTGATCATATGGTCTGGTTTTCCTTTTTTGCTTCCAGCTCCTACATTTTAATAAAGACAGCTAAAAATGCTTTTTTTCCTTAATCTTGCTTTTTCTAAATTAGCAATTGCTGTAGTTGCAGTGGGAATGTTAAGGGATTGGGAAAGGTTCATGAAACAATTTCTTTTAAGATATGGATTTGGTTAAGATAATCAACTACATTAGACATGTTTGGTTGCTCCTATTTTTTTAATTATTACTTTAAAGGCAGGATTGTTTTAGTCTATTTTAATTCTGGAAAACTGCGTGATTTAAATAAGAAACAAAGTACCTATATTTGCAAAATTTAGAAACCTATATTTGTATTTCTGTTTTCTTTAATTAGAGGTGGACATTCTAGTTCTAATATCTGACTACATTTGCTGAGGAAGACTTAATTCATCCATGGTTTGTGCACTGGAGGGACTTTCCAGCATAGGGGTTGAGCCTGCAAACATTTATTGCTAGCTGAAATAATCACTAAATGGGACTACCCATGATCGTGTGCACTCGGCATAGTAATAAGTATTTGCAGGGTTTGGCATTAAAAGAAAAAGGTACCGTGAGACCCATTAGTAGTGTTCACCTCAAATATGAACTTATTAAAAATATTAGGGTGGTAATAAGGTATTACTGGTATTGGTTAGTGTTTGTGGGTCCTGTAATGGAAGTGGGGTTTTAAGATTTATTTGAATGGAGATCATGGAATTGGGAGTATGTTCTAGACATGGGATGCAGCATGGTTCACTTCTGAGACTAAAGTTTCTGCGCAAGACCTTCTTAGTGGATGTGTTAGCCTATCATGCCGCTTTTCTACCTCAGATTCTTAGCATATCATTATTGGAAGCAACTACTTCATTTTTTGCCATTTTGAAAATGCTGAGGTACAAATAAACAGTCATCTTTTTTCCCCCTAAGCTACAGTTGTTTGTTTAAAGTTTTATTCATGTCTAGTTGTATTGCAAAAAAAATAAAAAATTGATGCTTTGCTTATCATAATTCGTTCTTACAACTTGTAGAATTGTTATATTTCTCTGTAGCAAAAAGGCTTTGTGTACAATCAAAACCAAACAAGCATGTGTGTCTATGGGGTGAATGAGTTGGTTTATATGTTAAGTCTCCAGTCCTGCAAGCACTTGGGAATGTGTTTAACTGTAAGCGTAAGACTGTGTGTGTAAGAGTTTGCACAATCAGGGCCTGACTTTATAGAAGACAAACAGTTAAAGTGTTGATATTGTGTCTTGCTCTATACAGGCAGACCCCTGCACTCTCTGAAGTCAGTGAGGTGCTAATGTCTATCTGTGTAGGATCAGGGTCAAATAAATGTACACTTAACTGAAGAAATACAGAAAAAAAGTATATCTTTAAAAAAAATCTGTGTTGGGTAATATAATAAAGCATTACTATAAAAACGTTAGACTATGCTGTTTCTCATTTATTTTCTTAAGATAGCAACTACATAATAGCACAGAATATCTGAGATTACTTCTGAATTTAGTATTTTTAATGCATTCGTTTGTGGCAGAACAAATGCTTAATTCTGTCATATGTTTGTAGATTATATTTGCTGTGTACAACAACCTTGTTTAAAATTTAAACCAAAATGGCCAAATATCGTCTCATTTTTGTTGTTGCAAATCAGGATTTTCAAAATATGAAGAAACATCAAATCTGAAGTTCCATTTCTTTTGTCGAACATCAAATTTCAGTGTGTAAAGTTAGGCAGCATTAGCTTAAATACAGCACACATTACCTCAACGTTAAATATACAGCCCATATATTTGTTATATTTACACTCCAGTCAGTTATTTCTACATTCAGTGTAGATTTATTTTAATTTTTTGTTTTAACTCAGAGGGAGAGTGATTCACAAAGGGAAGCTGAGAAGGTGGCTATGAACAAGGTGGCATTCCTTCAGTAAAGAGCTACTCTTGACTAGCATATTTTTTTTAGTATTCCATGCTCTATTTTTCTTGGATAACTTTCTCAGTAACAGAATGACCTTAGTGTAATGCTTCAGGGCAATATTAAGCTAGAAACGAAAAAAAACCCCTAGTATTCAGGTTCCTCAGTACTTTCTAAACAATTTTATTTTACTAAGTGTGTTGTTTCATGTCATTCTTAAGATGATGGAAAACTATGACTGGCATGTAGAGAACACTGGGGGTTGGGCTGGGCTGCTAAGTGCAAGAGACGAGCCAAGTCATCACACACTGAAACTCAGCTTCTGACTCCCACGTGTATCTCATCAGAATAATCCATTGAACCTGCCTGGCTGGGCTCATATTCCTATTTTATAGCTTCTCCTTACTTGAGCTCTGATGGCTTAGTTCTCAAATTTTGAATATTTATGACTCCACCTACCAGGGGAATTTGCTCATGGATAAATACTGATCCACCCAGTGACTAGCAGCCCTTAATTTCTGGATGGTTCTGGGCACTTCAGGTAAATGGCCTTACTATGTCTTACTGCATGTGTACACAGAGATACATACACAATTTCTCAGCGACCTCCCTCTGTCTCTGAACAAATAAACAATCCACATGCCTTTTGCACTGCAGAATTTTTTTATTCTTTCTGGGGTGGGGGTGGGAGTTATGTAAAAAGTGAGAAATAGCAGTGTGTGCAGCCAGAAAGGAGCAGTGCTGAGGTCAAAGCAGAACACTGGGAAGAAGGGACCACAATCTTCATAGTACCTTGGAACCTGACAAAAAAAACCTGCTATGGCTGCAGATTGTAAAAAAGACCCTATTTGGGAATATTTTCAAGAAATTCCTGTCCCGCTAGGTAAAAAAGGAACACATGCCAAATGTAAACAGTGCAACAGAGAGATGCAAGGTCTGGCTATCCGAATGAAACACCATTATAAAAAAATGCTTTTCAGAGGGCAATGATTTTAAAGATGATTATGTGGACATGCCTGAATAGTCTGGATCAACTAGTTAGTAAATTTATTTATGCACCATTCTTATGGACTGCCTAACATATTTTATGCTAGTAAATAATCATTTAGATTATTGTCATATACTTGTGTTTTGGGTGGATTACTTTACTTATGAATTTCAAAACATTTTCAAAATATAATTGGTATGTTACTTTGTTATGGGAGTATTTATCAGTTTTGTTTTTACTGTTACTGATGGACTTCTGAAGTCAACTTATTTTATTTTATTGATAATCAAGCATCCCAATAAAACTTTACTTTTAAACAGGAAATCTTCACCTAGGAAGTTATGAATTTTAATTTTTTTTTTCAAACTGTTTGGTATGGTGCTAGAGATAAGGGTTTAAATAGATTTAGATAATCCTTATTTGTTAATTTCCTTTTAAAACGGGGTTTAGAATAAATTGTGTAAGTGGTATAAACAGCTGCAGTAAGAGGAATTGATTATTTATAACCTCCCTTTTTTTAAACCCATGAACTGAATAGCACTCAATGAGGGAGAGTAACTTTTTTTTAGGGCTGTCAAGCGATTAAAAATAATTGCACGATTAATCATGCTGATAAGCAATAATAGAATACCATTTATTTAAATATTTTGGATATTTTCTACATTTTCAAATATATTAATTTCAATTACAACACAGACTACAAAGTGTACAGTGCTCACTTTATATTTATTTTATTACAAATATTTGTACTATAAAAAAACAAGAGATAATATTTTTCAGTTCACCTAATACAAGTACTGTAGTGCAATCTCATCATGAAAGTGCAACTTACAAATGTAGAATTAAGTACACGCAAAAGGGCATTCAAAAGTAAAACAATGTACAACTTCAGAGCCTACAAGTGCATTCAGTCCTACTTCAGCCAGTTGCTCAGACATACAATTTGTGACAATTTGGTTACAATTTGCAGGAGATACAATCTGCCTGCTAGTTGCTTGCAATGTCACCTGAAAGTGAGAACAGGTGTTAGCTACAACAGAGCCATGCAGGCATCACAAGATATGTATGTGCCAGATGCCTTCAACCATGCGCATGAAGGCACATGCATGCTTCAACCACCCTTCCAGAAGACGTGTCCATGCTGAGGATGGGTTCTTCTCGATAATGATCTAAAGCAGAGCAGACCACATGTTCATTTTCATTATTTGAATCAGATGCCACCAGCAGAAAGCTGATTTTCTTTTTTGGTGGTTCGAGTTCTGTAGTTCCGCATCCAAGTGTTGCTCTTTTGAGACTTCTGAAAGCATGCGCCACACCTCATCCCTCTCAGATTTTGGATGACACTTTAGATTCTTAAACCTTGGGTCGAGTGCTGTAGCTATTTTTAGAAATTTCACATTGGTACTTCTTTGCATTTTGTCAAATCTGCAGTGACAGTATTCTTAAAACTAACGTGCTGGGTCATCATCCAAGACTGCAATAACATAGAATATATGGCAAGATGCAGGAAAAACAGACATGCAGTTATACACCAAGCGGTTCAGTCACAAATTTAATTAATGTGTTTGTTTATTTTTTACGAGCATCATCTGGATGGAAGCATGTCCTCTAGAATGGTGTCCGAACCATGAAGGAGCATATGAATGTTTAGCATATCTGGCACGTAAATACCTTGCTATGCCGGCTACAAAAGTGCCATGCGACCTCCTGTTTTCACTGTTAGGTGACATTGTAAATAAGCAGGCAGCCTTATCTCCATAAATGTAAACAAACTTGTTTGTCTTAGTGATTGGCTGAACAAGAAGTAGGACTGAGTAGACTTGTAGGCTCTGAAGTTTTACATTGTTTTGTTTTTTACTTTTATTTTTGCAGTTGTGTTAAAAATCTACATTTGTAAGTTGTACTTTCATGATAGAGATTGCACTACAGTACTTGTATGAAGTGAATTGAAAAATACTGTACTATTTTTTTATCATTTTTAAAGTGCAAATATCCAAAAATATTTAATACATTTCAAAATTTTAATTGGTATTCTGTTGTTTAACACTGCAATTAATTGTGATTTTTTAATCGTGATTAAATTTTTTGAGTTAAATGTGTGAGTTAACTACAATTAATCAACAGCCCTATTTTCTTTTAGCTTAGGAGTTTTAGCATAAGAGGTTGTGAGTCTCCATCATCTTCAGTGTCATCTGCAGGTACAGTAGAACTTCAAAGTTATGAACACCAGAATTACAAAATGACCAGTCAACCACATACCTCATTTGGAACCGGAAGTACACTACTAGGTAGTAGCAGAGACCAAAAGAAAAAAAGACAAATTCAGTACTGTATTGTGTTAAACATAAACTACTTAAAAAAAAAAAAAAAAAAAAAGGAAAGCAGCATTTTTCTTTTGTATAGTAAAATTGACTTAATATAGCTTTGAAATGTTCAGTTGTAAACTTTTGAAAGAACAACCATAATGTATTGTTCAGAGTTATGAGTATGTCAGAGTTACGAATGTTCCTGAGGTGTTTGTATCTCTGAGGTTCTACTGTACCACCAGCAGTGCTACAACTAAACAATTGACAGACAATAAATTACCTTTGTGTTTAAAAAAACAAAAAGCTTCATCATCCAGTAAAACCACCGATCATAATCAGGACCAGCAAATTCCAGCAAACTCCATAGATGAAAAGATTGTTCAGTTTGTTTATGCAACAGATTCTTCCTTTTGTCTTGTTCAGAATAAACAATTCAGTGACATAGTTCAGTCATTATGACCAAGCTACTCTCCACTTAGCAAAGAAGACATTGCTAGAAAGTTGCTGGATATGTGTATGAGAAGGAAAGTGAACAGTGTGCAAAAAGCATTGATGGGAAATTTGTTAATCGGCTCCATCGATCAAGACTCGGTGTACACAATGACCTAATATGTGCTTGTGTGATGACAGAAGATGGGGTTGTTTATCTCTCAGAAACAATTGACACATCAGGAAAGGCCTACATAGAAGAATATTTAAAACTGAACAAAAATTCACATGTCAAGTGTGCAGTTTTTTCACAGATAATGCTGCAAATGTAGCAAAGATGAGAAGAAATCTGGAAAAAAAGAATGAAAGGAACCTGACACTTATAACCTAGCACTGTGCAGTGTTCATTTGGTGCATCTTTCAGCCAAAGACTTAAGTATAACTTAAGAATAAAGGACAATGTTGCTGAAATTATTTCTACAACAACCACTTCGTTTCATTTTTTCTAAAGAGAGCAGGACGATCCAAATTAATTCTTCCCCAAGATGTGCGATGGAATTCAGTGTTTTGAACTATTTATTAAGAGCAGGCCTATTCAGATGGCAATTTGTGAACAAAACGGTGACAAAATTGATGGAACTATCACAAGCAAAGTAGATAACATGGGACTAAAGAGAAATGTAAAGATATGCT
This sequence comes from Chelonoidis abingdonii, assembly GCF_003597395.2. Lineage (NCBI taxonomy): Eukaryota > Metazoa > Chordata > Testudines > Testudinidae > Chelonoidis > Chelonoidis abingdonii. Next base: position 33,009,064 of record NC_133773.1, read on the forward strand.
GAATATACTGAAACATATTTCCATAGCCTTTGATAATTCAGAAAATATTCTGCTGTATTGCCAATGCTGCTGAAATTTGGAAAGAACTTCAAGAGACATGGAAGAAATACCCAACAACAAACTTAAAGTGCAGGCAGTAAAGAAGCAGATTTTCTTGCCAGTATTGTCAACCCAAAGTACAAAGGGAAGGTGCCTAACTGCTGAAAAACGTGCTGTTCTATGCCATGGGCATCTAATAATCACTCATCAATCATGCCAACCATAATAAATTTCTGGGCTGGAGGTGAACCATTCAAGTAGTACATTTTTGCAGATATTTTAAAGAGTCACCATTCAACTGGTGGAATTCACTAGCTAAGCACCTGGATCCAGAGTTTGTTGAAGTGCTAAACCAGCTTTTGACAGCTCCCTCTTCTGCAGGCTCAGAATATTTTCTTTATTTGGACTAATTCAGTAGATTGGGGGTTGAAAAAGGAGGAACACTTGTCTTTCTCTTCCGGTGTATGAATAAAAATGAGGAGGGTGGGGATGTCCTAATTTTTAAAAGTTTGAAGGAGTAAGTAACTTAAGAGACTGTTACCTCGTTTTCAAGAGACTTATGCAAGTAGGAACTTAAGCTCTAGTCACTTTTACTTAGACATATTTGAAAGTTTTCCCAGGCTGACCTGAAATGATCAATTTGGTTCACTGCGGTTAATCTTTCTGTTTCTTTAGTGAATCATTTTAGTTGTAAATATGAAACATGTTTTGATGATAGAAGTTTATGTATCCAAAACATTTAAGGTGGTTTTGTTTAATAAATATAAGTATTATATGCGGTCTTGTGTGTTTAATTAAATTCCAGTTACCATCGTAATATGGCTTGACACAAATCATGAGCAAAAAGTTTAACAGAAAATCATGAATGAATTATTACTTATATAACATAGTAAAATGTACAATTTAATAAGCATCTGAAAATATTAAGGTATAGAGTTGCTTAAATAGATGTATATATTTATAGAGTCGCCTTAAGTAGAAAAAAGATGTACCTTTCTTAGAAAAAAAAACTGAACTACAAACTGAAATAAGAATAGGAGTACTTGTGGCACCTTAGAGACTAACAAATTTATTGAAATGTTCATCAAAATTATTTATTTAAATTGAGACTTTCCACTTCGTGATTTAAATTGCCTTGCCTTTAAATAAGTTCACCCTGAATGCCAAGTTAAAATTCCATTTTACTCCTTACTCTATCTTCCTTTCTGTCCTTCCACTCACCTTTGTAGTCTTTCTCACATGCCGTGTGCACACACAAGCACATGCTGTCTCTTTGTGAAGCCCTGGCAACAGGGACAGTCATATATAATGATGGCCTATGCTTCCAGGCTTCACAGTCCAAAACTGATTGGGCATATGGGTTAAGCAAAGTCAAACCCTCAGCTGCATCAGATTCTGATGCTTGGTCCTTCAAGACATTAGCATCCAGCTGAAGAGGCATCATGTGTCACTTTGGGGAGTATGTGTAACCTGATCTGTCACACATGTATTTATTGGAGAGTGGGGGGAGAGAAGGGTACTTTTGTTTTTGTTTTATTCTTGGATTGCACAGCTGTTACATATTTTTCAAAAGAAGTGCTAGTGAAATTTTAACTGTAAATTAATTGAAATGCCATGTAATGCTTGACCCAGACTAGGGAACTTGCTTCCCCAAGAGATAAGAATGATGATGGAACTCACCACTTCCAGAACTAAAAGCAAAGCTCATTTTTTTAAAATCAGTATTTCCAATAACTTTTTCATGTACAGACACCTCACTTGCCACCCTTACACGTGAACATAAACAAACAAAACCTACCAACTAATCAAGCTGTTTTTCCTATTTGGTTGGGAAAGAAGTAGGAGGGGAAGAGAAACTATTATTTTCTATTTTTGAATACTGTATTTATGAGATGTTGATATACTCCAGTAATGAAGGGTTATATGAGGTACTAAAGATACTCAACAAATGGTGTTGAATTTTGAGAAACTTAACGTGTGGTCTGCTAGTATGTGATGTGGTTTTAGGAATATATTTTTCTTTCATTCCATTTAAAATCCATCTTTAACCGTCAAGATAATGCAGACTCTGTTTTATATTAAGACTGCTTAGTTTCTTTTGTTGGTTGCTTTAGTTAACTTGATATTAACACAGTCTTCACTATAAATCTGAAGTTTATTTTAATCCCTAAACATTGCTTAACACTATCTAGCTGCTCCATTACTTTTGTAAAGCAGCAGGGCTGCATAACTATGATACTGATGCACAAGTGTATTTTTTTTGTTTTGTTTTACTAAGGCTTATGCTTCAGTGGCTTTATTACTTTTAATCTATTCTATCTAAAAATTTTGGCAATATTAATCATTTGTTAATCAGCAAACCCTTTTTGCCATAGCTAGAAATTCACCTAAAATCTTTCATTTTCTTTTCAGGGGTGTGCATTGCTTGGAAGGATTAAAGGGGGGGGAAAATGTTTCCCTTGAAGGATGCTGTGATGGGTGCCTCCACTTTCTTTGCTTCAGCTCTGCCACATGATGTCTGTGGAAGCAATGGTCTTCCTCTCACGCCAAACTCCATCAAAATTTTGGGTCGTTTTCAAATCCTTAAGACAATCACCCATCCCAGACTTTGTCAGTATGTGGACATTTCTAGAGGAAAGCATGGTGAGTGTTTTCTTTCCTAGGGAAATTGCATTTTTTTTTTTTTGCAAGAAGGTATTTTACAGTAATGATTATGTTGATGTGTGAAGGTAGCTGCCCCAGTAAAATTTTTCCTTTGTTGCTTACATTGGAGAAATTGTGTCAATTTTGTTTTCAAGTCAGCAGTGTGCCTTAACCTGGACTGACTCTTTAGCAGTCTTATTGTTCTGTCATTACACATAACAAAAGCAGATGTAAGAGGTAATATCTTTCATTGGACCAACGTTTGTTGGTGAAAGAGACAAGTGTCACTCTTAGTACCTTTCCCAGACCTGAAGAAGAGCTGTGTATCTCGAAAGATTGTGTCTTTCACCAACAGATGTTGGTCCAGTAAAAAGATATTATCTCACTCACCTTGTCTCTTTAATATTCTGGGGCTGACTTGGCTACAGTAATGCTCCATGAAAGCAGATGTAGGTGGTTTGGCTGAAGGTCGCTGTAATCCAGTTATCCGCATAACACGGAGTGATAACTTTTAGGTATTTACTGTGATACAGCATGGCCAGAAGGCAGCATAAGAGTGTTAGCAGGGGGCCTTATTCCCTGCCAAGGGAGGAAGGTTTGCTTTAGATTAACTAGAACAGCTGTGGCCAGTTAAGAGCACCTGACTCCAGTTAGAGCACCTGACTCCAGTTCATGGGATATAAACCCCTGCCTCAGTCAGACCAGGGGATGTGTAGTTGAAGGAAAAGGTTGGTGGAGCGAGTGCGATTGCAAAGAGAAGAGTTTGCTCCAGAAGAGAATAGAAGGTTTGGAGGAGTGCTCGGTGATTTGGGAAGCCCAAAGAAACCTAGGTAAGGGGCACCATGGCTTGTATAGACAGAAGAGCGGAGAAGCCTTCCACAGCTGACGGTATGCCCGAGAGAAGTACCCAGGGAAGAAACCTTCTATCAAGTGGTTCACACCAACCCCAGGGCCCTGGGATTGGGACCTGGAGTAGAGGGCGAGCGCCCAGGCCTCCTCTCGCCACTCCCTCCTCCAAGGCACTAGGGAGTGATTAAGAACTGGTTCAAGGCAACATATCGCCTGAACTACCCAGGAGACAGTAAACCGCGCGGCAGCCCAGAAGAACAGCAGTACCGGCAATTTGCCACACTACCCCAGAGAATAGAAAGCGCGAGACCCAGAGAACAGTACCGGCAATTTGCCACATTACTTTTTTGCCCAACAAGTTCTCATCTGTCTTTTCTTTCCCTGCCTCCTTCCCACCCCCCCACCCAAAAAAAATTTTTCATTGAAATCTGCAGATTTTTCTATTCACTTGCCCTGTGGGGTTCTGGAATTCATCAATTTGTGTCAATTTTTTCATATATTTTAATTTCTTTAGCCTTTCTTTTAACCTTTAACCTTTGAAAGAAATATATCCTACAGAAAGAGATCACAGCAATTCCCTCCCAATCGTCTATTATGTCTTGAATCTTAAAAAGGGGTGTGAATTTTGTAAGCTAAATTGGCTTTAAAGTAGAAATTAGGGCTGTCGAGATTAAAAAAATTAATAGTGATTAATCACGCTGTTAAAAAAATGAGCACCACTTAAATATTTGTGGATTTTTTTCTACATGTTTAAATCTATTGATTTCAATTACAACAGAGAACACAAAATGTACAGTGCTCACTTTTGTTTTTTACAGTGCAAATATTTTAAATCAAAAATAAAGAAATAATATTTTCAATTCATCTAATACAAGTACTGTAGTGCAATCTCTTTATCATGAAAGTTGAACTTACAAATGTAGAATTATGTACAAAAAAAAGCTGTACTCAAAAACAAAACAATGTAAAACTTTAGAGCCTACAAGTCCACTCAGTCCTATTTCTTGTTCAAACACAGAGAAACAAGTTGGGTTATAATTTGTGGGAGATACTGCTGCCTGCTTCTTGTTTACAATGTCACCTGAAATTGAGTATCAGAGGGGTAACTGTGTTAGTCTGGATCTGTAAAAGCAGCAGAGAATCCTGTGGCACCTTACAGACTAGCAGACGTTTTGGAGCATGAGCTTTCGTGGGTGAATACCCACTTCGTCAGGTGAATACCCACAGACGTCTGCTAGTCTATAAGGTGCCACAGGATTCTCTGCTGCTTTTACCTGAAATTGAGAACAGGCATTCGCATGGCACTATTGTAGCCAGTGTCGCAAGATATTTATATGGCATCAGCGCTAAAGATTCATATGTCCCTTCATGCTTCAACCACCATTCCAGAGGACTTGCGTCCATGCTGATGACTGGTTTGGTTTGATAATGATTCAAAGCAGAGCGGACCAATGTACGTTCACTTCCATCATCTGAGTCAAATGCCACCAGCAGAAGGTTGATTTTCTTTTTTGATGGTTTCGCATGTAAGTGTTGCTCTTTTAAAACCTCCAAAAGCACACATCTTTTCTCTCTCGGATTTTGGATGGCACTTCAGATTCTTAAACCTTGAGTCGAATGCTGTAGCTATTTTTAGAAATATCAACTTGGTACCTTCTTTGTGTTTTGTCAAATCTGCTGTGAAAGTTTTCTTAAAAAGAACATGTGCTGGGTCATCATCCAAGACTGCTAAAACATGAAATATATGGCAGAATGTTGGTAAAACAGAACAGGAGACATACAGTTCTCCCCTAAGGAGTTCAGTCACAAATTTAATTAACACATTTTTTTTAATGAGCATCATCAGCATGGAAGCATTTCCTCTGGAAACGTGGCTGTGGCATGAAGGGGCATACGAACATTTAGCATGTCTGGCACATAAATACCTTGCGACACAATCTACAAAAGTGCCACGCGAACGCCTGTTCTCACTTTCAGGTGACATTGTAAATAAGAAGCAGGCAGCCTTATCTCCTGTAAATGTAAACAAACTTGTTTGTCTTAGCAATAGGCTGAACAAGGAGCAGGACTGAGTGGACTTGTAGGTTCTAAAGTTTTACATTGTTTTATTGAATGCAGTTATGTTTAAAAAAATATATACTTTTTTAAGTTGCACTTTCACCATAAAGAGATTGTACTACAGTACTTGTATGAAGTGTACTGAAAAATACTATTTATTTTGTTTGACATTTTTACAGTGCCAATATTTGTAATAAAAAATAATGTAAAGTGAGCAGTGTCTACTTTGTATACTGTGTTGTAATTGAAATAAATATATTTGAAAATATAGAAAAACATCCAAAACTATTTAAAGAAATGGTATTCTATTATTGTTTAATGGTGTGATTAATCATGTGTTTAGTTTTTTTAATCGTTTGACAGCCCTTTTTAAAACTATTAACTATCAAGGAAGAAACAGTGGATGTATTATGTTTGTGCTCTGTGATAACTCTGTTATAACTGTTTAAGGTAATACTTCCAAATAAACTAACACTTTCCTACCAAAATATGGCAACTAGGCTGACACTGATTTTTGTATAATATGCCTGGCAGGGGCAGAGCATTCCTCTCATTAAAAATAGCAAGATCAGTGTTTGGTGAATTTTGATATGTTCTTGGAAAGTATTTTTGTTTTTGAAAGTGTGTTTCATATTACAGAAAGCTGTCAGAAAGGTAAGGTATGTTGTAGTGAAAATTAAGCATGGAGGCTTCTCTAATACAGGTAGTCTCCACTATTCACAAAAATGTTTCTTTAGTAACAATTTTAAAGGTGACAGTTCCTTGGTGTTTTGAATTTATCTGGTATCAGAGTAGCAACTGTGTTAGTCTGTAGCCGCAAAAAGAACAGGAGTACTTGTGGCACCTTAGAGACTAACGCATTTATTGGATCATAAGCTTTCGTGGGCTACAGCCCACTTCATCAGATTCATAGAATAGAATATATAGTAAGAAGATATATGTACATACAGAGAACATGAAAAGGTGGAAGTTGCCATACCAACTCTAGAGGCTAATTAATTAAGATGAGCTATTATCAGCAGGAGAAGACAGAAACTTTTGTAGTGATAATCAAGATGGCCCATTTCAGATAGTTGACTAAAAGGTGTGAGGATACTTAACATGGGGAGATAGATTCAATTTGTGTAATGACCCAGCCACTCCCAAATTCAAGCCCAAATTAATGGGGTATCTAGTTTAATTGTATCAAATTAATGGTATCACCCACAACTATTTCACATTTGGGGACAACATATACCTTCAGGTCAGCAGCACTGTGATGGGTACTCGCATGGCCCCACAGTATGCCAACATTTTTATGGCTGACTTAGAACAATGCTTCCTTAGCTCCTTTCCCCTAATGCCCCTGCTCTTCTTGTTCTACATTGATGACATCTTCATCATCTGGACCCATGGAAAAGAAGCCCTTGAGGAATTCCACCATGATTTCAACAGTTTCCATCCCACCATCGACCTCAGCCTAGACCAGTCCACACAAGCGGTCTATTTCTTGGACACTACTGTGCTAATAAGCGATGGTCACAAAAACACCACCCTATACCGGAAACCTGCTGACCACTATACTTACCTACATGCTTCCAGCTTCCATGCAGGACACACCACATGATCCATTGTCTACAGCCAAGCTCTAAGATACAACCACATTAGCTCCAATCCCTCAGACAGAGACAAACACCTACAAGATCTCCATCAAGCATGCTTAAAACTACAATACCCACCTGCTGAAGTGAAAAAACAGATTGACAGAGCCAGAATAGTACTCAGAAGTCACCTAGTACAGGACAGGCCCAACAAAGAAAATAACAGAACACCACTGGCCATCGCTTTCAGCCCCCAACTAAAATCTCTCCAGCGCATCATCAGAGGTCTGCAGCCTGTCCTGAAAGATGATCCCTCACTTTAGCAGATCTTGGGAGACAAACCAGTCCTCGCCACAGACAGCTCCCCAACCTAAAGCAGATACATTGCAAAAGATGTATAATGCGGCTATATTCAGTGTATGCCAAGATATTTACAGTTCTCTAAAATAAATAGGCATTCTTTTTGTCACTAGCTGATGAAATGTTGAGATGCTGTGTGTCCAGATTCTAAAATTGCTATTGGTGTATTCTTTTCATCAGAGAGGCTCGTGGTGACTGCTGAACACTGTGAAAAGAGTCTGGAAGATTTGCTGCGAGAGAGGAAACCTTTGAGGTACAGTATCAGGGAAAACATAGGGAGAGAACACACTAACCAAAAGCTTTAGATACCTTATTTAAAGTGTAGACACAAATTTTCTTTAACAAAAACAAACTAACTACTTTTATAAAGACATATGAATTTAATACTTACTTTGGCTAATATTTAACCCTTAAAGCACTGTCTTCCAGACTGCCAGACTTAACACTTGCTTAGGAGGGTTTGTGTATATTTCTTCAGACTCTAAAAAGTGAAGAATTTTAAAGAGAAATGTTTAAAATTAAGAAATACTTTTCTGCACACTAAACCTTGTTTTCATTTTAATAAGTGCTGTTTGGAACAGAGTGAAAGTTAAGAGAGAGGATTAGCATTTACATAAAAATCAAAATGTAAAAACAGTGTTTACAAAAATTTGGCAGTTGAGGTTTACACTTCTGACACAACGCAAAAATTTTCACAATACATTTCTACACAAGTAATACAAATGCAAGTGTGTGCAAAAACTCACAATACACTTCTAATGTGAAGTTCTCCATCAAATTTGGTCCTTGCAGATACTAATGCATTCCATGGTCATTACTGTGGCTCTTATTGCAAATTTAAAGTTGTAATTACTGTAAGGAAAGAAGTATTGTTGTTAGTGGTTTCAGAAGAGCATATTTTAGGTAAGGTACTATCCAGATATGTTCCTATGACTTAGCACAGGGGTCAGCAACCTTTCAGAAATGCTGTGCTGAGTCTTTATTTATTCACTCTAATTTAAGGTTTCGCGTGCCAGTAATAAATTTTAATGTTTTTAGACGGTCTCTTTCTCTACGTCTATACTATATAACTAAAGTATTGTTTTATGTAAAGTAAATAAGTTTTTTATATCATTTAAAATTAAATTAAAATTAGAATTAGAACCCTCTGGGCCAGTGGCCAGGACCCAGGCAGTGTGAGTGCCACTGAAAATCAGCTGGTGTGCCACCTTCGGCGCACATGCCATAGGTTGCCTACCCCAGACTTAGCACATAAATCTGTCTTTATCTGTATATGTAGAAGGTTTATACACAACATGAAGACCGTGTTAGTAGCTCCCTAACAATTTCCTCTCTATTTATTATGTGAGTTAAGTAGTTTCTGTGGGCACTATGTGTCCATATTATATTTCCATAATAATTCATTGTTAACACTAAGGTTGCACAGTTAACCGTGCTGCTCTGTATCTGTGACAGTAAAGAATAAACTTTTCCCTTTGTGCATACCAATAAGAATTACAATACAGTATTTACATACTAAATACTAATTCTCAACTATTATTATACAGTTTTTGGTACTCTGTAAGGTAACATAACATGATATCTAAAGATAGCACAATATCTGAAGACTGCATTTTAAGGAGCAAAGTTAAAGGTTGAAAGTTAAGGTTCTACATTCATACTATACCTGTATATATGCTGTGTATTCATATGGGGCCTGATCCAATGCCCATCAAAGTCAGTAGGAAACTTTCCATTAACTTTGGTGGGCTTTGGATCAGTCCCTTTCATACTCCTATGAAGCTTTAGAAATAATTAAAGCAGGAGAACCCCCTCCCCTTTACCTTGCTCTACTATACCACTTTCTCAAGGTCCTCTCAAAAATGTATGTTTTAGTGTGGGATGTGAGGGAGCACTGATTGACTACTGCCTCTTGGCTAGTTTTGAGAAAAGTCCACTTAAAATAAAATAGCTGTTTGTTTTGGATTAAATAATAAAAAGATGGCTGTACAAAGGTGCCTTTGCAGTTAATTTTACAATAACCCCAGCAACAATAAAACAGTCGTTCTAACAACTTCCTCCCAGCCCTCAAAAAAAAAAAAAGCCACCTGTTTTCCCTCCTTTTAGGGAAATAGCCTCAATCTTCTCTAAAAGTCTTCTTAATTAAATAATATCTTTTGCGGCAGTGGCTCCTGGCTCATTTGCTTGTGCAATGCATTTCTCAAGCCCCCGACTACTGTTCGTTTTTATAGTACTTGAAGATATCTTAGGTGTCTTAGGGAATTAAAAATGATGTACTAACTTTGTCAGTTGTTATGGTTTGTCTTTACAGCAAGCAAAGTTATTCATCCTCAGTAATGACTAACTGCATTAGTATTCAGAATTTCAGCCACTTTTTGCTGTGGCTATGTCCCAAAAGTGGGAGAAATTTGTGTGGTGATTTTTTTGTTTGGTTGGTTTTTGTTTTTTTTTGAGTGGGGAGGAAATATGATGTTGGGTTTTGGATTTTTTTTCCATTTAACACAAAAATGCTGAAAAGCTTTTACTGAGATGTTAAAATAAATCCGAGTTCAGGTATTGAAACTTATTTCAAAAAGAATTTTTAAAGAAATAACGAGCATATGAAATGGAAAGTAATTGCTATGTCCTCAGTATAGTAGGTGCTACTGCTGCAGTTGATAACTTATCTTTTAGTTTCTATTACATATGCTATGCTTCTCTTCAAGCAATGTTTCCAGTGAGACTAAGACAACTATTTCCCCTCTACTTGTCTTTTGTGAGACCCATGAATAGCCAGAAATAATTTGGACAGGAGCAATTCCCAGTTATTTGATCTGTCTATGTCTGTTAGCTTTGTAGAGAACTGTTTGACTTTTTCTAAGTATTCTTATTGCATTAGTCTATGATAGCAGAGCAGGTTTAATACCCAGAGCTGATGTGTATGCTATTGTAATTGATTTAATAAACTGTTTATGGAACTGAGAAGCTGCTCTTACAGTTTCTAGATTAGTTTTTCCCACACTTGCCTTTGCACCTGTATCACAAGTTGATGTAAAGTCAGCAAGAAATCTTCTGTTAGGTTAGTGCTGAAATTCAAGACATACCATTGTGGACTGTCCAGCTTTCCATATTGCAAAACAGGTTGTCCAGCTGTCTGGTAGTTATTTGCAGTTAATTATCTAAAGTCATGCATCACTTATGGCACACATTACTTACAGTCTGTTTTACGTTTTTTCTTTTAAAAGTGAACAAGAGCATTCTTCATGTTTGAAGTTAACTATACTCAAAGTTTGACCAGGACCTCTTACCTATGGGTGGGTTCGTCAGAATTAATAGTTTTTTGGACTCCTGGACTCTGCTCTGCTGTGGGATAAGCCCACTGTGGTAACTACTTGTACTGGGAAATGGGAGTATGGAGCCACTGCTGCTGGCCCTGGGGCTGGCCACGCTGCTGGACTCATTCAGTTCTCTCCATTTCACACAGAAAAAGTTATTTCCAGAACCTGGAAGATCAGAAATTTAATTCCCATTTTAAAGAAGAGTTTAAATGATGCAGGGCTGCCTGCAAATTGCTGATACTTTCCACCACTGCATAATGGCTCAGGCCAGACTCTGTCAGGAGATAGAGACAAAACTATCCCTTCCATGCCTGAGAGACAAATTAAAACTATCTCAGTGTTATTAGTCATGGGGAACAGTGCAGGCAGTGCCAGGAATCGATGCATTCCCAAAAGAACAACATTAAATTGCATTTATGACAGCATTTCCGTAGAATGTGGGCAGCATGGCTACACAGGCCCTTGAGGCACTAGAAAAAGCCAGGCAGATGTTTGTGCATGTGCACCATACACACACGCACACGTTGTTGCCAGATACCTCCTAATGAAACAGAGCTAAAATTCTGAGAACCTCCTTCCTACCGCATATGGGCAAATACCTCACATCTTGCAACTTTCAGAATCTCCTTAGCAGAAGAGGAGAATAAATAACTTCCAACCGTGGATCAAGGTGTGAGTGGGCTTAGGAGATGAATCCTGTGCAAGTGGTCAAGAGTCCTCATGGCTAACTAGTGATGGATTCTCCAGCACTGACACTTTTTAAATCAAAATTGGATGTTTGTCTAAAAGACATGCTCTAGGAATTATTTTGGGGAAGTTCTATGGTCTGTGTGTTATGCAAGAAGTCAGACTGGGTGATCACAATGGTCCCTTCTGGCCTTGGAATCTATGAATAAACTGATCTCCAAATTTGTGGATGGGAAGAGAGTTTCCCTGGGGCACGTTGGCAGGAACGTGGCAATATTGTCACCTTTGAAGCACAGAGTTGGGATTGCGTGTTAGATTCCCATGCTTTTATGCTATAGGACTGCAGAGGTGTGGTCCAGAACGCTGATTGATGATGTTCCATCCTGTCTGTTTTTTCTATATTCTCTGCTTTGTCATATGTCTTGGGAGCCTGCTGTATTTTAAATACCAAAGCAGTTGTTCATCTCTAGAAAACATTATTAGTTCACCAGTATTGTTAACTGCTGAGTCACGAACTAGCCTGTTCCAGACTGTTGATTAGCTTTACCTGCTGTTGGGGAAGGTTGGTCTCCATAGCAATGACTGGAACTCGGGAGAGGGAGTTCAGTTCCTGGCTCAGCCACTGACACAGGGTGTGCTTAGATCAATCACTTTCTCTTTCTGGCCTCAGTTCCCCATCTGTAAAATGGGAGGCATAATCCTTTTTTCCATTCTTTATCTTTTCTGTTTGAGTCTGTTCTGCAGCATGGGTTGTCTTTTACTACGTGGCTATACGATGGGGCTTCCAGGGATTGTTGTATCATAAATAACAATCGGAAAGCTTGATAGAACTTTCATTTATAGTAGGAGCTGTAAATGTATATCCTAACTAACGTGAGTGTCCTAACTTCTGTTTAGCTCAGACACTCAGGTTACCTTTCCTAGACCTGAAGAAGAGCTTTATGAAGCTCAGGCTTTTGTCCCTTCCACCAACAGTAGTTGGTCCAATAAAAGATATTACCTCATCCATCTTGCCTGTCTTCTAAGCATCTGTAAAATGGGTTATTAGTCCAACTCATGCTCTCTCTCAAAATCTAATTAAAATAACCCTTATTTGTGTGGTAATAGTCCAGGTCCCTCCACTCTGAGGAGAGGAGGTGAAAAACTTAAAGATCATGCTGCATGGTGGGAGTAGAGATGGGAGAGAGTGCCATTTTCACACATTTGGGAACTCTTAGAATTCCTCTGCCGCTGCTTTGGAGTGGCCAGGCTTTGTGGAATTTTTGGGGTGGAGCCAGGTGCAGGAAGGTTTGGAGTTAGATCATCTACTCTCTTCAGTATTCTCCCTTGTTTACCATGGAAATATTCATATGGATAGTTCACCTGGAATTAATGCTATTTGAAGCAGCATTAATTCCTGTGAGTTCTCTTCCTGGCTGCTGTGATGAAGTCACATGGGATTCTGGTAAGCAGCACAGCTCCATTTGAAACTGTAGTGCCATAGGGAAGGTAAGCAACAGCAATGGTGCTAGTGACAGACATTGATGTGGGAGTCTCTGGTGACTTTCTTATCCTGGAGCATTTGGGCAGCCATGTCTCCTTTTTATGCCACACCAATTCTGTCATCTTGAGAGGACATGTACAAGTAGATTATTCTATGTAACCCATTCAGTTTCTAAGGACAGTGTCCATGGGCTTCTCAGTATGGGAAGGCATGATCTAGATAATAGTTTCTTGTTCACCTAATTGTAGTAACTTGCAGTGTAGTTTTCCTCACTGTAGCTTTAATTTTCTTAACAGATGCTAACACAAAATCAGTTTTGAGAAATATCTTCACGAGACATCTTAGGAACAGTTTTTTTTAAAGGGCCAGGCATTTGTGTACACAATAGTTGCACTCCTGATTTGCATGTGCAGAGATTCATAGAATCATAGAATATTAGGGTTGGAAGGGACTTCAGGAGGTCATCTAGTCCATCCCCCTGCTCAAAGCAGGACCAATTCCCAACTAAATCATCCCAGCCAGGGATTTGTCAAGCCTGACCTTAAAAACATCTAAGGAAGGAGATTCTACCACCTCCCATTCCAGTGCTTCACCACCCTCCTAGTGAGAAAGTTTTTCCTAATATCCAACCTAAACCTCCCCCACTGCAATTTGAGACCATTACTTCTTGTTCTGTCATCTGGTACTGTTGAGAACAGTCTCGGTCCATCCTCTTTGGATCCCCCTTTCAGGTAGTTGAAAGTAGCTATCAAATCCCCCTTTATTCTTTTCTTCTGCAGACTAAATAATCCCAGTTCCTTCAGCCTCTCCTCATAAGTCATATGCTCCAGCCCCCTAATCATTTTTGTTGCCCTCCGCTGGACTATTTCCAGTTTTTCCACATCCTCCTTGCAGTGTGGGGCCCAAACTGGACACACTACTCCAGATGAGACCTCACCAATGCCGAATAGAAGGGAATGATTACGTCCCTTGATCTGCTGGCAATGCTCCTGCTTATACAGCCACAAATGCCATTAGCCTTCTTGACAACAAGGGTACATGGTTTACTCATATCCAGCTTCTCGTTCACTGTAATCCCTAGGTCTTTTTCTGCAGAACTACTGTCTAGCCACTTGGTCTCTAGTCTGTAGCAGTGCATGGCATTCTTCCATCCTAAATGCAGAGACTAGGCCCTGAAAACTTGGCCCTAAGCATCTAGTGAAGTGCCTGTAACAATGCCTGTGTATGTAAGGGTTCTTGTGAATATACTTCTTAGATAGCTTCAAAATGAGCTAAACGAAATACCCTAAAAATCTGAAGGGAGAATGATAAAATTCCGAAGTCCATCAAGTTCTGTAAGGTCCATTCTCAACGTTGTTTAAAGCTTTATTAGATTTGTAAAGTTACTTTCTGCTTACCACCACTTTGATACCCAGAGGTGGCAAGTTAAGATATTAAAAGATGGGAAATTTAAAAAAAAAAAATTGAGCTATTTTAGAACTATTTCTTTGGGATCATTTTTCCAGACAATGTTAAAGAAACTTTAAGCAACACTTCATTGCTGTTATAATATGAGTTATGTGTATTTTTCCTTGCGTGTCATGCTTGAAGTAGTTTTATTTTTCATTCTTTGATGAAGTTGATCTGCACTTGTATTCTTAATAAAAAAAAGTGCCAACAAATGTAGCATTCAGACATTTAGCAGACTTCTGGCACCTTCAAAAGTGTTTCTAGATTAGTCTTAAATTTGTGACTGGGGTGGTCTACGCATATTTCTTTCTTTAATACAAAATAGTTTTCATATATTTTGAAAGTTATGGTTTAGAAAAACTACCAGCGAACCATCAGAGATACAGAGGGTATAGTATGTTGTACATGGACTCTTTGATAGGAAGCAGGCTGTGTCTGCAGCTGCTTACTAGCTTGGTGGAAAATATGATCTGAATGTCTCGGATGAGTAAGTTTTATTTGCCTTCGTGAAACTATTGTCTGCTCACTCAATTAGTGAAATTACAGTATGAAAGGTTCTGCAGAGAAAAAGATAATTTCCATATAGCTATGAATTTAAAAAAAACCTAGACTTACAGATGGGTGCAAGTCTTCTAAAGCCTGAAGCTTTCCTATGGTTGGAGTTCAAAAGCTGCACATGACCAGGACATCAAGGGATGCCTCTACTCTGTTTTGAATCAAGACAGTGGGCTCAAACTTTCCATGAGAAACCCATGTGCTATAATGAAAGTATACTGAACAAGGGTAGATGATGGAGTAGTAAAATGCACTAGCATTAATAGAATCTTTTAAAAAGTAGTTTCTCTCTTGCCATGTATAAGATACAATACTTTGGGGCATTTACTGTCTTCTGAGTTTTCCTTCTAATTCTTTGCCAGAGGTTTATTTCCAAAACAAAATGTATTTTAGTGAAAACATGATGTAAGAATAACATTAGTCAAGATTGTTTGTTCATTATCTAAAGTTAATTTTCTTAATATAGAAATCAAACACTTTTGTAAATAAAGAAATTGGAGTTGGAGCTAGATTGTAAAATATAATCAACTGTAGCATTCCGTCTATACAATAGATATATTTTGCATTTGTTCTTTTATGTGAACGGTTATGAATGTTAAATGATGACAGCAAAAAAGTAGTTTATGTGAGGTATTGAATACATGCCCAATCCTGTCCCATAGAAGTCATGATGCTTACCATTTCCTACAATGGGTGCAGTAACAAGCTGTGTGTGGCGTGTGCATATACAATTTACTATATGCCATGTAAGTTACACTTTTCTTACAGTCTAAACATGTCCTATGTGTGAACTATAGGGTTTCTCTGCACAGGCTTATATTCAGGGTATAGTTTTTCTTTCCTCACATGATAGAGGAACTAATACAAATATATAGTTTTTCTTCCGGCAACACATACTACAGTTGTATTTTTGACTTTAAAAAAAGTCATGGTATGTCTACCATATCTCTCTAATGTAAAATAATAGTAGGCATGGGTAACGCACGTTGCTGAATTCCTGCTTTCATTCTATTTTACCCTGTTCCCGTTACAGCTCCTCATAACTTTTTCTAACAAACTCCTTTTGTGCTGAAACTGTCGATGCCCAATTTTTGGGGAAGAAAAATTGGTCAGAATCAGTGGGACAATTTTTCATTCATTCAAATGTGGAGGAAGGAAAATATACTTTACGCTCCAGTGAGAAATTTTGAGCGGACAGAGTTTTAAACGGTACCTTCTCCAAAAATCCTAGCAGAGCAGCGCCATCCTCCTAAGGGGAGGTATCTTGATCCTGTTGACACATTTCTGCCACAGACTTTTTAAGGGTATACATAGAATCCCATTTAGTATAAGTGCGCATTTTATCCCCAGACTGCACATATAACCTTCCAATGAACATGAGCTACAGATGTCATAGAAAGCTGTTAGTGTTTTTCATCTTGATTCGTTGAGCTAATGGGTAATATAAACTTTGGATCTCAACTTGAGATCTCAAGAAGTGGTTAGTTTTCAATGCTTGTCATATTTTTTCTATATAGGTCATCTAGCATGTGGAACTGACCAATCCATTAAACTTAACACATTGTGTATGTTTTTCCTTTGTTTCTGTCGTCTTGAGCAAGTGGCAAGTTGGTGACTAGTATTAACTTGCAAGCTATGGTATCTTCTGAGAAGTGAGATCACAAAACATTACACACAGAAACACCATCAAATTTAGCGTCTCTTAGTAACTTAATGGACACACATTTTAAAATACGTCCTCCGATAACCTGAAATTTAACTCTGCCACCACTCTTTCTTTTGACTCATGAACCTGCTTTTGCTATTGTGTCTTGCTGTTTAAAATTAAGTGTAAATAGGTGCACGTACATTCCATTCTCTCACCTCCCTCTGAAAGTGGCCCCAGGATTTTGAGATTTTAAGTAAAGGGGCAGTATATCAGTCACCTTCTGCCTCGTCTGTCTGTGCTTTCTGCAGTGTATCCCCTCATATTGGGAACAGCCTCTTAATTAATGCGTATCTATCTTTCTCCCTCTAACCTCACCCCAAAAAAACCTTCTGAAAACCCATACCAGAGGGAACAGGAGCAGTATGATGGCCTCAGATTACTACTTTTGGTCACTGAATTTGTACCCATCCATGATTACTAATTGTAAATGCTTGTAGGGAAGTTCTGAACCCTTGTGAGTTTACATCAGCTCAGATCTTAAGTCTTCTGTGAATCTCAAAATAGGTCTGTCCCAGTTCTTCTGTAACACATTTTAATTCCCAAAAGTGTTTCTTGTGGTATTCCTCCCAGTTCTTTACCTATGTTTCTAAAATAGTATTCTAAATGGAGCACTAAATAGACAAATTAGGGATGAATCTATTTAGATATGTTAGCATACTCATGAGCCTCTCTAATGGTGTCTTAATCTGTGATCTTCTCATTTGTACAATTGCCTCCACTTTTCTTGGGTGCAGTCAAACTCCTTAGTCATTGTGTATCTGTTTGTTTGTATTTTTGCCAAAACATTGGGATCTATATCAATGTGATGTATTCTTTAACACATCTTGTCTGTTAAACACCTTATTAAATTCTTTAAGAATACCTTTTAAATCTGAATCAGTAGGTAAGTTGTTATGCATCCACTTGATCACCTGCACTTGCAGTCTGTTCTTCAACCAAAGCACATGGGACTTCCTGTTCCACTAGTTCAAACTACAGAGTAGCATCTGTCGTGCCTGCATGCCATTTCACATAGGTTCAATTTTGAGCCTGCCAGGTGCACCAAGCTTATCTTTTAATCTTTAATGTTGGGTGGTCGGTGACATTAAAAGAACAGAAAGGTTACAAAGTCAAGTTCTCAAAAATTAGGAAATGACAGAGAATAAAGATTGTGCATTTATCTTTTTTTATTATTTAAGGTTGTACTTGTCTTTATTTTATTTGATTTTAGCTGCCTTTATTAAAGAAAATAAAAATTATTGTCTTCTAATGCCTTTGGTCTACAGTGAGTCCACCAGGCCTGTTCTTTATGACGTACCCCTTTTCTTTATACTAACATCAAATTAAGCTTGAATGGTATAGCAGTTGTGAAGGCAGTAGGGATTTGAAAGAGAAATTATTGGAATAAGTTTAAACTTGAAATTATATTCAGCTATTTAAATGTGTTACATTAAAACAAGACTTCCAGTGCATAACCCTGGCGGCCTTCTATGACAGCACTCTTTCATTTACTCATGGCTTTTCCTTTGATTAAGTAAATATAATCCTTCTGGCCTTGGTATAAAGAAAGAAGCTGTGCTAAATTAACCATGGCATAGTAAAACAGATTTGGTGATTTTTCTTGAAGAGGCTGCAGCAAAGGCTGCAATTGGTAACTGTATACAATATTTTTTCTCCCCCCTCCCCTTCTCTCAAGGAAAAAAAGAGATGGTTGTAGGGAGGCAAGAAAAATAGTGATGGAATTAATCAGCAATTTCCTGGCAGGAAATCTTTTTGAAAAGTAATAACTTTGGTTGGCTGATGCAAGTAATACTAAGGTTTGCTGTTTTAACAGTTTCACAGCTGAATAAGCATATGGCCTCCTCTTAGTAGCATCTCAGTTCTAAAATTTAAATCTTTTGAGTGGTCTTTGGATATTCATTCAGCTGAAGAGTAACCAAGGACAAGTATTTTTTTTTATTGTTATGGTTTCTGATAACTGTCCTTATTGGTTCACTGTGGCAGTCTTGATGCTGAGCAGTTATTACTATTCCTGTTCCTTGATGCAGACAGCCAATATTTTATAATATCATTTGAGCTCAACTATTCACTTGAGGAGAGAGAGAAGGAAACTACCACTTTTTAAACTTGTAACACAAAATATTATGATGGTTGGAGGTAACTGGATCATGTTTTATTGCCTTAATTGGGAAATAACATAATAAACCACACTTGATGCTGACACAAGGTATTAGCCAAACTTGTAGGTAGTGTTAGTGTAAGGTATTTCTCCCAATTATAGTTCTCCTCATACTTGGAAGAATGTAGTCATTTGTGATAATCCTATATGGATGTTTCACCTATTATACATTAGATTAGATTTACAATGTTGTAAGACTTGACATCTGATGTGTACTTAATACTGTTGAAGTTTTATCATCAGTGGTGAAATAGAAATAATAGACCAAAACCTCTTCTGTTACATGGCTGTGACTTTGATTGATCTCAGTGAGATTTGCACCCATGTAACTAAGAGCGAGATTTTGGCCCACAGGGAGCTCCTCCTGGGATCTGGTCTCTTCCTTCTCTTTTCCTTCCCCCTCCTTAAATTCAGTGATCTTGACTTTTTTTCACTGCCTTCTCAAAATGAACTTAATACGCAGAGATGTGAGAGTACCAGCAAAAGTCATCCTCTTCCATATGTAACTTTGGGTCAGTCAGTGAAAATGTCCAGACACTATGGGTGCTTCAGAATCCTGGACCCTTTTATGAAACTGCATGGAAGTCACAAGGACACACTAATTCCAAAGCACGATTTCAATTTTTGTACATATACAAAATAGTGTCAAAAGAAGGTGAAGATTGCTTATTTTTCATCTTTACTGCTTCTTATAGTGGGTCTTTGTCTCTTTGCTCCCAAACTTTGCCATTCAAACTGCCAAAAAACAAACAAACAAACAAAACAAATCTCTCAACATTTCGTTTGTATCAGCTTAGTCTTTATCTCCTACATTGAGCCCTTTGGGTTCATATGGGCCACAGGACTTATTTCTACATTGACCGTCTTTTCTCAATTGTCCTAATATAATGATGCTGTTCTTCTCTTGATGGTGAACTTTGTTCTCTTGGTAATGAGGGTATAGTGTGGTGGAGCTCTTGTCAGCAAAATGGGAATAGGTAGTTTTGCACCTATTTGTGGCTGTGTATTCTGAATACAGTACATCAAAACTTCTTATAAACTTGTCATTCCACTTTGGTTTCTGCTGATCTTTTAATAGCTTGGGGTTGTTTATTCTTTATAACCTCACTAATGGCTTGAGATGGAATTGCAGATACATTGTGCACTCTGGAATGCCCAGTATTCCTTTAAGTAATACTTCACCGTCTGCAGCATTTCCGATTCTTGCTACCTTATTGTGAGTCTCGTGATATTTGGTGCTTTTGAAAAGCTTCTAGAGTTATTTGATCATGTGAGAATTTCTGCTCTTATTTTATTTTGTTAGTTTCTAGTTCTCTTGGTTGTGAAGAAAAGCTTGAAAACGTGAACCCTGAAAACCTTGCAACTCAATGGTATTTGTTTTTGACTTAACAACCATAAGATTTTTCATGATTTTAGGGGACTGATTCATTATTTTTGAATACTTGTGATTGGCAGTAGTGATTCTGTTGCTTTGTATTCCAGCAGTACAAAATTATGTGAATGTATTTTTTCACTCATAAGACTTATGCTATAAAATCAAAAGCCTTGTTTATTTTTCTGAGACCCCCAAATTAAGTTAATTTAAGCTTAATCTGGGCCAGTTCTTCTTTTAAATTCTTAAGTAGGATTTAGGTGCCTAATATTAGGCACTGAAGTTTGAAACTGTATCAACAGCATGTTACTCTGATAATTGTACTTTTAAGAGCAGGGCTAATATTTATAAAATAACTGAAAATGGTTATGACTTGTGACTTTCTCCCTGATGTCATTTGTCAATTTTGTCTTCCGCTGACTTTTTGAAAACTGTTCTACAGTCAGAAAGTCCACTAATGCCTCTGGGATTTCTAGGTGCAGATTGGACTTAATTTTCAAATGTGTATGTAATTTTAGCATTGAATAAAAATAAGAGATTAATAGGTGCAGGCAAGCACTGTACAGGCTTCCCTCCCCACAGAACCTGAGGCTTGTCCTTCAAAACCTCTGCTATCCCAGTATTAACCTCTCATAAGACTGCTAATTGTACCAAGTTGTGTGGTGGTTTTGTTTTGTGGGCAGATGCCCACTAGGGACTACAAGGGAGATCACAAGTCTTATTTTTACTGACGACCTCAGTTGAGATACAGAATTCTGAGCTTTATAAGTAAATGGCTAGTGCATTACAGCACAGTGTGCCTCATAGCCTTCGCACTGGTGAATAGGTCTAGTTGTCAGGGCCAGGACAGACTACAAATGAGACTCCTCAGAGTCTGGGAATCTGTGTGGCGTTTAATTTTTCCGATAAGAATATTCTTGTTTTAAAATCAAACTTTAACCACAGTCTCCCTGGTAAACTTATCCTGGCGATTGAAAGTATTAAAGAGAATTGCTGTGTTTGCTTGTGGGTTGTAATCAAATCATGATGGAGACCATGCCAACAACATTAACTCTAAAATGTGCAGGCCTAGTAGATGTACTTATATTTTGATTTAGTTAAAGCCCATAATAAAATAACCTATACAATGGGGTGAACCCCTGACCCTCTTCGATGGTAGTTCTGCTCTTCTGTCACTAGTTTACTCTCTTTGGAGGGGCAGAGTTCAGGAGGTTGTGAGAGGTCTGTATGGCTCTCGTTTCCGTTAATGAAATGGTGTCCATGTGAAGCGTGAGGTATGTTAATAATCCTAGTTAAATTTAGCTGCTTGTTATATGTTCAGGTGTCATTACATGGCTTTTTAGTGGGAAATTTTATTTTAATGTTATCTCCCCTGTTGTCACCTTCACATCCTGTCATATTAGTAATTTTTTTTTACTTAGGAATGCATAGACCAGCATCTGGTTTTAAGAGAGTTCTGTTTTTATCTAATTTTTCCATCTGGTGACCCTTTTGGCCTGAAAGCTTGTCTGTTGCATCATATTTGTTGGTCCAATAAAAAGTATCTTATTATTTTACCTTGTACATCTGGGCTGTCTCAGACTACAGCGTAGGACAAGTGGTTTGTCCCTAGTCAGTCAGTGGCAGAGTCAGGATCAGAAACTGTGAACATGGATCACAGGTATTTTTGCTCTAAGCACTAAACCACATGGCTTTGCAGATGTCATTAGGGTAATTCTTTATAAGGTGTATCTGTTGTTTTCCAAAGGACTTTATTCATTCACTTCCCTTTTTTTTATAAGATGAATGCTATAGACCCTAAAGAAACTCAAGGTGTTAAGCTTTAAAACTTCTGCTTTATAAGCAGCTAGGCCCATTAAATCATTCATAGTGACAATGGACTGAAGAAGAAAAATAGCTCATCTATTAAAACATCCTTAAGTACAGCATGCTATGTATTGGAAACAACTTTTCCTTTTCTAATCATACCTTTGTTCATTTTCCTGATGATTTACGTTAGCACTGAAATAATACTGAAGGGTAGGTCTGCCAGCTGAATGCTTCACAGCCTATGATGTGATTTCACTCATATAGACACTTAAACATTGCCTTCAAAGTCATGCTTATGCTTTTCAAAAGTGTAATAAAACCCAGCAGTATTTTGAATCTCAAGTGGTGTGAGCCAGATGAAGATGTGGTACACCAAATGCCCTTATGGTTAGGTTAGAGGCTTCCTGAGGGGTTTATAATAAAAACTTAATATTTTTTGTATTATATTCTGTCTGCTACATTCCCTTCCAGTTCATATAATTGATAATATAAATGCTTTCCAAACTAAATTAGCTATGCTTACCATCACAATCTCAGTGCAGCTTTTTTAATGAAATATATAATAAAGTGCTAAATAAAGGCATTCCCACCTGTATCAAACGCCTGTTGTTCTGTGTAGAGTTTTTTGTAATTTATTTACCCAGGAAGACTCCTGTCAGATGCACATCTGGTTTTCAACCAGGTCCTGCTTTTTATCTAATTTTCCAGCTTGGTTGATGAAGACATAAGGAGGTCAAATGACTTCCTCAAGGTCACATAGTGATTCAGCATCTCAGCTGGGATTAGAACCAGGCTGCTGTAACCATTGGGCCACACAAACTCTGTATTCTAAACTCCTCTACAAGAGGTGAACAAGTTAGTAGTCTATCTGCGTGGTATTCTATAAGCTAACTGCAAACTTCCCTTCCTATTGCTTATAGTTTTGCATGTGCTACATTAATGTCACATTAAGGACTTATTCACATTACAACAGTCACAGCCTCATCCTGTCCTATTCTTGGAGAAGATTCAAGTCTGTTGTGATCAGATCCCATGTGCTGCTAAGCTCCTGAGATCTGGGTGTAGTTAATGTCACTGTTCCTGCTCCAGGTCGCTCAGGCACCCTCCCTAGGTGCAGACCCTGTGGAACTGTGCAATTCTGCTACCTGACCCTGGAACCAGTGTCTCAATCCTCCCAACCCCCAGAGTTGCATACACATGTTCCTTTTATGTTCCTTCCTTTTATATCTGACTTAGAACAGCACTTCCTCAGCTCTTGTCCCCAGTGCCCCTACTCTACTTGCACTACGTTGATGACATCTTCATCATCTGGACCCATTGGAAGGAGGCCCTTGAGAAATTCCATCAAGATTTCAACAGTTTCCACCCCCCATCAACCTCAGCCTGGACCAATCCACACAAGAGATCCACTTCCTGGACACTACAGTACTAATAAGTGATGGTCACACAAACACCACCGTATACTGGAAATGTACTGACCTCTATACATACTTACATGCCTCCAGCTTTCATCCAGACCACATCACACGATCTATTGTCTTCAGCCAAGCCCTAAGATACAACCACATTTGCTCCAGTCCCTCAGATAGAGACAAACACCTACAGGATCTGTATCAAGCGTTCTTAAAACATCAGTATCCACCTGGGGAAGTGAAGAAACAGATTGACAGAGCTAGAAGGGTACCCAGAGATGACCTACTAATAGACAGGCCAAACTAAGAAAATAACAGAATGTCACTAGCCATCACCTACCGCTATGTAAGTGGATCAGAGGGAGTTCGAGCTCCCTTCTCCCAAATGAGGTTTTGGTGAAGAGTCATTCAAAGGAAAGGCCCAGCTGGCAAAAACCCATTGTTCAAGCCAAAGGAGCCAATTAATGCTGATAGCCCTTGATGGCTTTTTCACCACTTTCCAGACATAGCTTCACTATGTGTCGAGTTCCTGCAACAAAATGGATGATCTAATCCTCAGTGACTATTATGCTTACAAATAACATTAATAAAACCATATATAGTTCATAACCAGACACAGAGTTATTACCCAAACTGTCACAACAGTCATGACATTGTAACAGTGAAACTCATCGTAACCAATTACAAATAACATGATTTGGTTTGTGTCAACACACCATGTTTTCTGCTGTTTCAACCTTATATTTGCAGCCATGGGTAGTAGACTGCCTTAGTGTGTGTCTATCAATGCATTCTGACTAGCTATACCATAGTGCACTAGCCACTGCCAAAGAATATAGATATGGGGTTTTTTCCCAACCAACTCCTAATCCCACTAGGATTATGACAATCAGATGTGGCTGTTCTGCAGCGCCCAGTGTTCATCTATCTTGACAATGGTGTGAATGCTTTGTCTAGGAATAGGAAGTGCTGCTGAGAATCTTAAACTGGCCTGTGTCTTCTGATTATTACTGCCCAAAAATCATTGTAGCCCAGTTTGTATGCTGGGGCATCACATAAATGTGGGAGCAGACAGCTATGATAGGACTGAAAAAGAAAGGAGGTATATTTTTCAGTTAATGCTCTGAATATGCTTTTGCTAAGTGGTACAATGTGCAGGTTTCATATTCAGGCTGTCATTAACTTTCTTTTTAATTGTGCTTATGTGAACCTACAACCTGCTTATTATCATTCGGGCTTGCAAAAATATTTTCTTTATCTTGCTTTGGCTATTTATTTTCTCATGTCATTTTCTTTTCAACAACTTCACAGGTCTATCTCTTGAATCCATCTCTCTCAGAATTCCACTTGTATGATCACTAGTCCTTGTGGTCTAAGAATTCATAATACACATATTGAGGAATTTTTGTTTCAGCCTCTGAGCCATCTATGGTGCTGCCACTAGCTGTCAAATGTATTTTGCAAAATCCCTTTTCCCACTCCTGGGCAAAGCAATTGTTTTCTTTGTTAAAAAACAGTGGTATTTGAAATATCTTCTTGGAGGCTAGAACAATGGAATGTCACACAATAAAATGGACAGTGCTGGTAATATCAAATTACTGTTGTGAAACTGAATAGTAAAAAATAAATTGTAATAATGATAGCTGACACTTGTACAGTATCTTCCTGTAGAAAATAGCTTCAGATAATAGCTAAAGTAATAGGTCATCCTCTGAATAGTCAATTGCCAGAGACATGGAGGACTCAGAATAATGAGTGACTTGTTATAATTGCTGTTAGTTCGCATAGGAGTTGCTTTCTGCTCTAGCTTAGGGAGAAGCAGATGTTGACATTCTGGTCTTTAGGAGAACCTTTTTTTTTTGTTTTTGACAATGCCTGAAAATGCAGAAAAATTTAAGAGGTCCTTGATAACATCTTTCTAAAATGGACAAATGCACAGTGTTTTGTCCTGAAATGTAGAAGGTGAGATGTCCAGGCAAAGATCCTAACCATGTGTACAATCTGTAACATTCTTCTCTCTTTTTCCAAGGGGGAAGGCTTCTTGCTAAGATTGATAAGACCTATAGGAAAAGATAAGCACTCTGTGTCTGCCGCTTCTCATTCTATTTCATACTTCGATTTCAGTTTGTTTTTTTTAATCCTGACACAGCAGAGTTTAGAACTGTGCCTTGGTTCATGCCAAAGAAAAATGTTAGCCTCGACATTAATCAAGCAGTATCTCTCCCTCAACCCAAAATGTGACAAAAGAAGAATCTTGAATGTGGTCTGTACTCTGAAATGTTACCTGAGAAGGACAAATTCTCTGAGAAATGGATTACCCCATCATTTCCTTTGGAGTAGCACAAAAAGGCAAACCACTTCCAAAGCAACTGTTGCTTTAGTGGTTTAGTTCAGCATACTTCCAGGAAAGGTTCTCTTATCTCCAGTCTGTTTAAAAACCCATCAGATCAGAGGTCAGGCTAACTCCTGGGTAAAAATGGAAATGGCCTCTATAAATCTGTAATTGGATCCATTTGTTTTCTAATCATGAGGGTGGACACATTAATCATTAGGCGTAGTTTTTGACTTATCAATTCTGAAGGCTGTAATATAGTATTCATTTTTTTATTTGTCTTAAAAACTCTTCTTTCCCCACTCTAATTCAGCTCATTTATATTGCTTTTAAGAGCTTGCTAGTATGGATTTTTGGAGCTACTTGCTCAAGAGTGGGAATTTTTTTCCTCCTCCTAAAAAGGATTTCTGAGAGAACAGCTCCAGTAATCCCTGAACTCATTCTGCTGGTGTTCTGTACTGTTGATGTTACCCAGTTCAGTTTTCTTTATTTTTTGCTGTACTAAACATGGCACATCTTTTTAAGACACCAATTTCATTGTTAAATAAGCACAACTTTTAAGATCCATAATCCATTTTACTTCCAAGAAGCAAGGTTTCAAAGTAGGCCAAGGTGTTCAGTAACATCATACTTGTCTCTCTTATAGTGCGATGCCTAAGTGAAAAAAAGTTTTAAGGCATTCCAAAGACACTTTAGTTGTAGTTTGTGTTTTGACAATTTATCTTGTTGGTGTTAACATCTGTAATAGCCTTCTAAGCAAGAACAATACTTCGGATTAATTCTGAAATATTATTTTTACGTGGTTATAGAAGGTGGTAAATTCAAAAGCCTCTAAGTGTCTTAACATCATTAGCCCCATTGAAAGTCTCTTCCTTGCCCCCTTAGGAAAGTGAAACCATGGGTGACCTTCACCTGACACCCTGTCACATGGTGTTTAAAGGCCTACATATCTTAATTTATACATCTTCCATCCCCCCTTGCTAGTCCTTTATATATCCTCCTCCATGTGTGTACACACTTTAAGACTGCGGTTCTCAAACTATGGGGTGGGCCTCCCAGGGGCGCCATGGGAATGTGTTAAGGAAGGCAGGAGCTATGTGTGGGCTCTTTTTTTTTTTTTTTTTTTTTTTTAAAGAGCTCTGGCTGTTAGTCCCATGTGACTGGGGCTTGTGCAGAAGGGCTGAGAACACCTGGGAGGCAGGGATAAAGGAGACAACTGGAACTCCATTGTTCCGGGGCCAACAGCTAGAGCCCCCCATCACCTGGGCTCGGGCTCTCCCCAACACCCATCCCTCACTGGGAGGGGGTTCAGGCTATCCTTTCTCTCCTTTTCTTTCCCCCCCCTCCCCCCAATCACTCATCTGCAGGTAGCGGGGCTCTGGCTGTCAATCCCAGGGTGGGAGCAACAGCAGCAGAGATGTAAGGGCGGCAATGGGGCATTAAGTCTGCTGTGAAAAGTAATATTGACTTTTCACATTGCCACCCTTACGTCTGTGCTGCTGCTGACACGGCTCTGCTTTCACAGCTGGGTGCCAGTATATGTACTTTGAGAGGCAGAGGGCATAAATGACTACAGACACAAAGCAGGGAGGCCCAAACAAATTTGAGGACCACTGCTTTTAAGAGATACTGGGTATAGATCTTCATACTATGGTACTGCTTATTTCTTACCTGCTTTGATAAGCAATGAAGTGGTTGACAATGATATTAAAGTATCACACTTGCTAAGTAAGCATCCATTAAAATGCCTGGGGAAGTTTACACCATGGAGCTATTGTTTCAAATTCCCTGCAAATTTGGGCAGACTTTTCTTTATAAGTTACTCTTCTTTCATGTTTTGAAGCTTTCTCTATGTCTGTAATAGCTAAAGACTTTAGAACGGTGGTACTCTGGATAAGTCAGAGATTTGTCAGGCCCTTCTCCATCCTGAGAAAAACTGATGTAGCCTAAGTCATCTTATTCACTTGGAGCAAGTAAGTAAATGCTTACTATGGAATCAAATGTGACTAAAACCCATTGCCATGGAAGAGGTAATGCAAGATCAGTGGGATCTCCAGGTGGCAGTGTAAGTTGGGAGGGTGCAGCATGTGCACCCCCACAATGCTGGGACAGTTCCATTAGCACCTGTAGAGACTTGGAAGGACTCAAACCATTCTGAGGAGGTTAGACTCATCACTAGCCTGAAGAAGTTCTGTTGGGGAGCACAAGGACTGCTGTTGTGCCTGGCCCTATGTTGGTGCATAAAGTGCCTCTTCTACCCATTTGTCACTCATTTGCAATCATTTAAGTTTGCATATGATTGTCAGGCTAATAGCAGTTAAACTCAAATTATAGTGCTAATAACCACAAACAATACTTTTTCCTTAAGAAAGGTATCCGATATACACAGCATTAAAGTTTTGGTAATAGGGTATTTGTTTACTTACGGAAGATGTGCAGACTCTGTTTCTCAGTGACCATTGCACTGAGATGCTATGATGATAGCTGTTGGCTACTGGGAACCAGTGGAATTTGAATTGTTTTTTTTTCACCATTTAAAGGTTGATCAATATGAAAAGCAAATATGCCTGTAATTTTACATATACATTTTAAATCCATTTTGTCAGTCAATGAAACTGCAGAGATCAGGATGACAGACCTTTTCTTTTATGCTTGAAAACAACTTGGAGTCCGGTGACACTTTAAAGACTAACAGATTTATTTGGGCATAAATTTTTGTGGGTAGAAAACCTACTTCTTCAGATGCACAGAGTTTATGGATGTTTATCCATGCATCTGAAGAAGTGAGTTTTTTAGCCACGAAAGCTTATGCCCAAATCAGTCTGTTAGTCTTTAAGGTGCCATTGGACTCCTTGTTGTTTTTGTGGCTACAGACTAAGATGGCTACCCCTCTGATACCTTTATGTTTAATCATTCTGGAACTGGTATTTGATGACAGAAAAATCTGAAGACATTTTCAGGCATTGTTGGAGTAGTTTTGTGGCCATATTTTTACCCGTTCTGTGTGGTCACTCAATTAAAAAATGATAGGTGTGCAGCTGAGGCCCTCTAGTGTAACAATTGAGCATTGCTTTACTTAGGCAGATACCCATTTTAAGAAATTTATTTCAAATACTGTCATTCTAAGGCCCTTCCATTCAAAGGACCACTTTGTCCTACAGTGTGTCTGATGACCTGTTAAGAGAGACAAGGCAGGTGAGGTTATATTGTTTTTTTTATTAGACCAACTTCTGTTCATGAGAGAGACAAGCTTTTGAGTTCTTGACATCTGGGTGAGTTACTCTGAATAGTACTGCTAAATACAAGATGGAACAGATTGTTTAGCGTACATAATTAATACATTTTTCAAGGGACCATTCAAGGTGAAGTGGTTAGTTAACACCCCCCCAGTCGGAGGAAGGAAAGGAAGGAATGGGAAGCTGCTGGTGGGGGGGACGAGGGTTGTGTTAGTGGGTTTATATACATTGTTGTAATAAGCCATAAATCCAGCGTCTATTCAGTCCATGATTTTTAGTGTCTAGCAAAGTTATGAATTTAAGCGTCCAGGCTCATCTTTTAAAAGTGTTGTGCAGGTTTCCTTTGAGGATGAGAACTGATAGATCAGATATCGAGAGATCACTTTTGTGAAAAGATGTTCATGCACAGGTAATATGGTGTTTTTGTCTTTTATCATTTTCCTGTGTGAATTCATTTGAGAGCGTAATGATTGTCAGGTTTCACCCATGTAGTTGCTGTTGAGGTATTTAATACACAGTTTGAGGTAAACCACATGTTTTTATAGGCATGGTAGAAGCCATTGATTTTGAAAGGTGTATTGTGTGGGGTGTCGATAATTGTTGCAGTGAAGATATGTCTGTAGGTTTTGCATCTGTTGTTCTGACATGATCTGGTGCTGCTTTCAGTTGATGTGTCCTGGTCTATGGGGAGTTTGTTTCTGATGATGAGCTTGGAGAGGTTGGGGGTTGTTTGTTTGAAGGCCAGAAGAGGAAGTTCAGGAAAGATTTCTTTCAGGATGGGGTCTCCATCGAGTATGGGTTGTCACTGTTTGATTATACTCTGTATCGGTTCCAGTGTGGGGCAGTAGGTGACAACTAGGGGTAGGCAGTTGAAGGGGGATGTTTATTCCTTGTATGGAAGCAGGTTCTCGCAGGGTATTTGGGTGGCCTGTTCAATGGTGTGATCTGCTTCTCTGTGGATCATCCTTGTTTGGTAAAGGTGGTTTTGAATGTGTTACAGTGTATATCTTGGACTTTCTCCTCAGAGCATATTCTGTGGTATCCAAGTGCCTGTGTGAAGATAACAGATTTCTTTGGTATTTGTTCTGAAGCAGATCGTGGTGTCCAGGAAGTTGATGCTGGTATGAGAGTGTTCCAGAGATAGTTTAATGGATGCGTAGTTTAGTGGTTGTTGAAGTTGTGGTGAAAATCTATGAAGGAGTTTGTCATCAGTCCAGAGGATGAAAATATCTATGTAGCTCAGGTACATGGTGTATTTGTCCTCTTTGTAAGATAGGTTGCCTTGCACACCATTTCCCTACCTGACTGTGAAATCTTCTACCTGTCACTTTGTTCCCTATGTTTTGCTTGACAAATCACTGGTCATGCAAAGACCCCTTTTCTAATGACAATATAAACATTTTCAAGCTCTGTTAGAATGAAATAATTTTTTCTAGTAGCTTTCATTATGCATTTTATTGTGAGAACTTAGGAACAACTAGCATACTGAAAATGTGAAGAAACTACTTTTTCAACTAGCAACTACATAATGCTAAGTTTTAGTACAGTCATATTCTTTGTTTGTCCCAGGAATGACTAGGATGGACCTGGTATCCTTTCATTGATCAAGCTCATCACCCTTGATGTTCAGGTAGTAGCATTGCTTTCAGGACTGTATTGGTGTATTCACTCCCTTGCACCATTTATTAAAAATAAATTATTCAAAATTAAAAAAAAAATTGAGGGAATCTGAAAGACTTTTGCATGCGAGTCTTGCCCTCTAAATTTAAGGGCCTAACTCTGATGGTGTCTCTATAAAAAAGTGTCCGTTGCACAATTGTCAAAGGCTTCATAAATGTACAATTCCTGTCACACCTAGTGAAGGTAAACATTTATGCTGGAACTACTTGGGGAACTGAGAATATTCATACATAAAGGAATTTAAATAGCAAGTGCTTTTCTGTTTCATTTGTTACTAATGAAGATGTCTCTAACAAACCACGGTGTTTTCTTACTCTGTCTGCAATGAAATTTTAAATTTTTATTTATGATGTCCATCTGTTGCTGTAGAACTGCTATGTGACTTCACTGGTTTAAAACTCTTACTAGCAACATCTAAGTGTGTATCTTAAAGAAGAGGCTCACCTTGACAATCAGCCAGCCTGGAACATGCTGGTTTTGTTTGTTCTTTTTTAGATCAGGGACTGGTCCTGAAAGGTGGGTGGATGGATGGATGTTTTCATCTAAAGTCTAGAAAGTTTGAGTTGCCAAACAGTGTGAGAATTTATTCAAAATAAAAATAAATCAATTAAATTGAGGGAATCTGGAAGACTTTTGCATCAGGGTCTTGCCCTCTAAATTTAAGGGCCTAACTCTGATAGTGTCTCTTTATAAATAAGTATCTGTGCAGAGGGCTAGCCAAGAGGAATCTGTTTATCATTCTGATGTTTCTCATGTTTCTTGATCAGACAGTTGTGGACTGTGTATGTGCACGTGTGTGTGAGAGAGAGATTCTCTTTTACTGCAGGGGACGCAATAAGCGTTTATGAACGTTGTCACAGTAATTGGTAACTTTCTTGGGGCGCATGCACATGTTGGAGTGACTTCTACTTTAAGTTTCACCATTATATCCCTGGAGAAAAATTGCACAAAACAAGGATCAGTTTTAATGCAGTTATTTTTATTTTTTAAAGGTGAGGTGAGTGTGCTACATACTGTTTTATAGGCATGTAAATTATGCTGTATCCTGCAGATTCCTGACAAGTTCAGCACCGTAGTGTATGGGTGGTGGAGAATATTTGTTCAAATTAAATCTGTCCAGGGAGGCTGGCAGCAGCACTAGTCTATTCTGTTGCAAGTGAGATTAGTGTGCTAGTTCATTTTCAGTTCCTTGTGGGATAATACTGTATATTGCATAGAATTCAGTAGAGTTTATCATTGATGTCAGCCTCTCCTTAAGGGGATATTGATGACTAAGGCAAGATGGAGAATTTTTTATCTTGAATATTGAGGATTTATAAATGGCACTTGATATGAGGTACATACAGTATTCAGTATTGATCCCTTATCACCTTTCTGGAATTGGAGTACTCTGGTTATCTGCATCTCAAGTAACTGCAGTGATCACTGTTTTTTCCTGCCTTCTGTGCTACCAGCTTAGAAAATGTGCTCTGTCAGTCCAGTTGGAGGAGTGTGCTAGTACTGTTACTGAAGGAGTAACTTTTTTTTATTCCCATCTTGTCAGGCTAACCACTCTGATACACCTAGTATACCGCCTCCACTGAACCTAGGGGAATTCCCTCTCCCAGCCACCTGAATTTAATTTCATTGGTGCATTTTGTAGGTAAATTCTAAAGTAGAGCTGGTAATACTATGTAGGAGGAACTGTCTCTGGCCAAAGGCAGTTATATGAAGGGGTGATTAACAGTTCACAGGAGTGGGAGTGGGGAGTGCACAGCATTCGGAACAAATCCTTCAGTCTGAGCATTAAGTATATGAGACTCAAAAGATTAAGGAAATAATCTAGCTGCAAATAGAATATGTGAATGAGCCGCACGATGGAGTAATTAGCTGACCTTCTGGATGCTGCTACATACCTGTCTTCTCCTGGCATTATCTCTTTGTTTCTCCTCTCCCTCCCCCCAATATAATTGCCCTAGCTCAGACATGATTCTACTTTATCCCAGCAAGCTTGCTTTGCATCTCTTGGTTGTGTTCCTCACCCTAGCTAATCAGCTATTTACCTTTCCCTCCTACCTCTA
Organism: Chelonoidis abingdonii; assembly: GCF_003597395.2. NCBI lineage: Eukaryota > Metazoa > Chordata > Testudines > Testudinidae > Chelonoidis > Chelonoidis abingdonii. The sequence continues at coordinate 33,041,851 of NC_133773.1, forward strand.
CCCTCACTAATGCTTGTGATGTGCTCTAGAAAGTTCCGAATACTAGTTTTGTGGTGACTGGAAAAAAAACCCACAACCTTTGGTGAAGCATTAATGCTGCTGCTAGATGGAAAAAATAAACTGTATGAGGAAATCTGGTAACATCAGCTAAACTACTGCTAGGAAGCAGCAAACATAGCTGAACAATATGAAAAAATATATTTTGGTTTTGCTTATTTAAACTTTGCCTAAGGTTGGGAAAGAGCTTTGCAAGCTGCTTATGAAGCCTAAACTTTGCAAGTCTGGAGGAGGGTGGGGACAAATTGCCCCTCTCAACCTTCATCAGTAGATGAGAAGGAATAGCTCAATTAGAGTCCAGTGTAACAAAAGGAAATCAGATCATCAATATCCATAACTTACATACTTATTTGCAATTTTTTAAAAAAGGAAATGGGTACAGTGTGTTGTTCTGCTTTTCAGCTTTTCAAGGATTTTACGCATAGCATATGAGGTATTGCAGGGTTTGCAATATATGAACAAACATGGAATGGTCCACCGAGCACTCTCCCCTCACAATATCCTCCTGGATAGAGAGGTAAGGCTACTGGAATATTCTCTTAAGCAATCAAAGTCAGTGACACATTGTACATTTTGGGGCCTTGCCAGTGAGAAATGGCTTTAGGATCCTTCTGCATGAAATATTTTCTATAATTGAGACATTTTTATAGTCAAAACAACAAATGTTCTCAAAATGTATAGAATTTCAGATGTGTTTACAGGTTAGTCCCTTTTCCACATCTCCCAACCCAGGTTTTTAACCCTTTGTCTCTCTTTTTTTTTTTTTTTTTTTTTTTTTTTTTTTAAGGAAGTTGTGCTATTATGACTGTTGTTGTTGTATTGGTATTTCTAGGCCACCTTGACTACTGCTGTAGGATAATTTAACCCTTAACCATAGGTGTGGGTAATGCTGCATCTCTCTCTCTCTCACACACACACACACTCTCTCTCTCTCTCTGGAAAAGAGCTTAGTATTTGCTTTTTAAATGGTGATGTATTTTTGTTTCATAATCTGAGTGGATCAATACAGTCCCAAGTTCTGATCGTTCTCTCCCATCTGTCACGGATTTTCTAGTTTGCAGAAAGGAATATAGATGCTATGTACAAAAAGTAAGAAAAACCATAATGGATGTAGTCAGAGCAGTCACATCAGTTCATTGAAACTAAGGAGCCTAACTGTGCTTTATTTTTTTTAACTCCTCTTTAAATGAGCCAAATAGTACTACCACTGTCTCTCATCTCAAATCCTGCCTTTGCAATGGAGTGGGAAAGGGAACAGGCAGAAACACTGTTGTTCTGTTTCCTTGCTTTGGGTAAATGACATGTATTTCAATTTGATGAAAACTTAGTTAATAGAAAATGAAATCGCTGAGGAGCAAAAGTACTCAGGATTTTAAGATGGTATTAAAGATTTAAAATAGATGACAAGAGACAGGGAGCTGGAGAGAGCAGTTACATGGACTTTTAAAGGGTTGAGTTCAAACCCCCCCCCCCATTGAATTGCTTAAAAATCTGATGTGTTGTAGTCTTCACCCAGACATCAAACCCATTTTGGTGCAGCCTAACATGTGATCATGGTAAAATGAGAGTTTGTATGTCAGGCTTGGGCCTAGAGTTATTTCTTTATAACTAAATAACCCAGGAAAACTTGGCTTTATAGTGAAAGTGTTAACGTAACCTTCTCTAAAGCAGCACAGATGTCCTTGCTCTGACTTCAGAGAGGAAACAACTGTGGTAATGTATAGGGGTAATATGCAGCAAATGTTCTTTTAACATCATTTTGGATGGGAGATGAATGAAAAGGAATGAGTTAGTGTCAGAGAGAAGGTTGATAATGAAAGTTAGGTATGGAATTGATGGGAAGGGGAGGAAGGAGAGGACTGAGTAAATGAAGTGATAAATGGAATGAGGGAGAAGAGAAGAAGAATGCACTCCTATTTTTAAACCTGAGTGGAAATAGTTGGGGGAAAAAATATGTTCTGGATGCAAGAACTAAAAAATGAAGGAACATTGCTTATTGACTGCACAGAAAGTAAGGAAACTTGGCTTAATATTCTCTTAGTGTGGTGTTCATTTTATTTCCCAGTATGCTGTCCGCACAAGTAAACACTCTCATTAATTTCCAATAAAGTTTTGACTGCCTATAGGAATCAGGACCTGAGAAGCTGGGTTTTGTATTTTTAAAAAACACTTGGGACAAATAGAAAATTTCAGTCTCCATCTCTTTCTGACATTTCTCAGATTCCTAGCACAATTTAAAAGAATTTATATATTTTTAATTTTTTCTGTGTCCTGTGTAATATGTAGAGTTTCATTGCTAATATATTTTTTCTTTTACAGGGGCATATTAAATTGGCTAAGTTTGGACTATACCACATGACAGCTCATGGTGTTGATGTTGATTTTCCTATAGGGTAAGGATACATACATGCAATATAGACCTCTTAGGCATTGTATATTGATAGTAAATTGTTGGGAGCACACACTGAAATGGATGAAAGCTTGCAAGGAAAGAGTAAACATTAGTTACGGGGAAATATACCTGTAGAACTTTTTTTAATCTGTAACTCTGTGTGCTTTGTATTTTTGGGTGAGTGAACGAATAATTAGTTTTGAAGAAAATATTTTTGAGTCACTTTAACCATCTTAGTCATCATTGGTTCCTGTAGTCTGAGGTGCTAACCGTGGCTGGGCCTGTCACATTAACATGGTTGGGAACCAGGGGGTTGCATCCCGGAGATCCAATCTAGGAGTGGTTTGACCACAGGGTTCTATCCAATGAGAGGTACAGAAAACCACGTCTGTCAGCTGAGGGGATACTCTTCGGAGGGACTAAAAGGAGTTAAGGTGCAGTTCTCCTTGTAACCATGACACCTAATAAGAGTCAGAGGAAATGGGCACGTATATAGACGACAAGAATATCCAGAGTTATAATTAATACAAATACAGAGTTTTGTCTTAACCTAGCAACTAATTATTAGAGCTTAGATTTATTTTTGTGGAGACAGATTATACCACATATGCCTTCTGTGGGATTCTTACACATCTTCCTCTGAAACATCTGACGGCCACTTTCAGACACAGTGGCCCTCTGGTCTGATCCACTGTGGCAGTTGTTATATTCCTTTGTAGAAGTTGTTAATGTGACATCTGCTTTCAGCTCCCAAATAGTATAATTATGAGCCTGGTATGAAGGCCAGATACAGGAGATGGGTAGAAAATGAATAACAAAACTTTTACATAATCACAGTACACCAAGAAATGCAAATACATAATGAATACAGAATGAAAGAAAATAACCCTTATAAACATCCATTCAAGTTATAGCTGAATGCAACATGCTTAAATCTATTCATTTGGAGTGTCCAACCTGAGATGCCCTGATGGGATCAGATTGGGGTGTCTAACTGTAATAGAAACAATGCAGATTTCAGAGTAGCAGCCGTGTTAGTCTGTATCCGCAAAAAGAACAGGAGTACTTGTGGCACCTTAGAGACTAACAAATTTATGGGGAGCAAAGCTTGTTCGTGGGCTACAGCCACCGTGTTCAGATGCATTAGTGGAAAACAACGTAAGTCAGCGATGTATAATACAGACAGAGGAACAGAAACAATTGTGTTACTACACACTATGAGGAGAGTGATCGGTGAGGTGAGATATGACAGCAGGAGAGAAAAGAACTGTTTGGTAGTGGTATGAAAATGCGCCATTTCCGCAAGTGACGAGAAATGTGGGAACTGTGGGTGGGAGGGGGGAAATAGCATGGGGAATAGTTTACTTTGTGTAATGACCCAGTCCTCCCAGTCGTTATGCAACGCCCAATTGATGATGCAATGTGAAATTAATTCCGCAATTCAGCAGTCTCTCGTGCTTGGTTTGTCTGTTTGTGAAGTTTTTTTGTTATAATATTGCGACTCTCAGGTCTGTACTGAGAGGCCGGAGAGATTGTAAGTGTTCAGCAACTGGTTTTGAACTGTTATAATTCTTACGCGCTGTTTGTTCATTATTCTTTAATAGAGACGGTTGTTGGCCAAGTACATGGCGCAGGGCATTGCTGGCACATCAATGTATGGATACACATTGGGTAGATGTGCAGGTGAATGAGCCTGTCCGATGCATGGCTCGTGTGATTAGGTCTTATGGATGGTTACCCTGGATAGATTGTGGACAGAGTTTGGCAATGGTTTGTTGCATAGGATAAGTCCTGGGGTTAGTTTTTTGTTTGTGGTATGTGGTTGCTAGTGAGTATTTGCTTCAGTATGGGGCTGTCTGTAAGCAAGGACTGGCGGTCTCCCAAGATCCTGTGAGAGTGATTGATCGTCCTATCAGGATAGTTGTAGATCCTATGATGCCTGGAGAGGGTTTAAATTGGGCTGAGCTTGACAGGATGGCGTTCTTGTTACGTTCTTTATTGGGACTGTCCTGTAGTAGGTGACTTCTGGGTACTCTTCTGGCTCTGTCAATATGTTTCTTTCGCTTCAGCAGATGAATATTGTAGTTGTAAGAACGCTTGATAGAGATTTTGTAGGTGTTAGTCTCTGTCTTAGGGGTTGGAGCAAATGCATTTGTATCGCAGAGCTTGGCTGTAGACAATGGCTCAAGTGGTGTGGTCTGGATGAATACTGGAGGCATGTAGGTAAGTATAGCGGTCAGTAGGTTTCCGGTATAGGGTGGTGTTTATGTGGCCATCATTTATTAGTACTGGAGTGCCCAGGAACTGGATCTCTTGTGTGGACTGGTCCAGGCTGAGTTTGATGGTGGGGTGCAAATTGTTGAAATCATGATGGAATTCCTCAAGGGCTTCTTTTCCATGGGTCCAGATGGTGAAGATGTCATCAATGTAGCACAAGTAGAGTAGGGGTTTTAGGGGACGAGAGCTGAGGAAGCTTTGTTCTAAGTCAGCCATAAAAAATTTTGGCATACTGTGGGGCCATGTCAGTACCCATAGCAGTGCTGCTGATTTGAAGGTATACGTTGCCCCGAAATGTGAAAGAGTTATGGGTGAGGACAAAGTCACAAAGTTCAGCCACCAGGTTTGCCGTGACATTATCAGAGATACTGTTTCTGATGGCTTGTTGTCCATCTTAGTGTGGAATGTTGGTATAGAGGGCTTCTACATCCATAGTGGCTAGGATGGTGTAGTTTGGATTGTAGTTTCCTCAGGAAGTCAGTGGTGTCTCGAAGATAGCTAGGAGTGCTGGTAACATAGGGCCTGAGGAGGGAGTCTTCATAGCCAGACAGTCCTGCAAGGGTGCCAATGCCTGAGATGATGGGGCATCCAGGATTTCCAGGTTTATGGATCTTGGGTAGCCAATAGAATACTGCTGCTCGGGGTTCTAGCAGTGTGTCTGTGCAGATTTGCTCTTATGCTTTTTCAGGGAGTTTCCTGAGTAGATGGTATAGTTTCTTTTGGTAACCCTCAGTGGGATCAGAGGGTAATGGCTTGTAGAATGTGGTGTTGGAGAGCTGCGTAGCAGCCTCTTGTTCATATTCCGACCTATTCATGATGACAACAGCACCTCCTTTGTCAACCAACCACAGTTTCATCATTTTTTTCAAACAGTTAAAAAAAAAAGTTAATTAACAATACAATTTTAAACTTTAGCCTTAGAGAGTAACTCTGATGGCAAGGCAAATCCCACATAAATTCACCACCATTTAGCCAAATACTTTAAACCAGTTGGTCAGCTTAAATAAACTGCAATTTCTAGTTCTAAAAGTGTCCTTAGATATTAAGATTTAAGTGACCTTTAACTTGCCTAAAATTTGTTTTTGTCATATGCAAATTTTATTTTGGTTCATTTTTATTTTTTTGCATGTTACTTCATCACTTCATTTTCCTGGATAATGTTTCATGTATTGATGTGCCCATGTGTGAGAAAAAAATAGCTTGTTATTGTCCACTATTAGTTCTCCTTCCCCAATAAGTAGTGGTCCTCTGCTTTTCTTTGTCTTTCTCTTGCTTCTAATATATGTATATAACTTCTTTTATGCACCTTGATATGTGTAATTCATTTTATGTCTTAGCTTTTCTGATTTTGTCCCCACATACTGTCCCTGTTCTTTTGGACTCATCTTTAGCAATTTGTCTGTTGTCCTCTACCTTCAGATTTGCAACCAATTCCTCTTTGCATGAGGAGGACTGCTCCCCGGTTGCTTCTTCCACGTTCTGAAACAAGAAGTTGTCCCCAACACGTTCCAAGAACCTATTGTTTCAAAATCTTTTGTAGTTCCCTGTAAGTGAGAGAATGGTTTCTTCAACTTCTGAATTATATTGGTCCTCAAAGTTTTATGGGATCATTCTCTGTTACCCCCTTGCTTTTTTTCCTGTGTCCTTATTAGTAATTTCCTCTATATGTATCTCTTTTTGTCACTTCAGTAACTTTCTGGCTCCTGTAGTCAGGCTTTTTTTTGACACTTTGTAATCTTTGGGACATTTTTTAACTAACAACGGACCTTTGGCTTCTGAAGCTACGAACATCAGCAGCTGTGGCCTCTCTACCCCAAAACAGTTGACTTCTCCGTTTTAAGTATTGTACCATCTATGGCTGATTCATACTGAACAAGCTTTAAATGGAAAAAAAATTAAGATGAGTTGTTGAGGCCATTGTTGTTTTCTACTTGGTTTATTTTCCATCTGTTGCTAAACTAACTTAAAAGTTGTCTGATGGCTATGAACTGAATATTGGGAATGATATAATTGTTGACATTATAAAGAAATCAACAAGGAAGAACACATACTGAAAAAGGACTTGTAATATTAGGTTAAATACAGGCATATGGTAAAGTTTAATGAACATTTTTTCTGTTGTGTAAAACACTTCTTTAAAAAAAAAAATCTTGCCACCATTCACTCCTGCTCACAAAAAATACTTGTATAAAGAAAAAAATGGATTTTTCATATACTGGATATTACAGTGGCTCTGTCTGCAAAGTTTGACCTACTATGCTTTCGGGGCATTCTAAGTTGCTGTGCACTTATCCTTTTTTTTTTTTTTTTTCTTTCAGTACAAGAACTTTTTTACTAGTTTAGTTGACAATGTCTTAATGTACAAATTCTTACCTCTCGTTGCATTGTTATAGGTACCCATCATACCTGGCACCTGAAGTAATTGCGCAGGGATTTGTCAAACCTAGTGATCACACTCAGTGTGAGAAGCTGCTGCCCTCTGGCCCTAAATCAGATGTGTGGTCTCTTGGTATTATTTTATTTGAGCTTTGTGTGGTATGTTACTGAGTAATTCTTGTGTGTTTGATTATATGACATTCAGTGAAGAATTTTGTGTACATGTGTTTTCACTTCATACCTATGTCAACTCAAGAAAAGCTGTTTTGCAAGTAATGGTTAAATTAACAATAACTATTCAGTGGATACTAATGATGCTTACTATTGGAGCATAACACTGGGAAAACTCATCTTGCCACCAAAGAATTGAGTTCCTGTGTGGTGTCATGGATTTATACAGAAGATGTTGCCTGTGGCTCCATGACTTCAGATAAATTTCAGTAACTTAGTTTTCACTAGCTATACATGATAAATTGGACTTCTTTATCACAAAGATCATAATGTTCTGTTGTTCAGAGAGTAAAAATGTTTGTCTTTAATCTTATTACATTAAACAGAATCTAAGTTATCTGAATTGTATGGTCGGGGCAGTGGAATCCCATGGTTAGAACAAGCCATGGGAAATCAGGAGTCTTAGCTTTGGTTTCCTGCTTTGCTAGACTTGCTCTGTGACCTCAGACATGTTATTTAACCTCTTTGAATGGCTTCCTCATCTGTCAAATGGGAATAACATTGGTTGAAAGCCACTATATAAAAGCAAACTATGACTATTTGTCGTAGATGGTAAAAACTAAATTATAGTTGTTCGCACTGATGTGAAAGATTACACCATATTTCCATGGTAGTGTGTGTGTTTTAAAATCCTATTCTTTTTGAATTTTAAAAAAAAAATCAGGTACATTAAGAAAGCTCATTAGGAGTACCTCCCTGAATTTACTTCCCATTTTAAAAAACAACCACCCCCAAAAGGTAAACAAACATAAATAAATCTTATGGTCATAATAGTGGAATGGTAGCTTTGCTATAGTTAAGATTGAGAGTTGCTTACTGTCTAACAGATAACTTTTCTAAGAGCTCTAAAATCTATGTGCTGATTCTGACTTTCTTTACATATACTTAGGGTTGCACAGGGCATGTACTTGTGACTGATTGACATACGTTTCTATTCTATTTAGGGTAGAAAACTGTTCCAGAGCTTGGATATAGCTGAAAAACTAAAACTTCTGCTTACATTAGGTGAGTGACCTAAATGTAACTACAGGGTTCAGTGCCGGTCTTCCTAAGTTCCCAAATAAATCTGTAACCAAGGCGATACGTAAACTCAGGATGCATGTGCCTCAGACAGGTTAATTTTGGAGATGCAGTTTTGGAAAGATAATGGGCATCTAGCAGCTTCACTTGATCTGGTATAGGGGAGCAGCATCAACTGTGTGCCAGATATGCACAGCAAAGAAGCATTGTGCTTGTAGCGTGTCGAATGAGTTTTGAATGGTGGGGTAGAGGAGGATTTGCTGAGAGGAGCCAGTTTTGATGGTTATTTATTATTTGATATAAACTAGTCAAGAACACAGTTTCTGTGCCAAATATATTAGTATGCAAGACACTAAACAGCTAAAGGGTTGAATGGAAGGACAACTGTTCAGGCAGTGACAAGCATGTCTTGCTAGTTCTAGATTCTTTTTTTTGTCGTCTTTTTTTTTTTTTAATTTGTTGACCTTCTGTAGACATGGAGGTGTAGGTGTGATTTGAATGAAATGGGGCTAATAAAAAGAACTAATAGTTTTTGAAATGCCATTCAAGCTTCTTTAAAAAGAAAGACCTACAGCAAAGTGGGAGTGCTGTGACAGAATGACCTGGAAACTATCAAGTGTGAGGGAAAAGAGGTGGGTCCTCAAAATGAGACCTGAGGATGCATGTTAAATTGGTATAAAGCTGTCTGCAGTACCTGTAAAGTTAACTACTGATAACACAAATATCCTTTTTCTTCAGCAAATTGTTTTCTTTCTAAATCTCTCACTATTTTGAATAGTTATTTGATCACAAAATAAAACCCATGGAAGCTGTCTCTGTTTCAGAATATACCTGTATTCCTCCTCACCATGGTCCACTCCAGGAGTGTCTAGTCAGGTCTCTAGCCTTTACCTGTCTTTGAGCGGGGTTTTCAGACAGCCCAGGTCCCTGCCTTACACTGTGATATCCTCAGCAAGTCAGTTTGCTTAAAGGCCAATACCTGTTCTTTGCTTTCTCCTTGAGGATTATGAACAGCGTATTGTGGGCAGTGACAAGTTACCACACAGCTCTTTCTAAATAAGCACATTTATTCTTAAGGTGAAAGTATTATGAAGAAAGCATAATAAAAACAATAAACAGACTTAAGCACACACTAAATATATCAGGAGGGACCTGGCAGTCTTGTGGAGCTCTAGGAGGCCAAAGCCTGTCCAATCCTTCCTCAAGGATCCTAGCCCGCATTGGGCAGCAGGTCCTGTTGGTTTGTAGGATCAGAAAGAAGGCCCTGAGTCAGTTTAAAAACAGCCTTTTTATGCCAAAACCTTGTCTGTCTCTGGAAAACCCAATCTGAACCAGTATATGCAAGCTTTCCCAGGACATGGTTTCTCTCTGGAGATGTTTACAGCTTAAATGATTCACCTTAACCACCCTCCCACACACATACTGTTTATTGTTCCCAGAAGAGTTGTGGTAAATCTCCCACAGTGGTCCATAAACTTAATATGTTATGCTCCCCAAAGATATTTCATGGGATTCCTATTTTTAAAGGGAAAAAAACTAGACATTGTAAAGTTCTCAGATGCTATTGTGATGAGTCACCATAAAGCCAATGAGGAGTCCGGTGGCACCTTAGAGATGAACAGATTTATTTGGGCATAGGCTTTTGTGGGTAAAAACCTGCTTCTTCAGATGCTTATGCGCAAATAAATCTGTTAGTCTTTAAGTTGCCACCAGACTCCTCATTTTTTTTGGATACAGACTAACACGGCTACCCCTCTGATACTTGACATAAAGCCAATCAGTCAAATAAATACTTTAAGAAATTGAGGTGGGGCGGAAAGGAGGAAATTTTCTGTGTCTTTTTAAACAGTACCACTTTCTCATTGTACCTTTGTTTTTCTTGCTGTTCTATTTTGTAGGCTGTGTGGATGACATTGTAACCGTATTAGCTGAAGAACATGGTTGTCTGGACATTATTAAGGTTGGTGAATTAGTCCACTCAGTGTTTTCTAAACTGAAATGACTTGTTTTGTACGTTTTTTTGGACTCATTCTTTTTTCCTCTTTGCTGAAGTTAATTCAGTCCAAAAGATTTGTAACTTACTTGATTACTTTGATTTCCATAATATTTTATAGTGATATTTTAGACTTTAGATGCTGAAATGCATAGGGCCATCAGTATTCAGAAGACCTCCATCCTTTCCCAAAATTAATGACAATCCAAATAAAATGTAGAGAATACTTTTCAGACTCTCATGATACACTAGTAGATGACCCAGTCTTCAAGTGATGCAGATTTTTAAAATCTGTTTTTGGTGTTGTAATGACTGGGGAGCTAATCTGTGACGCTGTAATAATTCTATTGGTATGTAATTATACAGCTGAGTCCAGATTTTCAAAAGCAGCTAGTGATTGGGGATTGGTCCTGCCTTGAGCAGGGGGTTGGACTAGATGATTTCCTGAGGTCCCTTCCGACCCTGGAATTCTATGATTCTGTTATTGTGGTTGGCTCAATTTTTGGGTGTCCAGGGTGAGAAACTATAAAGGGGTGGAATGATTTTTTCAGGGGCAAGAATGCTCCATGTTTTTAAGGTTTCTCAGATTGGACACCCAAAACCTCTAGTCAGTTTTGAAAATCTTGGCTTTCATATGTTAATTCTGACTTCTAGAACATTTTGTCCAAACTGAAAACTATACTCATTACAGAATAGCTGTAACATTTTAGACCCTGATCCAGCTAAATCTTTAAGTATATATGTAGTCCTGTTGACTTCAGTAAAAGTACTTATGTACTTATAAAGTTTCATGTATACTTATGTGGCTGGCTGGATCAGTGTAGTAGTAATCAATTGCTGACAATATTTTTTTACCTTTTATATTCCAGGAACTTCCTGAAAATGCCATTGCTCTAGTGAAGAAATTCCTTACATTTCAACCTTCCAAAAGGTAAGTATTCAATCCAGATTTACAATAAATTGAATAATTCTGCTGGGCCTAAAGCAATTAACTAGATGAAGCTGAACTGCATTCTGTATTAATATTGACACGAGTTACATAAAAGTGCATCCATGTATGCTCAACTATATAGAAGTGCATCGATTTATTACCTTTGTACTACTTTCCATCATCATTTAACATTTCTTTTATAAGTGTTGCAAAAATATCTTATGAGTAAAAAGTGAATGCATGCTGTTAGATTAAACCAGAATTATAGCACCTGTTGCTATAATTTTTCCTAAACAGGCTTGTGTTTTCCCAGCCCATGACTAAACAGAACAGTACCAAAAATGACCATCCAATAGAGCTGTTTACCGTATATGATTGTTTCTTTTTAAATTCCAAGAAAAAATATTTGGAACAATTGTATTGTAAGATGAAGCTCTATGGGTAATTAATCAGAACTGAGACTAATCAACTCTGTTTGGGGAAATATGCACATTTATGTTGCTTGATGTCTAAAAATGAGTTGTTTGAATCAGGACTCCTGATTATTTTTATTTTAATAAAAAATAAAAGACCAGCTTTATTCTTAAAAAAAGCAAGATTGAATCTTGGTGTTTGGAAGTAAACTATGTAGTCACTTTTAAATTGACAGGTTTTACTGATTTCCTCTGGAAATTTGAGGTGTTATTGTAGCTGTACCATAACCAACATGATTGGTGTTACTTCAAAACACATTCTTGCGTGTCGTTGCTTGAAGTGTTGTAGAATTCTTGGTCTCAGGATATTAGAGAGAAGAAGGGGTGAGTTAATACCTTTTACTGGGCCTACTTCTGTTGGTGAGAGACAGACAAACTTTCGAGTTTACACAGAACTCTTCTTTGGGTGACCTGAAAAAGAGCTCTGTGTAAACTTGAAAGCTTGTGTCTCTCACCAACCAAAATTGGTCCAATAAATGATACTATCTCACAGTTTCTAATGCACTGGCATGAGTGACCTCTCTTATTAAAAAAAACACTTTAAGTACAGCATAGAGCTACTCACTAACTAAAGGTGAAAAAAGGTTCATTTATGACCAAAAGAACACTGGATTGTCTCATTGTGTTACCTTTGTTAATTAGTTTATATCTTCAGTAAAGACAGAAGAGCCTAACTTCGGTTGAGAATAAGAATGCTTGGTCATAGATAGGCTGTATGATGTAGAATATACAGAATTATTGTAAATAAAATTGCTCACAGTGAACTGATTGCCATATGAAGCTTTGCAGTTTGATTTGATTAACAAGAACATTTCTTTGGTGATATGAGAGTCCACGATCTTACCACTTCTGATTTTTTTATGTTCGCTTGATTTTTTTAAAAAGGCCTTTACATTTTTTTTTCTTTCTTTTCTTTTTTCCACTTTTAAAATGTTTTACTCAAGGCCAACTCCAGACCAGTTACTGTGTGACAATATGTTCAATGAAGTAGCCTCTATATACCCATCCTTCCACAAACCTGCCAGTCTGTTCTCCTCCTCTCTGAGATGTGCTAATTTAACGCTTCCAGAGGACATCACTCAGCTGTGTAAAGGTAAAAGTGAGTAGCAGGGATGGGGTGAGGCAGAGAGAAAAGGGAAATAAATAAAATGCTGCCTGTAGAGTACAGAACATGAAGGAATTTACTTTTTTTTTTTCTGTTTACAGATTGCGAAAGTATTAATATTACATTCTTGTAGCAAGATCGTATTGTTTCCTAATGGTTAGAGAAGAGTAGTATTAAGTGCTTATGTGTCTGTGGGGGCACTAGAGGATGGAGGGAGGGTATCTCTGATCTGTGTTCTTTGTTCACTTTATGCATCATCCTCTGTAATAATCACCCATTCATTGTCCTTGATCTGCAGTTTTTATGATGTTTTTCAGCATAGTTCTGAGCTTTAGGTGCTGATTTTTTTTTTTTTTTTCGTATTACTATGTGGTCATTTGCAGACAGGGCTCCTTGGACATATCATGTGAGGGTTGGCCATAGCTCCATTATTAAAATTTAATAGGCAGCTGGGTATTGGAAGTACTGGAGCTCATAGGCTGTTGTCAGTTGTTATAAAGCACAATCTGTGTGGGAGAGGGTACATTTATAAAAGTCTATACTAAAAGTTTGCATTTACCTGACAGTATGTTCAAAAGAGATGGGATTTTCTTTTACTCTTGTTTGAAATCCCCACTTCAGTGAATAGGCTGCCATTACCCTTTCCGATAAGCTCAGAAGTTTATTATTTTGGGTATTCTTGTTTGTTAATATTGTGAAGATAAAGTTACAATTGTTAAAATTAAAGCTGAAGCCAGTACCAGCATGTGTGTGCTGCATATGTGATATTTTGGTAAATTGAGGCTTTTAAACATGTATTACTGGTTCTATCATTGCTGTTTGTTCTTAGCCCTTTGTATTGTGGAAGAGAAATACATTTTGAATTATGGGTAAAATAAGCAAAAAACACACTTTCGCTCAGTGTATTTATCTGATTTGCTCAGTTTTCTGGCACCAAATCAAATGGCAGACATGCTTTCACTTTTTTTTCTGAATGCAGGACAACCCTATAGTGTGTCCAGCTGCCTTTTGTCTTCCAGTGAGCCTTGCTTTAGATATTGCAAAGGGAAGATTGCTTTTCTTCTAACTCTACAGTAGGCCATATGATCTTTCACATCTAATAATCTCTTTCTAACTAAAATGTGTTTAGAATGATTGTGAAAAACATAAACTGCTTAAAAAACTGTAATCCATTTTAATTTGGCTTCTGTTAATAGATGAAGACTGTGATTACCTAGCAGAAAGATCAATTGAAGAGGTGTATTATCTCTGGTGTTTGGCTGGAGGAGACTTGGAGAAAGAACTTGTCAACAAGGAAATCATTCGATCAAAACCACCCATCTGCACGCTTCCCAAGTAAGGAAAGGAAAGCACTTTTGGGGATGGAAACATGAGGAAAAGGGTGGACAGAGAAGAGTAATGTCCCATTCCTCCCCCCCCCCCCAAAAATTTGGTGTTTTTAGAAGTTCCAACTTCTTAGTTTCAAAGAGCAATTTGAAAACAACATCCTGAGTAACAGTAAAAGCCTCAATACTTCCACATATAAGCTGCTATCATTCACTGTTATCCCACTTGATTTTATACCACCCACCCACACTTACTATTGCCTCTGAAAAATTTGCAATAGTGTATGGAAGGTTCAAAGTACAAATTATCAACAGGCTGTAAGATTCCATTTCTTAATCAAATGATCCATTTCCAGTATACCGTAGCACTAAATGATGCTATATTACTCAGTACAAAAAGCTGCATATTTAGTTACCATGCAATTTAGTAAATTAAAATAAAAACTTGCCAGTTCTGTTTACATTTACATAGACCTACAATCCCATACAGTCAACACATTTCACCAGAAATCAATCATTTTTTTCTTTTCATAAAATAATATTCTACTGTAGAGGATTTATGGAATTATGACATAACTTAATGTACCCTGGAACTATATCCTTGTTGAAATCTTTGCTATATGTTTAGGCTCTGGTCCTACAGTATGATATAAGTGGGTGAAGCCCTGTGCTCATGCAGATCAGATTGCACGATTGGGTATTTAAGTAATATGTAAAATCAGCTGTGTATCTCCAACAGCATATTTATTTTTGCAGGGCAAAAGAAGATGACAAAGTTAAGATTTGGTTGGTAGCATGAGATGGGTGAAGTTTTAGTGAGTGCAAAGTAATAAGTACAAAATAACACAAATTAGAAAAAATAATCCCAACTATACATACAAAGTATTTCTTCACACAGTGCACAGTCAGTGTGTGGTACATGATGCAAGTGGATGTTGTGAAGGCCAAAAGTATAACTGGGTTAAAAAATAAATTAGATAAGTTCCTGGAAGATAGGTCCACCAAGATGGTCAGGGACACAACCCCATGCTCTGGATGTCCCTAAACCTCCATTTGCCAGAAGCTGAGACTGAATGATGAGACGAATCACTCTAGATCACCCTATTCTGTTCATTGCCTCTGAAGCATCTTGCACTGTCCACTGTCAGAAAACAAGATACTGGGCTAGATGGATCATTGTTCTGACCCAATATGGCTGTTCTTATGAGTGATTATATGACAGCAGATAACTGACTCAACTCTTTATCTGTTAATTTCCAGAGTTTTGGGTGGGAGGGGCAGAATGTGTGTTTAAGCAGTAGCATTTTTGTGATGAAAATCATTTTGTGTGTTAGGTGGCCTCCTTTAAAACACGCTTCCATTCTTTTGTTTTTAGTCACTTTTTTCCCTTTTTTAAATGACTTTCTATATTATTTGGATTGTAATCTCTCTCTCTCTGTGTCTCTCTCTCTCTCTCTCTCTCTCTCTCTCTCTCTCTCTTACATATACACTCTCATTCTCACTCACATTTCTGCTTCTGAATTTAATTAGTCCCATTAATATCTATACTGAAGATGAAATATTTCTTCATTCAATGGACAGATGGTAATTTAATCTCATTAGTGAGAAGCAAATAGAGAATCTGGTATTTAAAGATTCATAGTTTCCAAGGCCGGAAGGGACCATTGTGATCTAGTCTGACCTACGTCCTGTATCACACAGAGGGGAAAAAAAACTGTGGCCACGTGCTCCCAGGATTTGAACCCTTGACTTCTGGTGTGGAAGGTGGGAGCCTTACACCTGTGCCCATAGCCTGCCTAGACCCAGGTGAACTTAGTTTCTTGAAAATCAGCTAAGTACAATATGTTCTAAAATACTCATTCTGTTGGATCACCCTCATTTGGATGTATCGATAGTAGTGAACAATTACCCTGATACAGCCACACAGATAAACACCTTATGAGATCCTTTTGAATGACAGAGATGTTTATTTCCCCCTTCCCTCACAATGCAAGAAGCTAGGGTATTGCCCCCTGTTAATCCTGGTCTGTGCCAGGATGAGGAACAAAAAGGAATGTTAATCTCATTCCGTTCCGCTTTGAAGGAGCTGTAAATGGTATTCTGATATGTGTTCAGTATCTAGAAAACGTGAGAAATAAGATTTTTTTTTCATTCAGAATTATTTAAATATTACTAGCTTTTGAATGCAGTCAATGTAGTTAGGAGTACGATACAGTATAATTCTAGGAGTTAGTGTTTTATTTTATTTTTCATTGTTAAACAGCTGATTGATGTAAAATTTTGCTGGTTTTTTTGAGTATGCAATATTATGTCCTTTTAAAATAACGAGGAATTGGTGTTCTGTCTTTCTCTTTGAAGCTTTTTATTTGAAGATGGTGAGAGCTTTGGGCAAGGACGAGATAGAAGTTCCCTCCTAGATGACACAACTGTGATACTGTCGCTGTGTCAACTCAGAAATGTAAGCAAAATGTATTCCCAGCTGCCTATACAGACAAGGTGGGAGAGGTAATACCTTTATTGGACCAGCTTCTGTTGGTGAGAGAGACAAGCTTTCGAGCTTACAGAGCTTTTTTGCAGGGCTGGAAAGCGTACTCAGAGTGTCACAGCTTCACGCATTTTACTGTTTTACTAAATACATTTAGCTGTGACATTCTGCATACATTTCCCAGACCTGAAGAAGTGCACTGTGTGAGCCAAAAGCTTCTCTCTTTCACCAACAGAAGTTGGTCCTGTGAAAGAGATTACCTCATCCATATTGTCTCTCTAATATCCTGAAAGCAACGTTGCTAAAACAATACTTAATACCTTCTTAGCTGCTTGTAACTCAATTGCAGAAACAGTTTATATTTTAAGGAATGTAAGAGAACAAGTGCTGTTGTTCTTTCAAAATACCGTTTCAGGCAGTCCCTCCTGGACACTTGCCTGCTCTGGATCCAATAGAAAACTCCTTGGCCAAAGTTAATTAGATTCTGAATTACATATAAAATAAAAAAAGAAACCATTTTGTCTGGGAGAAATTACTGAATTTGTGTTTTTTTTTTTGTTTGTTTGTGATACTCAGTTCATTATATTGCATTAGCCATATTTTTACTGGGTAATTGTGACATCCAGTGGTGGCTTAAGTTAATAATAAAGAATGAGTGTAATCTATTTTTACTTCAGATGATACATCTTTCAGAAGTTTCATTTCTATCTAAGATCAGCCGACTTTACTAAATAACATGTTTACTATAGTTGCTGGGTTTCCCATGGTTTAACCTCAGTCTTTGGAAACTTGAAATGAATCTGCAGCTGTTAGGCAACTGGTTTTAAGATATCACTCAAAGACTCCCTCAAAATTACTGAATATAGTTCTGTTTCACCTCCATTAGTAAACAACACTGATTAAACAATAACTAATCACGTTGTTAGGGTGCTTTGGGTGATTGCTGATTCCAGGTTTTACCATATTTCTTACTGAAATATATTTTTTTCTCATTGTCAATGTACGTGTTCGTTCACATGTGGTTTTATTGTAGAGTTCTATGTTAACGCTGCACAATTGGTATTTTGTATTTAAAGCAATAAATAGTATCCAGTATTAGTTTGGGGGAAGATGTCATACAAAAATTAAATGGATGTTACAAATGGATAGCTCAGAATTTTGGTCCATTTTGGCTTGAATCCCTTGAATTTCTAGAGTGTTACAGAAAATGAAGCATGAGGTAATCAAGTCTGTGCACTCCTCATAAAAACGTGCTGATGAAGCAACAAAACTGCACTATTTTACATTAATATGTGAAAAATGACCAGAGAAATGTTTTATTACAACATGCAGCAACTACAATGGGGTGAATTTTTGGCACATAAAATCAAATATCCATGCCTAAAGATACAAATGCAGTAGTGGATAAATATACAGAGCTTTCATTTTTGAGAGGATACTAGCCTGCATCTTGCTAATCTCTTAGCCAAACTTGCAGTGTTAGTTGAAAGTTTTATCTTTATCTTTTGGAATCTTCCAAACATAACTCATGGAAAAGAGCACAATGATTGTAATCAAAAAAGGATCAGTGATGAATGAACTGAGAGTCTGAACTGCTCTGTCAATCCCCAGGGGAGATGGCACTATACCCTCAAGTTAGAGATTGAACTGCATAACAGAACACTGCAGGGAAGATGGTATTAAACTTTAAGCACATCGCACTGAAGATGTCTATAAACTTCAGACTTTAAATCCAGTCTCACCTGCCTGTAACCTTCCCGAGAATGTCTCTATTACTGTCCATCTCTCAGATGTCATTAAACATTCCCACATACTAATAGGTTATGTGAACAGGATTAATTTTAAGAGTTGCTCAAAGTGTAAACGGAGTAGCTTCCATTGATTTTTAAGAGTCGTCATATTAAATTTTGCATGCAACTTATCATTTAAGGGTGGGCATTCCTTCTTAATGAGAACTAAATTAATATTTAGGCAAAGATTAGTGCAAAGAGTTAAAAGTGACTAGTTATAAGTAACACTTTTCATATTCCTCTAACTGTACCCATTAAGGTACTGAGAAGCATTTTGATGTTAAATACTTTTTTTTTATCTTAATTTCAGAGACTGAAAGATGTTGGTGGGGAAGCATTTTATCCATTGCTTGAGGATGAGTAAGTATATATAATAACATTAATTATTTTTGAGTGGTGGTTTGTATTATAGTGGAATATTACACAACTGGACCAAGGTTTTCATAAAGAGAAGTCCATTGTTAACCTCCTATATCCTATTTAGACTCCTGAAGTCAATAGGAGCTGCTGTCTGCTCAGCACTTTAGAAAATAGGTCTGCTTATTTAAGTGTCTAAATGTGAACTGAGAAGCTTTAGTTACCTGGTCTTGCAAATCTGGACTTTGGTATTTAATATATAGCACTGAGGGCATAAATGCTGATTTTGACATTTTGATCTCCTTTCAAAAATGTTTTCTAACTTAAAAACACTTTCCAGTATACATTCTTCTTTTTACATCTAATCGCATTTAGTGTTTAGCCAGGCTTCACTGCTTTTCTCCCTGTATTCCAGGCAGTCAAATTTACCCCATTCAAACAGTAATAATGAGCTATCTGCAGCAGCCAATCTTCCTCTGATCATCCGAGAGAGGGACACAGAGTACCAGCTACACAGAATTGTTCTATTTGACAGGCTACTGAAGGTATTGATTTTTAACAGTACTGCAATAATCTCAATTATCCATTAATTGATTCAGTTAGTTAGAGATTTCTGAAGAACTAAGCAATTGCAAGTGCAAGCAGAGAAGTGAGAGAGTAAGGAGAGAGGAAAATAGAAAAGAACTGGATGCACAAGTGAATTCAAGAGAAGAGGGAAAACAGGAGTTCGGAAAAACTGCAAAAAGAAGAGGCAATTGTAGAAATCCCTGCAATAAGAAAGGCCTTAAAAATATAAACAGAAATAAAATCTGAGTCATTACTATTAAGACAGTTGCATATGAGAGAGGACACTGAAGCATCTCATATTTTCTAACAACAGTAGGCAGTGCACACAGCTACCAAATTAAATGTGAGTGATGTAGCCTCAGATAGGACAGTAACACTTTTGCAATGCACATTCAAACAGTACTAGTCTGTACTGTGATATCACTGTGGGGGGGGAGAGGTTTATTTTTATGACAACGTATTTGGTTTCTCAGCAATATGATTGTACACATTTTCGTGTGGCATGTGTGTAAGAAACAACATAAGTACTCATGAGATAAGTGATGGGTTCATTCTGATTTTTTTTACACATTGTAATAAGTATTGCACTAACTCAGACATTTTTTAAAAAGTCAGGTATATATACTATGAAAAGGAATACTTAATACAGAAGAAATTAGAAACTGCAGACATTACTTATATTTAAACCTTTCAAATGTAACAAAATATGAAAGGCACTTTCTTTCCTGTAAAAAGGGTGTTGGACTGGGTTATCTGAAACAATAAAAGTAAATGCTTAATCTTTGTCTTTTAGAGAAGAATGCACCTCTTTTAGATTGTAAAATTTATATACATTAATTAACAGTGTAAGCAGATTTAATGTATTTGAGTCCAGTGGTGGAGAAATTTTTCCTAAAGGAAGGATCTTGTTGGTTTCAAGAAAGTAGTGTATTTTACTTATTTATTTATTGCAGGCTTATCCATACAAAAAAAATCAAGTCTGGAAGGAAGCCAGAGTTGACATTCCTCCACTTATGAGAGGTTTAACCTGGGCTGCCCTGCTGGGGGTTGAGGTAAGAGTAAGAGAGAGGATGATTCACACTAATTACAGATACTAGGGAGGGATGAAGATTGGATATTTACATTCTGTACTACTTGGAATAATGAAGTGAGAATAATATTTGAAACTATATGAATAAATACAATGTTGGGGCAATTTTTGCTTCACTTCGTGATTTCCATTCTATAAAGCTAACGAATGTTGAACTTGCCTGGATTTCAGTTCATTTTTGACTTTTCCAAAAAAGATAAGTGCCTAAGCATCCTTAGCAATATTTAAAAATGCTACTGCTATTTAACAACAATATATTATTATTTATTATTATAACTCCAACAAATACACTTAGCAGTCCTCTCTCCAATCAACAAGGGCTAGAAAAAAATAAAGATTTGGAGGAAAAAAAAATCTCCTTTCCATCCCACTGTGATCTTCCAGGGTGCAATTCAGACCAGTGAATGGTTGTGTCACAATTTGCCATGCAACCTGGGGGTGCCTTCAGTGCTTCTGTGCAGTAGCTCCCAACCTAGGCTATTCACAAACAGCATGCATGTTATATCCTGAGTGTATTAAGTATATCCACAGTCCTGGTCTAGCAGCTCTGACCCCAGCAGCCTGTCAGCAAACACCAGCCACAGTCTGGCTTCTAGCAGTCTTGGTTGTTACTTGCAGGGTGACCCCACTGTACTCCCAGTCCTGGATTTTCCCCAAAAAACACATGTTTTGCACTGTGTAAACTTCTTCTGGACAGTCCAGATGTATTAGGGCCATTGCTCTTTTAAGGTAAGATAAGATCCCATGGGAAGCAAGTTCAAGGGGAAAAACAGTTTGAGAGTTGGCAGTTTTTCAAAGAGACATTATTAAGTGTACAAAAGCAAGCTATCCCACTGTGTAAGATAGGAAGTATGGCAAGGGACCATGCTGGCTTAACCAGGAGATCTTTAATGATCTGAAACTGAAAAAAGAGTCCTACAAAAAAGTGGAAAATAGGTCAAATTACAAAGAGTGAATATAAACAAATAATAACACAGGTATGTAGGGACAAAATTAGAAAGGCACAAAATGAGATTAAATCAGCTAGAGATATAAAGGGTAACAAGAAAACATTCTACAAAGACATTAGAAGCAAGCGGAAGACCAAGGGTAGGGTAGATCTGTTATTCATTGGGGGTTGGGGGGTGGGGAACAATAACACAAGATGTGGAAATGGCAGAAGTGCTAAATGACTTTTTTGTTTCAGTTTTCACCAAAAACTTTGGTAGCATTTGGACATCTAACTTAATGAATGACAGTGAAAATGAGGTAGAATCAAAGGCTAAAATAGGGAAAGAAGAAGTTAAAAATTACCTAGACAAGTCAGATGTCTTCAAGTCACCAGGGCCTGATGAAATACATGCTAGAATACACAAGGAGCTGAGAGAGGAGATATCTGAACCATTAGCAATTATCTTTGAAAAATCATGGAAGACAGGATAGATTCCGAAAAAGGAAGTATAGTGCCAATCTATAAAAAGGGGAACGAGGACAACCTGGGGAATTACAGACCTGTAACTTCTTAACTTCAGTACCCCGAAAGATAATGGAGCAAATAATTAAGCAATCAATTTGCAAACACCTACATGATAAGGTGATAAGTAACAGCATGGATTTGTCATGAACAAGTTGTGTCAAACCAATCTGGTAGCTTTCTCTGACAGGGTAACAAGCCTTGTGGATGTAGGGGAAGTGATAGATGAGATCTATCGTGGCTTTAGTAATGCTTTTGATATTGTCTCACATGACTGTCTCATAAATAAACAAGGGAAATACAATCTTGAATCAGCTACTATAAGGTGAGTGCATAACTACATGGAAAACCATTCCCAGAGAGTAATCAGTGGCTAACAATCAAGCTGGAAGGGCATATTGAGTGGGGTCCCGCATGGACCAGTTCTGAGTCCAGTTCTGTTCAATATCTTCATCAGTGATTCAGAGAATGGCATAGAGAGTACTTTTATAAAGTTTGTGGATGATACCAAGCTTGGAGGGGTTGCAAATGCTTTGACAGATAGGATTAAAATTTAAACTGATCTGGGCAAACTGAAGAAATGGTCTGAAGTAAATAGATTGAAATTCAGTAAGAACAAATGCAAAGTACCCCATTTAGGAAAGAACAATCAGTTGCACACATACAAAATGGGAAATGACCACTTAGAAAGGAGTACTACGGAGAGTGATCTAGGGGTCATAATGGATCACAAGCTGAATATGAGACAACAGTATAAAAAAAAGCAAACATCATTTTGGGATGTATTAACAGGAGTGTTGTAAGCAAGACATGAGAAGTAATTCTGCTGTACTCCGCGCTGATTAGGCCTCAGCTGGAGTATTGTGTCCAATTCTGGGTGTCACACTTGAGGAAACACATGGACAAATTGGAGAAAGTCCAGAGAAGAGCAACAAAAATGATTAAAAGTGTAGAAAACATGATGTATGAGGGAATATTGGAAAAAATAGGTGTGTGTTTGGTCTGGAAAAGAAAAGACTGATCGGTGGTCATAACAGTTTTCCAGTACATAAAAGGTTGTTACAAGGAAGAGGGATAAAACTTGTTCTCTTTAACCTATGAGGATAGGACAAGAAGCATGGGAGATTTAGGCTGGACATTAACAAAATGTTCCTAATTGTCAGGCCGGTTAAGCACTGGAATAAATTGCCTCAGGAAGTTGTGAAATCTCCATCTTTGGATTACAAACACCTGTCAGGGATGGTCTAGATAATACTTAGTCCTGCTGTGAATGCAGGGGTCTGGGCTAGAAGACCTCTTGAGTTCCCTTCTAGTCCTACATTTCTATGATTCTATATATTCTAAGGGCTTTTTGTTTATTTAATGTGTTCTTCTTACACTTTAGGGTGCCATTCAAACAAAATATGATGCCATTGATAAGGACACTCCAATTCCTACAGATAGACAAGTAAGATTCCTTTTTAGTTTCATGTTCTGTCACTTAAGATGTCAAAGGTTTTTTCCTCCTGTTAACTGTAAGTCAACTGTTTTACTGCAGCTGATGCTGCTGATTGTTATTTAATGTTAAAGTTTTTTCTCCCAGTTTTGTAATATGCTTGTTCAGCAGAAAGCAAATTGGAGGGCCACCAAAACCAAACAATAGTAACACAAATTTAACAAATACATAAAATGAAATCTTGTATTTGAGTTAAAAACAGTATTTTGAAACAACCAAAGGTAAAGATGTCATAAACAACCTAGCAAACATTTAAAAAAAAAAGAAAGTCCCTCTCCCCTCAGTACTTATTATGTACCTTGGAATTAGATTCTGAAAGACACACATCATCCCCAAATTCCATCAGTTTCAACTGCTGCTGAAGGCATGCAGTACTTGGCGGAAATGGGTTCCTGTTTAGTTAGGTTCTCCAAGAAGTCCTGTCAAATGGTAAATGGCTAAAGTCCTACCAAATGGCTTTTCAACTAGCCCAAGATTTTTTTTCATCGAATTGGGCTTTTTATTATAATAAAGAACAAAGTGACATTAGCATCCTGAGAGATGCAATTTGAGAGTTGAGCTA
This sequence comes from Chelonoidis abingdonii, assembly GCF_003597395.2. Taxonomy (NCBI): domain Eukaryota; kingdom Metazoa; phylum Chordata; order Testudines; family Testudinidae; genus Chelonoidis; species Chelonoidis abingdonii. Next base: position 33,065,830 of record NC_133773.1, read on the forward strand.
GAAATCAGTACAACAAAAAATGCCCTTTTTTATTTTTGAGGGGAGGGGCTGTATTGCAAAACAATTCTTTTGTATTTTTAATCTGTGTATGCAGCTCATGGAATGCTCCCTTTTTCCCCAGTTCTGTTTTTGAAGGTGCGGAAGAAAATGGATTATGCTGGTGGTCTGACCTAAATGCATTGGCTGCATTCCAGTTCTTTCAATGTTGTGGGATTTCTGTGGTGCCACCTCTAATATCCATGTTCTCTCTTTTTTTTAATGCTTATCTGTATTGCAGATTGAGGTTGATATTCCTCGTTGTCATCAGTATGATGAGCTGCTGTCATCGCCAGAGGGTCATGCAAAGTTTAGACGGGTATTGAAGGCCTGGGTAGTTTCTCATCCTGATCTTGTGTACTGGCAAGGTGCGTTCAACATCTTAGTAAGTTTAACCATTCAGTTGGAAATCTGTACAAAAGGGAAGATTTACTTTAAAATATAGAGACACTTCCTAAGTAGATCAAAATCAAACACACACATTTCTTTTCTCTGCTGTTTTTTTTTTGTTCAGGAGAATTTAAACTTGGATTCAGTTGTTCGTTTACAGCTGTCAGTGTAGAAATGTCTGGAGAAAATATCTGTGGCTTACTGAAAATTTAGCATTCTTATACTTTCCATTCTATTTGTAATGTACATTTGCCCCAATTATGTTTTATAAAAATTGATCTTTCGTCTTGCATTTTAGCATTCCTTAAACTTCATCCACTTTTGTTTTTAAAATGTTCTGTTGGCTAAAGCTACTGAGTGCAAAGTTAAAACCGCACTGAATAGTTATTAAGATAGATTTATTGGGGAGTAACTTGCTGGAGCATTCCTGAAAAATGTGACAAGGCTGGAAAAAGTCCAAATAATCTACTTAGTGCTGTACTTCTAGATTTTAAAATATTTTTATTTGCCTGCAGTTTTCATAATGTACTATGCAAAGAAAAAATACGGGTAACATTACAGGTGGCTTAATCCATCTTAAATATGCAAGTCTCTCTGATAAATGAATGCATTTATATTGTGTTATGATAGTGAAAAAGCAGCTTTTCATAGTTTCTTTGCATTTTTCCTTCCCTCAGGTCTTGATTCACTTTGTGCACCATTTCTGTACTTGAATTTTAACAATGAAGGTGAGTACCTTCTCTCTAGAATAAAGCCATATCTCCATCCTCCTCGTGTGCCTACGCATACAGTATGTACACCTGCTTTATATATCACAAACAGGGTATAAACCAGATTTCAGTGAGTTTTAACTACAAGGGAAGTTTGAAACTTCAGTTCTGTTACTAAAATTGTTTGGAACAAATGGTCTGTTGCCCAGTGCTAAATTTTCTTGAAGGATTTATTTTTTAATTTTAACTCTCAAACTAATTGCCAGAGTCACTTGCAGATACTGAGAACATTTTATTCTTCTTCAAGTGGTTGCAGATGTGTATTCCACTCAAGTGTGTGCACTCCCAGTGACCAAAGTCAGAGAACTTTGTCTAGCAGTACTCATAGGGCTGCCTCTTGTGCCTTCTGGCCCCTTAGTCCCTCCCCTGGCGGTTTAAGATTGGTGCCACTCCGACTTCCCTCAGTTCCTTTTCACGCTCCATGTTTGAGTCAGAGCATTCTGTGTGGTGTTTACCTCACCTTTCTTTCTGTCCAGCATTTCTGGAATTTTCTGTACATAGTTAGTTAGCAGCTTAGGTTTAGTACCACCTTAGGTTTTTCATTAGTAGTAGTTAGCAGCAGTCTTTAGCCTGGTGGGATGCCCTCACCAGGTTTTAAACATTGCCCACCATGTGTGCTTACTGTGTCTGGGAGGGGGACACATTAATGAAAGGCGCTCCATCTGCAAGTCATTTAAATAAGAGAATGCAAGTGGTGAGGGGCTTGTTAAGCAGCACCTCGTGGAGCAGGCCATAGACCCACTTCAGCACTGGTCATTTTATCCAGTCCCACAGAACCCTTCGAACCAACCTGAGACATTGCTCCAGGCTTGAGGTCACTTTTCCCCTAATACAGGGATCGGCAGCCTTTGGCACACAGCCCACAAGGGTAAGCCCCCTAGTGGGCCGGGCCGGTTTACCTGCTGCGTCTGCAGGTTAGGCCAGTCGCAGCTCCCACTGACCGTGGTTCACCACTCCATTGATGCCACCTGGTATGCCAGACTTGCTCTGTCTCTCTGTTCCTGTTTCTCCAACAATTCAGGAGCATTCACCTGCCATGGCTGCCACTGCCTTTTCTGCTGTGTCCTCGATGCTGTCTGGTTTGGTCACAGAATTGTGTCTTATTCATCAGCAACATGTTCTACAACACATAAATCTTAGTGTAGACTTGGGGTCAGCCTCCTTTTTGGCACTCAGTGTCTGCACTGCTGGACCCATATCTTGGCACCAACGCTGTTTTGGGATTGGTACAAGCCTCTGCTCCGGCATTATTGTTTGCTCTGGTACTGAGTGGAAGTGTGATGCTTCGTTCAGTACTGAAGGCATCAACTTCTCATCTATCCTCAATATCAATTCTATCTCTATAATAGTTTTTGGACAAGGCTGGTCATTTGCTTGCTGTGTTAGCGGTGGTTCATCTGTTACCATTGTCTGACTTCAAGCACGTATCGAGATCAAGTTCAGAGTCATCTTCCTCATCTTCCTACCTTGCAAGCAATGCTCAGATCACTATTGGTACTAAAGCTGCACCTTTCCTGCAGCAGGGGTAGACACTCCTGGTCTAGTTACCTAGTGACTACAAATGTCTTACCCTTATTCTCATTGGCCTTCTTTGAATTTTTGGGACATTCCACAGTCTGCAAGATCCCGTTCTTCAACCCGTTCTGGGGCAAGGTCACCAATCCTGGCTGCAGTCAGTCTTCCTTAGCCACCTCTATTTCAGACACAGTCTGAGATCATTCCTCCTGAGCTGCTCCAGCCTGACCCTATCATACAGGAACAAAGTTCTCCCTCAGGAACCTCCATTCATCCTTTCTTCTTCCTCACCGCTTGATTCCATGGTACTAGTCTCTTCTTCTCTTCTCCCTGAAGATGCCATGCCAGGACCTCTTGAAGCCTGTGGCTTCTGCCTTGTGTATTCAGGCTGAGTTTGTGCAGGAGAATATGCATAAATTGCTAGATATTTTCGAGTCCTTAACTCCAGGGAAGATGGCTCTACCGATTATATGAAGCTTGGAATATCCCACCTACCACAAAGCATTCTGAGAAATTGTATTACGTTCCTATGAAGGGCTTTGAGTGTTTGTATTCTCATCCATTCCCAAACTCTCTCATTGTGACAGCAGTGAACAACAGATTACAGCTGAGGAGATGCAAGTCCACGCCTAAGGACAAAGAGTCTAAGAGGCTGGACTTGATGGGGAGAAAAAATTACTCTACTTCATCATTACAGATGCGTATTGCAAATCAGCAGGCACTGTTATCTAAATATGACTTTGTCCATTGGGATACTATGTCCAAATTTGCACATGAGTTAATGAAATTCTGCAAGGAAGAGTTTAATGCATTTATTGCAGAGGGCCACCTGGTGATCAAAATGTTGTTGCATCTGGCTCTGATCATGTCAGACACTTTCTCCAGAATTAAAGCATCAGCTATGACTATAAGAAGGGCTTCATGGTTACAGAATTCTGTCTGAGCATAAAGGATTTAGTTTACATTCATTGGGGTTTTATATTCCAGCCACAAAGAGACGTTATTATGGCAAGAACAACTTCAGCAATATTGCTCACATCTATTTTTCTGACATTTATTCTTCACTGTTAGGCAGCAGGAAGGAACATTCATGGCCCACCATACAATTTCCACCATTAGATGTGGCCCTCAGGTCAAAAAGTTTGCCCACCCCTGTCTTAACCTCCATGGAGGCCAATTCTTAACTGTCCCATAAGCCGCTGGAATATAGGATGTTATCCACCTGGAAATTGTTTGCAAGGAGACCACTTGACCCTTCATTTAATCCACAAAGGAAACAAAAAAATGAGCGTGACAAGCTGCTGGAGATACCCAGAGCTGTGAGACACAGTTACTCCTCTCAGCCTCAGGAAGTGGTAGGAGCTTTGCTGTAGCTAAGCTTTGCCAACTCCCTGGCACACCACCTTCTTGCCTTGCCAGCAAACTTCTCAGGACTCTTTCAGCCCCAACCTTGCCTAGTAGGTAACAGTCAGCTCCAGCGCCTGAGTTCCTCAGGGATGTCGCTGCAATGCATAGCCCTATTACTGTCCATACACAGCTGATTTTAAGTTTGCTGCTCCTTTAAAGAGACAAACAGCTGCTTGACTGGAGATAACACTTCAAGTCAATCAAAGCACTGGTTCGGTTTAGATAAAAAGTAAAACAAGTTTATTCAATCAAAAAGATGGATAAAGATAGAAAAGGTTACAAGCAAACAAAATAACTAACTTAACACGTATAGTCTTTGTTCAAGGTCGCTGCCTTAATAATCTTCCTTTTCCAGCAATGTCTGACTAGCTCTTAGCTAGGATGCACACAGAGCGTAAGGTGCGGTTTTCCTGGTCTCTTCAAGTGAAGGATAACTTAGGAGTTCTCTACCCCTCTCTTTGTCATCCTGTAATCTGTTAAAAATCTTCTCTCTCAGAGTTCATTGGCCCTGCTTCAAGAGGCAGGAAGGGTTCCTGGGGTGCACTCTCCAATCCCCTGTCGAGACTGTTAAGTGATCAATTTTTCCCCACTTGCTTTCCTGATAGCTTTGTTTGCATAGCATGCAAATATGCTTTTCTTTGTCTTTTGGTCACAACTTGCTCAATTACTTTGTCTTGAAAAAACCTATTTAATGCTTGGTTTAAACATGTTTTAACTACTGTATAATCTTCTGTAGGTTGAACATACAAACATCACACAAGCATATTAATGATCAGTGAATTATTGATTTTCCAGTAACATAGTACATGACACCTGTTAGATACAGATTAGAATAATAGTGAGTTGGGGTACACTGAGCTGGTCAGGCCAGCTGAAACTCACTGCTAGATACAAATAAGTCTCTAACATTGTGGCACAGAGATGCTCTTAGGGACACAGTGGGGAAAATGAAAGAAATGACTTCATTCTTTCCAAGTCAAATGCCAAGCACCCCCTCATATCAAAGGAATGAAGATGCTGCACCTACATTTGTATGAGGCTTGGGAAAAAATACAGGTTAATAATTGCCTAGTTAAGATGAAAATGTGACACACCTTTAGACAAAAACTTAGGATGAGGCCTGAAGGGTATTCAGAAGGTTCACCATTAGGGCCTGCAGCTCACTAACTCTTCTTACAGAAGTTGTGGCTACAGGAATGATGCCTTTTGGCACAGGAGAGAGAGAAAACAAGTTGCCAAGTGCTCCAATGGAGGATCCATAAGGACAGTCAATTCAGTGTTAAGGTCCCACTGAGAATTATTTCCTTTACTGATGGAAAGAGATAAATGATCCTTCTCAATATCTGACTACCATGGAGTTCAAGATAATAGATTTCCTTTGCACCAGAGGCTGAAACACCAAAATTGTATTTAAGTGGACTCTCAATGAACTATAGACAGACTAGACGACTGAGGGAATAACAGGTACTCGTTCTGATACTGCTTGTGAGTCATCTGAGTGGAATGCACGTCTGCAACAACTCAAAGAAGAAAAGACCTACCTGTCCACTAACTGTTCTTCGAAATGCAGGTGCAGGCATGTATTCCATGGCCCTCCTCTCCCCTCTGAATCAAAATCTCAACTCTGATGTTCTGTGTGAAGCAACTGAGGGAGTTTGGGGCTTAGCTGTTAGTTAGCCAGGAGAGGGCAGGGAGAAGTGTCCAGAAGGTGTAAGCACCACTCCGATGGTACTTCTAGGCAAAGTTCTCTGATTTTGGTGCACTGCGTGCGCATACACCTAAGGGTAATACATATCTGCACCCATATCTTGAACAACAGTTACTGTACAGGTAAGTAACTGTCTTTTCTGTATTGAAAGACAAAGTGCTGAAATTTTGGGGAGAATACACTGTATCCTTCAGGTAGCAAAGTGGTTGAATCCCTTTTAGGTACAAAATTTGTTTTTACCCATAGACCTGCCAGCGGCACTTCCATAATATACATATATACATGCCTCTTCTTCTGTGAATGTTCTGTAGTGGAGCCTGTTTTCTACTCTCTTGATTCTATCTTTCAAAATCCTTAGCTCAAGTAAGATCCTACATGAAAACCAGATAGCTTAGTCTCAGTCCAGGCAAAACACCCTTTGTCTTGGTGGTTCACAATCTTAAGAGGCTTAGTGGACCATCCCAGCCCCTGGATTCTTATGTCACTCCAGCATTCCAAAGCTGTCTCTCATATCCTGCTAGTTTAGAAGTTGTAACCTTTCCTGTCATTTGCAGACAGCAGTACAATTACACATATTTAGTCATTTCTTTGCCATTGATAGGACATAAGAAACCAGTCAAGAGCAACTTTTATCAGTGCATAGTAAAAATAAACAGTTTAGGATTGGTGGTAGATTTGTTGTGGCAGTTGTTTGTGTTCTAGTAAGGCTTGAGACCACAATCTAGATCGGAATCCCATTTTGCTAGATGCTGTATGTACTAGAGAGAGCGAGGGAGACCAAACCACACAGGGCAGATGTTAGTCACATCACTTATTGTGCTTTCGGAAGACACTCAGGTACTACGGTGGCGAGGGTGGAATAAGAATTTCTATACAGTAGAAACAGTCTAACAATCAAAATTAGAAGAGGTAGAAAAAATCTGAGATGAAGTGTCTTGTCCAGTGTCAAGAAGTCGGTGGCAGACTGTAATTGAATTCTGATCTCTTGAGTTTCGGTTCAGTGCCATAGCCACAAGATTATCCTTCATTCCTAAAGAATTCTTTTAAAAAACTCTATTGCAACTACAAGCAGACTTTAGGTAGACAGATGTAGTCACTCAGGTTTTGGAACTTGGACAAGGTTAATGCCTATATTACAATAATTGATATGGGAACACTACTGATCTGAAAGTCCCAAATTTTTGTACTTCACCTCAAAACCAATACATGGGAAAACTGAATTTATTTGGATTGTTCATTGCATAATCAGTAGCAATAGGATATTTCTTGAGTAGCTTTAAAATATTTTTTTAAAGGAAAAGTGTTGTTTTTCATGCATTTTATGCTGTTAGTTACTATGTGTACAGACTGATAACAAATCAAGGATAAATACTATTTCAGTAATGCATGTTTTCTAGTGTAAAGAGTTTCTTGTACACTCTACCTTCCTAGCTAATGTTGCTTGTCCTAATTCTCTTTTAGCTCTTGCCTATGCCTGCATGTCTGCTTTTATTCCCAAGTATCTGTATAACTTCTTTTTGAAGGATAATTCTCATGTCATTCAAGGTAGGTTGGTGTTTATTTTCCCTTTTCTTCTAATAAGAGAGTTCATGGAGTAGTTATTAATGCTGTGTTTTCAGTAAATTTGTTTTTTTCTTTAGTGGCTTTTTAATTGACAGAAGTAGAAGCATAACCTTTCAGCTTTATAGAAATACCTACTTATACCTTCAAGTAGCTTATTAGAAGACCAGAATAGTAAGCAAAGGAGCAACGGCAAAACCCAAACAAAAATAAGTAGGGAAGCGTGTGAAGATGAAAAACTAACCAACAAACAGAAGCAGCAGCAGCAAAAAAAAAAAAAATGCTTGCTGCTCTCTGAAGCGGTTTTAAGCAGGAACCAATCAATGTAATGAAATCAGAATCCTAGAATCCTTCTGCACTTCCTGTCATGGCGGTCTATCGTTGAGGCAGTCCAAAGCCACTTTATTGCAGACTGCAATTCTGCTTCAAAGCAGAAGGCAAGAGGAGCAGTAGATACCAGTATGTTTAGAGAATACATTTACTTTAGTAGAGGGTCTGGAGTCAGAGGGGAGTGCCCTATGCCTACACTTAAAGTGCTATGGTGGCACAGCTGCAGTGCTTCAGGGAAGACACGTGCTACGAAGGGAGGGATCATCCCCGCACTGTAGATAATCCACCTTCCTGAAAGGTGGTGGCCCAGGTGTATGGAAGAATTCTTCTGTTGACCGAGTCCTGTCTCCACTGGAGGTTATGTTGGCTTAACTGTGGCTATAACTACACTAGAGAGCTTCCAGCAGCACAGCTGCATCTAATGTCAATCTAGTATAGCCACTGTGCTTAATTACTCCAGAGCCCGTGAGCGGTGGTAGCTTTGTCGGCAGGAGAAGCTGTCCTGCCAGCATAGCGTCATGCACTCTGGCACTTAAATTGGCATACGTTAATAAATGGCTAATTCACACCACTGAATGATACCACTTATTTTGACTTAAGCTGTAGTGTAGCCATGGCCTATATCTGTCAGGGTTGTAGATTTTTCGTACTCTTGAGAGAACTAGCTACGTGGATGTAACTTTTCAACATAGACCAGTTAGTAGATCAGTTGTATGGCTGAGCTGAGGACAAGTCTTCCGGAGCCCTGAGGAAACTGCTTCATAGCTCCTAGTTGTTATTTTTTGACCTCAATAGTCCTAAAAGTAAATAGGTGGAGGGGTGGGCTCTCAGTTCCGTTTAACATAGAGACAAAGTGGAGAAGAAATTTGGGAGGATTGGGAAGCCTCCCAGAGAAGATTTGCTGAAGTCATCCTATTTGAATAACAAATTTAAAAACATAGAGGATCTTTACTTCAGTCCACTCTCTGATGTCCTCCTTGTCATCCTTTTCCCCATCACTAACCCTTAAATGCCCACTTGACAGCAATTCTGACAAGCATTATTCTAATTTGAATGATTTAACTAGTGCTGTTTGTAAAGGCTTGGCTACACTTGCACTTTATAGCGCAATAAAGCCTCCCAGAGTGCTCTACCTTACTCCTCTTCCACACTGGCAAGGCATGGAGAGCGCTCTGACTCCCTGGCTAGAGTGGTCTTGGTAGTCCACCTCCCCGAGAGGATTAAGAGCTGTTGCGTATTGGGTGAATCACTGCAGCTCCAGTGTAAACGAGGAGTAACGTTATCACGCACTGATTGACCTCCAGAAGCGTCCGATGATCCTCTTAACTGAAGTGGTCACTCTTGTCTTTGTGAACTTGGGAGGTGAAAGTGCCCTTTCAAAGCTCCGGTTCTGAGACAGGCTACTTATCTGGTCCGAGAAAAAAACAAACAGCTACTGTTTCCCTTTGAGTGAGTGAGATAGAGGCAGGGGGGCTCCATTTGGAATGCGGACTGCTCGAGCAAAAAAATCAAACAGCTACTGTTTGCTTTGAGTGAGTGAGAGAGAGGTAGAGGAGGGTGGGGGATCTGAACTTACAAGATAGAGTGCTGACACACTCTCAGCACCCCAAAAACCTACTGTCTCTCCCCCCACACTCCCTGTCACACTCCACACACACCCCTTTTGAAAAGCACATTGCAGCCTCTTGAATGCTGGGATAGCTGCCCATAATGCACTGCTCCCAATGCAGCTGCAAGTGCTACAAATGTAACCACACCAGTGCGCATGCAGCTCTCAGTGTGGACAGACTGGAGCGCTTTCCCTAGTGCGCTCTACGAAGGCTGGTTTAACTTAAAGCACTCTACAGCTGCAAGTGTAGCCATAGATTCATGAGTCAGAAGTGTGTCTTAATAGCTTGGTTAAGGCATGGTCTCTGTTGACCTAACAAGGTTTTTTGTCTTGGGAGTCAAGTTGGCAGCTGTATGAAAAGGAGCAGAACATTATTCTGCAGAAACTTTAGTTTAAGCATACAGGAAAATACTTCTGAAATCTCTCTTGCTTTATTTATTTATTTATTTATTTATTTAGCGGGGGGAGATAGAGATGGAAAATTAATGCTAAAAAGGTAGATGTTGTTAAACATGATGCATAACTTCTCACTTTTTCTCATTGGTTACTACAATTTGTACCTATTTAACAAATAATAGATCTTGCTGAAATGCCCCACATGCACTTATAATCCACAAATAAACGTTATTACAATACTTTCCCTGTATGTCTTCTCCCTTCATCTCCAAAAAGACATGGGAGAGTTCTCAGATGATTAACAAAAATGATTGGACATTAAGATTGGGGTAGACAGTAATATGAGGAGAGACTAAAAGATTAGGACTGCATAGTTTGGAATGGAGATAAGTGAGAGGGGAAGGGTGACCAGGACACATGAAATAATGAATGGTATGGAGAAGGCCAGTCAGGAGATATTCTGTTTGCACTCTGTCATAATATAAAGGCAAAGTGGCACTTGATGAAATGAAAGGAGCATATTTTTAAAGAATAAAATCAACTGTTATTTTATACAATAAATAATTTGCCTGTGGAATTAACTGCTCTAGGCTTTTTTAAGGCCAGTAGCTTAGTGAGATTTTTTTTTTAGAAGTTGAGACAGTGATATGTAGGGGAATATCATTTGTAGTGTTGCTAGCTAGGATATAATGAGAGTTCTTGATCTTCATGTGTCCAGGCCTGAAAAAATTACCAGATGGGGATAGGAACATGATAGGATATTGCATAAGTAAATGTATTATGTGATCTTTACATCTTGCACTGCAGCATCTGGTATGGGGATATTGGACTAGCTGGACTGTGGGTGTGTTCTGATTTGTTAGTTTCTAGCTGGTGGTGTTCAACGTCAACATATTAATACAGTTTTAAAGGAAGGTTTTGTGATGGTTTGTTTAGTTTGGTGAGCTTTTTCCTATTCCCTGGAGACACTGTGAGGAACATGGCAGGATGAATCATGTCTGATTACATCACTGTAATTTTAGCACCTCGCCCCTTAATGGAATAAAAATCTTTCCCAGTGCAGAAAGGTGCAGCATATCTCATTTCTGAGTCTGCCCTAAGCAGTTAAAGTATAGTTTGTCAGATTTATCAGATGCGTTTCCCCATATGAAGTAAGATGTAAGAGCAATTAAAGGTTTATAGTTATAGAATATCAAATTATGACAAAGAATAATTCATATCATAAAATTCCAGCAACAGTGTTTGTTAGGACCTAAATTATATGTTTTCATGAAGGATTGTGTCTCTTCAATAGATCCTTCATTAATCATATAATCCCACGCAATAATTGTATTTTATGAGTCTGGCTATACAAATAAAAATGATATTTAATAAACTATAGTATATCTGTGCAGAACCACCATAGGCACAAATTCCTTGTTTAAAAGGAAATGTGCTTTAGGGAAGTTAATTGTGAATCTGTTTTTCATCAGCACATATCTGAATGTATGTGGTTACTGGCTTTATATGGCTTGGTCTGCACTACCAGCTTATGTCAGTATAACTACATTATCCATACCCCTGAGTGACATTATTATACCAACCTAACCCCTGATGTAGACAGAGCTATGTCAACAGGGAGAAGCTCTCCTGTCGACATAGGTAGCATCTTCACTAAGCGATACAGCAGCGCAGAGGGTGCAGCTCTGCTACTGCAGTATTGGAAGTGTATAAAAGCCCTGTACCTTACCCGTGGTTGCTGGGTATTTTATTAACTCATGTGAGCACTGAATGTGGGGAAAACGAAATTAAGCATGGCTTGTCCAACCAGCTTATTTGGATAATACATGCATACAATGAGACTGGGGGCTTGTCTTCACTGCAGTATTAGCTCAAGATGTAACTTGAGTGTTGCCCCTAACATGACTCCTGTTCGTGCATAAAAATCTCTAGCTTGAGTTAAGTGGTACTTTAAACTTTAGCTAGCTGTTCTGTCAGAATGAGAGTTCAAACTTGAGTGAATCTGACGCTGGAGCTAGTAAAGCAGTGAGGATGCAGCTACGCTGTCTTAGTTTTCACTGCTTAAAAAGGTGTGCTTTTTATGGCGAGATAACAAACCACATGATTGTTATCTTGTTGCAAAATCCTAAGTGGAGACAGGGGACTTGTGCCCAGGGCTATGAGGTCCAAATTCACGCCTTGATTGTGGGAGCCCTGGGCGCATGGGACCCTCACAACGAGCCGGTGCTGAGAGTGTGCAGAGTTGGTCGGTGCTACGCCTGGCTCATGAGACAGCTCCTGGTGTCCGACACCATCAGGTGGTCCAGAGACATCTACATGGAACGCATCACAGGACACCATCAGTACCAGGTTGAGTAATCGAGAATGCTGGTCTGGGCAATAACCCACTTCCTTCCTTCCCTGACGAACCAAAGGATGCACCCCACCTGTGTACTTAGTCACTACACCAATACTGATTTAGACTCTAAATACATTCTGTGCGTGGTGTACCCCAGGCCACTTATCCATGGATGTTTTAAAAATCTCCCGCACCCCAATCTGGGTCTGTGCTGGTTATGTACTATGTATGCATCTTGTGAACCTTGTAACCTATACTTATAATCCCTTATAACTCAAGCCTGACCCCAGATGTACCTTCCCTCTGAACTTGTGTAAATTTGATTTTAAACATTAGCTTTAATAAAAATATTCATGATGAGGTAGATCGGTGAGGTCAGCATTATGCCTCCACCCGTCCCATGCCCACCCCGACATGTGATTAACCTCATCTAGTTTACTTCACAGTAAAAACCAAAGTGTCTTGTATTCACTATGTTTTACAGTGGGATAGCTGATGTGTATTAATTATTCACGAGTAAAACACACCTTTTTTTGGTCAGTGAAATCAAGCCCTATATTGCTATTCCAGTCATTCCGTGCAGCTGATCCATTGTGCAGATCAAGGGTTGATTTTCAGTGTGAGAACTCTCACTGGGGCTAGACTAAGTCAGGGTGTTGACTGAATGAAGATAACTCAAGACAAGACCTGATACCAGTATTTGTGAACGGAATGCTTGCAAATTAAGGAGGGAGCAGTTTGGAGACTTTGTAAGGCACTGTAGCAGCACTTACTGACCATTCAGTTAAGAAGCTATTATTAAAGGGTGTCTGGCTATGAGTCCTTGGCATGGAGATGCTGCCTTAGCAGAGCCTTTGATGGAGGGACCTGGAAATCTCTGCCATAGGGGCAGGGTTATGCAGTGCCAGGCAGCAGCACTGTTTGGAAATTTGAGAACTTTGTGGAAGGGAAAGAGAAATGCAACCTGTCATGAAATTGCAGGGATAAAGTCTCTTGATTCTGATTCTAAGAGAGGCTCCACTTGCAGATAGAAGGCAAAGGAAATTGTGTGCAAGGGAGAGGAAGTGGAGAGAAGCCTTTAAGGGGATTAGCTTCCATTTTGGCTCCTCCGAAATTAAATGTGAATGATGATTAAGGCAATTGGGTTAAACTGTCCCTTTCAGCTTGATGTGTAGAACTCACGAGATGGTAGCAATGTTGACAGGAGAAGCTCGTCCTGTCACCATAGCGCTGTCTACATTGGGGGTTAGGTCGGTATAACTATATCAGTCAGGGGTATGGATTTTCCATACCCCTGAGCGACATAGTTATAACAGCATAAGTTCCTAGTGTTAGACCAAGCCTAAGTGTAGAAGCGATAGAAGCTGTGTACTGTTGAAGATGCACATGGTATAAACAGGGAGAGGAGAAAAAACTTAAAATGGCTTTTTAAAAATGTATTTAATCCTAATGGATAATATAATAGTTAAAATGGTGTTGCATGTATAAAGAAAAGTGCAAGTTTCATAATTAATACTGTTCCAGATACATGTATTCCTTGTGTGTGAGTTAAGTGTGCAGTTGTGTGGTGTTCTCTTTTTTTGGCAATGATCTTTAACATTGTTGTCATTTCAGAATACCTGACAGTGTTCTCCCAGATGATTGCATTCCATGACCCAGAGCTGAGTAACCATCTCAATGAAATTGGCTTTATTCCAGATGTAAGTGCTAAGGGTTCTTGTAAATGCTGTGTAATGAAGCCAAAGAGGGAAAAAAAGGAAGAGAGGGTAATTCTAATAGAGTGTTCCTAAATTGTTGCTGACACAGTGAAAGTTGCATACGGAAGAACTTAACTTTTGACACTGAAAGTTTGATATGGACACAGTGGCAAAATGAGGACAGAGACATGCATATTACTAAGTGGCAGGCAGCAACTTTTATTAAATTTCAGCACGAGGGAGGGGCACTACCTGCCATCACTCATAATCTCTTATACTAGGCCTTTATTTAGCTCAAGTGGGTCGGGGTGGGGGGAGAGAGAGAGGGCTACAGGACTCCTTACCATATAACCTGTAACTGGCCCCAGGATTACAGGACTCCTTACCATACAACCCATAACACAAGGTAGGCTATCCTTACCCTACCCCCCAATACTCAGCCCTACCATGAGGGGAACAGAGGGTACAGCAGGGTGGGGACCTCAGCCAGTGAAGACCACAAGGTCCCGCCACCAAAATGCCAGGTCTTTCACCTCCTGGGGACCGTTCATTTTATTCTCTTAACTGCACTGGAAACTTGCCACAAGTTTCAGCAAATAAACAACTTCATCCCAGTACCTCAGTTAGGTACTAAGTGAGTTCCTGCTTAACCCACTATGGCTTGCAGGTGCTGTGAGGAAGGCAAAAACCTCATGGTCCTTCTCCAGTTGTCCCATGGGAGAAAAAATTATTTCATAACCCCCTGAACAGGCAGTAGGATAGTCCCACAGCATCTGTCAGGCTAGGTTCCCATTCCTAGTTTGGGTGGGTAGAATGGTCTGCTTGAACTAAGCCAAAAGATGCTCCATATGGTTCCTGCCTTGAGCTAAATCCTGGGAGCTAGGGAGTGCTGGCCAATCAACATGCCTTTCCCCTTGGCCAATGGGTGCTAGAGACTCCCAGGGTAGGAGCTATTTATTGTCCTTTGGCAAGTGTCTCCCTCCCTTGCTACTGGGACTGCTCCCCTTTCACCCCTTGGCCCCTACCAATTGACTCTGGTGGGTGGTGTTTCTCAAAGGCTTATGATTAAGGCGGGAATCCCCCTGTCCCCTTCCATGGCGGCAAAGGAGTTGCCAGTATCCCCTGCCGCAGTGGCAGGGGAGCTGCTGGGGCACCCCCTGCCTGCGGCTGCCGGGAGCTTGGAGGACGTTGCCTCAGGCGGCAGGGGTACCCCATGACTTCCACGACCTCCAAGACAAAATCATAGCCTTACTTAAGATGAGATAATTAAACTTTTTGTTGTTGGTTCAACTTCGTTTTAAAAGAAAAATATCAATTTTTCTTGGCATGGAAGATGCAGTGACAGTGCTTACAATCAGTTAGTGAATGAGTGTATGAAGAAGTGATAAAATACATGTCCACTGCAAATTAAAAACAAAGTTTTTGATTTTTATTTTTACTGTCAGAGTCAAAATGTAAAAAGTATTGACTTGGGAAAAAAACCATGAGTATTTAGTGACAATTTAATGTTTTTTATCCATGAAACAACTGAAAACAGAATAAAAAAATTGTGCAGTTAATTAAATACAAACTTCATGGACTACTTACTCGTTAATGCATGATGTCAGCTCTTGCAAATTAGTGAGTAGATGTATGTTAGTGAACCTTCTGGAAATGTATTAAATCAAAGTGTCTGACCCAGAAACTTTATTTGCGTAGGGAAAGTTGTCTCTTCAAATGGGAAAATAGGAAAATTCTAACTGCACAATAGCAAAAACACATAGGGGAATGTATTCATTAAAAAAGAAGAACTAGGTGTTCTTGATATTATAGTACCTTGTCACAGCTGCCACCATACTTCGGAAATATTCTCCCCTTTGTGCAGAGCGCCATGCAGTTTTGCGTAGTCTAGAATGCTGAAGTCATTTGAATAAAATGCCTGTCCAGAAAATTTACTTACATTTCATTCAGATTTATAATTTGAATGTTTCCAGTAATAGATTTAGCTAACTTCTGTCACAGACTATCACTATCAAGATTCCACTGTGCTGGGTCTACGCCTAGGTTGATGTAGCTAAACTGGTCAGAGGTGTGGAAAAAATAACACCCTTGATTGATGACATAATGCTCACCTGGTGCCCACTGTAGACACAGCTATGTTGATGGAAAAATGTTTCCATTCCAGGGAGATGGTTTTCCTACACTAGTGGAAGAACCATTTCCATCAAATCAGGCCACGTCAACATTACAGGGTTATGCCTGCATAGCTATGGTGACACTCTATATTGTAGACATACCTTAAGCATGTACTGAGGTAACACATTGAAGACAGTAAAAAGAAGCATTGTTAATTGATATGGACAGCACTTTTTAAAAGTCTGGTCAGGTTATAAATAGAACAGTTATTAAAAATAGATGGCAAGCTTTGACAGTATACATTCTAATAATCAGTGTGGGTGGGGAGAAAGGAGGGAATCATCACCATGGAATTGGGGAATACAGGTTCAGTGGAAAGAGGGGAAATATAGGGTGTTTGGTTCAGGACCGTATTTTCTGAACAGTCATTATAATCATTTTATCGAGAAACTATGTTCCTTCAAAAATGTTTAAGTTAAATCAATGCTTTTGCAGAAATTGCCTGCTTGTTACAGGGCCAAATTAGCAAAACCAATTTTTTCATTCATAACTTCTGTATGAATATGTGTTGTGACAAAGTTCCTCCTCTACCTTGGTGGGTCCTGCGCTTATTGGCAGATTTGCTCACCTCAGTGATCTTCCCCACAGTATGGATCAGCTCTTCCTGTGTCTGATCAGGAGTTGGGAGGTTTGGGGGGAACCCAGGCCCGCCCTCCGGGTTCCAGCCCAGGGCCCTGTGGATTGCAGCTGTCTAATAGTGCCTCTTGTAACAGCTGCATGACAGCTACAACTCCATGGGCTACTTCCCCATGGCTTCCTCCAAACACCTTTATCTTCACCACAGGACCTTCCTCCTGGTGTCTAATAACGCTGGTGTCCTCCAGCAGCACACCCTCTCACTCTCAGCTCCTTGTGCCTCTTTCTCCCAGCTCCTCACACGCACTTCCTCTCCTCTGGCTCCTCCTCACCTGACTGGAGTGGGCTCCATTTTAAACCCAGGTGCCCTGATTAGCCTGCCTTGATAGGCTGATTAGATCATCTGCAGCCAATCTGCCTTAATTGGTTCTAGCAGGTTCCTGATTACTCTAGTGCAGCCCCTGCTCTGGTCACTCAGGGAACAGAAAACTACTCATCCAGTGACCAGTATATTTGCCCTCTACCAGATTCCTGTACCCCACTGGTCTGAGTCTGTCACAGTGTATACCCATGAAGTGATCAGGAGTTTCATATTTAAAGTATACTTATGCATGTAATTATCAAGTTTTGCCAGGAAAGCATAAATTAAGTTTATTATACAGGTTTTTTTTTTTCTTTTTGGTAACAGTGTTTCAGGGAGATAAACAGGATTGTTTATAAATGATCCAACTTGAGACAGGATATAGCGACACTTAAAAACTAACGTAATATGCCCAGTCAGCTGAAGAGAGTGGCCAATGTAATGGGTTACACACAGATGGATAAAATCTACTCTGGTGTAGAAAAGATCTTACATATGCATCACTTCAAGCTAGTGTCAAGCAGGAAAGAAATGAGGGTTTTATGCAGATGAAATGCACAGGACTTTGAAAAAGCAAAATGCAAGCTCCCAACATGGGGCTCGGTGAAGGGCTGTAGCATAGCCGTGCAAACACACTATGGCCATTAATTCAGCATGTGAATTAGAATAGCAACATAGAATATGTACCTATGTATGTTCCCTAACCCATTCTTTTGCCTATCCCTATCATTGCCATCCATACCATCCTACATGGTTCCACTACAGAAACCCATCCGCAGAGCTCCTCAGACAATGACTCCAATCATGGGCCTCTTGCGGGGCCTCAGACAAATTGTAGATGAGATCTGAATAATTAAACAACATTTATTTGTACATATTTTTATTTATTTGTATTATGGTAGTAGCCAGGAGTCCCAATTGCTATCAAGACTCCACTGTGTTGGTCACTATACAGATGCATAGGCAGACTCAGACCCTGTCCCAGAGAGCCAGAAGCCTAAGAAAATAGACAAATGAAGGGAGTAGAATAGAGAATCCAAAATATATACCAATTATGATGTAAACTATACATTTTTTTAAAAAAAGTATTTGCATCATACAAATAAATGTATTGGCAATCCCTGACTTTTCTAAAACCTAACTGCGCTTCCTAAGAGGAGTCATTCTTCCTAAATCACGTGTCACATCAAAATATTTTTTTCCCTGTTCTGCCTTTTAGATTAGTAAGAGAGAGGGGTGTTTTTGCACCTGTAACAAGACAGCCCAGATCCATCAAGGTGAAGGATATGCACTTCAGTAATGAGATCCGAACCAGAGTTTCGTGCTTGAGTACTAATCCTATCAAAGTAAACCCTGATTAATCTTTCATCATTGAAAAGCAGGCTCCTGCTGCAGGAAGGATTGTTTCCTGGCACCCTTCCATTTACTTTGGGTCATGTAGCTCTCAGAATGTTGAACGCTGCTGAAGCTTGAATAGTTGTGAATATTGTTAGCTGATGTGGTGCCTGGATTAAATATTTTGCAGTGGCTATGTGATTTACATGTAAATGGAGATATCCGTAAGGTGAATTTCACAGGGTTTTTTTTATTTTTCGCTGTTTTGTAGTATGAACTTATATAATGTTTTCTAACATCTGTTCTGTATTTTGCTTATAATTCTAACATCAAAATCTGTCCATTTTTAAGAGAAGAGAAACAAAGAAATGAGCCACGTTACTAGAAGGAAAACTGTATTCATAAATTATTCTGAATAGCTTTCAGCTGCAAATAATGGAAGCTAGACACAGTTGTCAGCTGTCCATTAACAGAGATGACAAGGTCTGGCTGCAGTTACTTAATATCATCTTGGTAATGCTGCTTTCATAGACAGACATCTGAAATTGGATTCAGTGATATGCAGGAGGTTTCTGTAATAAGGCTTTATTTAACTAGAGTTAAAAGAACACTGTTGCCAATGTATTTTTCATTCATTTTATTTTCCAATTTGTTTATAACTACCCTTGGAAGCCTGAATTAAACCGTCCTTACTGAAATATACTGTTCTTTCTTGCAAGCACACACTTATTCAGTCATGAGTGTCATGAGTCATGAGTCATGGCTGGTTTTTAATTTTCATTTAATAGAAAAGCAGTTGTTTTTTAATTTACGTATTTGGGATGAGAGATGGGGATGGATAGAATTAGGCTTAATCCTTTTACATTTATCTCGTCTGCTTATGGGTGCTCTGTCCCCAGTCCTTCAAATGCTTGTGCATGTGCTTAACTTTAAGCATATGAATAGTTCATTTAAGCACTTACACAGTGCCTCAGAAATTAAAATGAAGTATGTGCATAAGTGTTTACAGTTTCAGGGCCTTCATTACCAGTATCTGGATAGGGCACTGAAATAGGAGGCATTAAATTAGAGTTTTAGTCCTGCCGTTCTGCCACAATATTGGTGGGAAACCTGGGGCAAGTAATTTTAATTCTCTGTGCTTGGCTCCACTTGGTCACAAGAAGTCAGTGAGGACAAAACTTATCAAGATTCAGAAAAATACTCAACATTTATATGGCTATCAGGAATATGCAGGGTTGTCACAATTATAAAAACTTTGGAAGGGACACTAAACATAATGCTTCAGGATTTAAGCCAGTCTCTAACTATACCATTTAGGAGGAGACCTAATGTGGGAGGCAGACTATCTCACATTTGTCCCCTTTAGGATTCCTATCCTTTCTGAAGCATCTGGAATAGCCTTTGTAAGAGACAGGGTACAGAGAGTTGATGGATCTTGGGTCTGAGCTAGTATGTCAGTTCATAAGTTCCTGTAAGTATTTGGGTTGTGAGGAGAAATGTTTAAATTTACCAAAGTTATGAGTGTTTGAAAGTCACACTAAATATGTGTAGTATATATATTTATTCAGTTTGTAAATTTGGCACTTACTTAAAGAAATGTATATCACATGTTGGCAGTTAGAGTAACTAAGTTTTCTCTTTTAAGTCTTGCCTTGCCAATTAATAAAAATACTGAACCAAAATTGTCTTCAAACTTGGGTTGTTTTGTAGATGATGATCCTGTAAATATATTTTACTCCTAAACTATGATAGGTAATCACAACCTTAACTCTACCTTAACAAAGCTTTTTCTGGGAATTTCCTTCTCAAAATGAATACCTAAAATGTAAATCTACTTTTTGTAAATTCTCAGAAAACTCATTGTGTGTTCAAATTATAGTTGCATTAATTTTGGGGAGGATAGGCTGTATTCTTCATAGATTTTTTTTTTAAAGTGATTGTATTGCTGCTTTTATGTGTACAACTAAACTCAACCGTATCTATTAAACATTGATAATTATGGGACTGCAACTCATGATCTCAGGCTGTTTCTCAAAGAAATGTACTTTTACATTGTATTGAAAGTATATATTTTGTTTCATTGTTTTTACTAATTCTCTTTTGATGTGGAAGTTGTTCAGCTGATCTTTTTTTTATGTGATTTAGTGTCTATGAAGTTCAAATATTGCTCTTACTGAGTACTGCATAATTTTTTTAAAAAATACTGAGCAGTACTCATTTGAAGGGAAGACGCAGGGAGACCCACCAGCCTGCAAATCCATTGCAGTTTGAGCTCCAGTGGGAAAAGGTTGAAAATCACTGCAGTGAAAGTTTTAGCCGGAGTCCTAGCATGCAGATACTCTTCCCTGGTGTTGCTAGGGGGCAGTATTTACTAAGAATATCTTTGTTGACTATATTTCTTTGACTATGTAAATATGGCAGCATATTTGTTTTAAATTCCTGTTTGTGAGGCAAGTACTTTAAACCAGATACATGTTGTTCTCCTTTTGGGCCTTCATTTCCACTTTTCACTTGCTACAGTGGAATAAGAAGACATGAAGGAGGGATGCTGAACAGTGCAGTAGCTCGCTCTTGTTTGCAATAAAAACACTGGAGATAAATGATCATAATATTTTTATACTTACCTCTACCCCTTCTTGTTGTAGCATTATATTTTAGAAAATAACAAGGATAATTTCCCCTTCAACTTCTATTATAATTTCCCTAATAACTACCTGCTACTTTAAGATTGGCCTAATTTTTTTTACATATTGGGTAGTTGTCAGGATTGGTGAATGATGTTTGTAGCCAGGTCTGTGTTTTAGGGATAAAGTTTTTGACTATTTGTCATATTTACAGCATGTTAGTGTTTTCTGTTATGCCCAATAGTTTTGTATATTTCTTTTTCTTGTGCTTGTTGAAAAAATGTGTACACAGCTTAAGCTGTAAATGTGTGTATTTACATTTCTGTGTGTGTAATTTTGAATGTATGCAAGTCTGCTTGGCTAATATCATTTTTTTTAAAATCAAATCATGAGGCCGAACTGATCTACTTCCAGTTCTCAATGAAATAATTTATGAACAAGAGGGACTCAGGTATTTTGCTGTGATCATTTTTTTTTATCTCAAAAGCAGAAAGTATGTCTACATGGGGTAGACTGCGGCTGGCCTGGGCTAGTTGACTTGGACTCATATGGCTTGGGCTGCGGGACTGAATAATTGCTGTGTGGATATTTGGACTCAGGCTGGAGCCCAAGCTCTGGGACTCCATGAGGGTGGAGAGTCCCAGAGTTTAGGCTGCAGCCCAAGCATAAATGTCTACACAACCGTTTTTAGTCCACAGCCCAAGCCCTGCAAGTCTGAGTCAGCTGACCAAGGTCAGCCATGTCCGTGCCATGGAGCTTTAATCTCCATGTAGATATACCTAAAGAGAGAGCCTTCAGCATAGCTGAAGGCTTCTTTTCTAGTGAATATACTGCACATTCTTGCATGTGAACAAATTATTATAAACATGGTGGCAGGGCACAAGCACCGTTGCAGGCTTTTCAGGGGTAGTGGGGAATATGAAGTTGTTGATGGAATGCTTTACAAAAATACATGTGTGGAAGTAGATTGTGCTGGTGTATCACATCAACAATGGTAGACGAATTTTTACCATCAGAAACTGAACCTTTCCATATAGTAAGGTCCATTCATAAAGACCTATGCAAATGCTGTAAAAACTGGCAAGTTTAGTCATCTCAGCTTTTCTGCCACAATTATGAATAGCTGGTTAGAAGAAAGGTACACCCTAGAGTAGCTATTACAATAAATTTTGGAGAGCTCTATCAAAAGAGTACTGCAATGTACATACATTCATCAGTTCAACAACACCAGTTAACTGACCCAGTTGAGTGTATTAAATACAAAAAACCACTACTGCAATATTAAGTGTGTTCATTTAGTCACTAGACATAAGGAAATGCAAAATGAAGGTTCATTAGCAGCACTACCTTCTGCATTTCATGATGTAAATACTAAGCTATGCATTTAACTAAAAAGAACCTCTCCAGAAATGGAAAAATACTGCATAGGTACAGTTCAGTTGAGTTAAATTTGATATTGGAATTTTAACTTTTGCATTCCTGACTTGCAGTGACTTTCTGAGCAACTTCAACTTAGTATCCACATAGATTTTTACCTTTAATTTTGTAAGTATTTTCTTTAAAATTAAGAAATGCTTGAATGGCATAAGCAGCTAACCTGTCCCACTTACTGAAGAGGGCATACCTTTTTAACTGCCTTTCATATTTACAGTGCCATACATGCATAATGTAAACTGTTTGAAAGCCTTACAGTAGCATAAAGTTTTTACAGCCCAGAAAGCCCTTAAGGCAGCATAAATGCTTAAGCTGCCTCATAGCAGTATAAGTGCCTGCGCCACCTCAAATCCTTCACATGATATAAACTTTAGGAATAAGTACCTAAACTGCCAATAGCATACAATACACTGATAAGTGCTTTAAGTCCTTAAGGCTGAATTGTACCTATTGCTGTTCATTGAAAAATGAATAGTTGGTACATTAGGATCACATTTAATAGATATCCATACAGGAAGAAGGGGGAAAAAAAAAAAAGGCAAAGCAGATATGCCCCGTCCTTTTCTCCATAAGTGTGAATATCCACATCTTGCTGAATGTTCTGCTGCATGGAACAATTTCCTGTTGTTCATAACTTCATTATCTAAAGTATTTTATTTTTCATAGTTGGCTACGTACTCTTCAGTGAAGATTCGTTGAATGCCAATTTTCAGATGTCCAAGATCAGTTATTTTTGAGTTCTGTATGTGTAAGTGGGATGGGAATTGTGACCATTTAATAAAACAAGGGTTTGGTTTTTTAACTTTCATTGAAACTTAAAAGTGGATGAAATGATCCTGCTCAGCCTTTTGTAAACAAACAAAAACCTCTTTAAGCAAAGGAAAATTCAGCCCCAAATGTGAAGTTATCTGTAAGTTACATTTATGTGAAAATGATCTTATCACTGAAACTTGATATGCTATACACCTTTAAATGTAATAGAAAATCAACCTTGACAAGGCCTTCAGCTCATAACAAAATGTGTTTTTTATCCCTTCTCTTCCTCTTGTAGCTGTATGCTATTCCTTGGTTTCTCACAATGTTTACACGTGAGTATATATTTTTTTCCTTTGGTTAAATATAAATACTGTATGTTTAACTTCTCCCATTTCTCCGTACAATATACGTTTCAGTTTAAAAGGGAAGAATATAGAGCCTTCACTCCTAGATGGCTAGTTCAACTTCACCCCAGGTTAATTGGAGTCCATAGGGGCTTTGGTTTTGTACACTGAAAACCAGTCTTTTCAGTTCCATGCATCTATGAGAAAACTGGCCTCTTCCAGCTTTAAGGGAAAAAACAACTCCCATTTCAGAGATCTCAGTTACATGTTCAGGCTTCCCCTAGTTGTAATCTGACAGACCTATCCTCCATGAACTTATTTAATTATTTTTTGAACCAATTTATACATCTCAGTATCCGTGGCAATGAATTCCACTGCAATATGTCAAGAAGTACTGCCTTATGTTTGTTTTAAAGCTGCTACCTACTAATTTAATCAGGTGATCCCTAGTTTTGTGTTATGTGAAGAGGTAACACTTCCCTATTCACTTTCTCCATACTATGCCTGATTTTATAGATCTCTGTTGTGTCATACTCTGTATCAGGAGTGGGCAAACTTTATGGCCTGAGGGCCGCATCTGGGTATGGAAATTGTATGGCGAGCCACTAATGCTCACAAAATTGAGGGTTAGGGTGTAGGGGGGTGGTGTGGGCTCTGGCTGGGAGTATGGGCTGTGGGGTGGGGCTGGGGATGAGAGGTTGGGAGTGTAGGAGGGTTTTCCAGGCTGGGACTGAGGGGTTTGGAACGCAGAAGGGGGATCAGGGCTGAAGCAGGAGTTTGGGGCAGGGGAAGGGGTCAGGATGCAGGCTCCGGGCAGTGCTTACCGCAAGCAGCTCCCAGAAGCAGCAGCATGTCTCCCTTCTGGCTCCTATGCGGAGGCGTGGCCAGGTGTCTCTGCATGCTGCCTGCGTGGCCAATGGGAGCAGTGGAGGCAGTGCTTGGGGTGGGGGCAGTGTGCGGAGCCCCCTGGCTGCTCCTATGCATAGGAGCAGGAGGAGGGATATATCGCTGCTTCTGGGAACCACGAAGAGTGCGGCAAGCCCCAGACCCCGCTGGCCGACTGGAACACCCGAGGTGGGTAATCCCCAGACCCTGCTCTCCAGCAGGAGCTCAAGGGCTGGATTAAAACGGGCCATTGTTTGCCCACCCCTGCTCCAAACAGATTCCATGACAACTTTTTCTTATTCCTGAAACCAGGGATCAGTACAGAAAGAGGAAGTCCTTTCATATATAATTTGTCACATTTAAAAAAAAAAAAAATAGAGCCAATTTTTTGAAGTGAGAAAATGATAGCGACTTTGTTGTGTTAAAAGCCAGCATATGCAAATACACCTTAATAGTATAAACCAGTACTTTACTATTACACAGATCTGTTACTCTCTACCATGATTTTATGTTGTTCATTGGACAAAAGGAGTATTGTACCCGGGTAAGGTTAAATGATGGAGATGATCCTGTATGGAGATAATGCAGTCTTTCAATT
This sequence comes from Chelonoidis abingdonii, assembly GCF_003597395.2. Classification (NCBI taxonomy): domain Eukaryota; kingdom Metazoa; phylum Chordata; order Testudines; family Testudinidae; genus Chelonoidis; species Chelonoidis abingdonii. The sequence continues at coordinate 33,090,674 of NC_133773.1, forward strand.
GTGAAATAGGAATAATCCAATATACTTCCTCTCCCCCCCCCCCCCCCGAGATATGTTTTCCAATTTCATATCAGATGGTATTGGAGTTATTTAAAAAAATAATTGATCAGTTTTCCTATTAGGAAAAGTATGTGAGTTTTATATACTGATCAAATATCAAAGAGTTGAAGATTGCCTGTGAAATAAAGCCGTGTTGTCTATTGACTACTGTTGGTCCATTCAGTTAAACCTTTTGTGAGCATAGCAATTCTACCCATTTTTCCTCTAATCACAAATAGTTAATAATAAAATTATTTAAGCATGTTGGATAGGATAAAGATATCCAGAGTATTTTATGCACAGATTGTCATTAGTCTTTTTTTCCTGAAAGAAAGGGTTCAGAATGTCTTCAAAGGAGAAAAATGGCTTCTGAAAACTCAGTCAGCTAAGAAACATTGCATACATTTGTTTTTCACTCTCCCTTCTCCCCACCTCCAATAGTATACTCATGCATAATTACAGATGGTTCCAAAAGAGAGAGAAATATCACTAAAGTGTGTACTTAGGACCAGAAAAGAAAATAATCCACAGAAGTAGATATTTAAATTGAAATGAAGTGTTGATTGCCATAGGGAGTAATAAATCTACATATGAAAACAAATCTGTAGCTAAACAAGTTTAGTCTTGTTTGTTCCCAAATTAAAAAGCAGTAACCTTGAGGCAACATTAAAACTTACAGAAGGTTAGCCATGTATATTTTTAAACCTTAACATTGTTTGTTATAATTAATATTTTGTTGCTGTGCCATCTTGCAGACGTCTTTCCACTGCACAAGATTTTTCATCTGTGGGATACATTACTGCTTGGCAATTCTTCCTTCCCATTCTGTATTGGAGTGGCTATTCTGCAGCAACTGCGTGACCGGCTTCTAGCTAATGGATTCAATGAATGCATTTTGCTCTTTTCAGATTTACCAGGTATATAAATGGCCTTTTTTTTTCTTTTCTGGTGTCCTATTTTTAAGCATTCTGTTGACTGTATGTATGTTTATGTCAAATCGTTTATAGGTTTGGAAGATTAGGCTTTTGTGAACTTATGATAAAGTGTTTGGGGCCTGGACCACAGCCCGCTGAAGTCAAGAAAGTCTCCATTGTCTTCAGTGGTGCTTGGATAAGGTCCATTATCAGGGTTCCAGTAAAGCATGGAGAACTCAGTCAAGTTTAGAATAATTTAAAATAATTAATGAATTGAAAAATTTAAATCACTGGTTGACATACCACAAACAGGAAGTGGTAAAATTAGTCAAATTTATTCTTAATGAATTACACATTCAGCTTTGCTCCATATGATATTACTGTGGTTATTTCGTTATATGATGTTAGCTCTATCCTTCCCTCCTTTAGGAGTATATTTCTTGCTACAGAAGCAGTCACTAGAGCAGAAATACAAAAAGTAATTTAAAAGCCAATAAAGAAGCACTGTTTAAAGCAGTCTGCACCTGAAATTCAAAACTTATAAGAGACTGTTTACATAGAAGTGCAGGCTACTCCAGGTTCCTTTAGCCACTGGTCAGCAGCTCTGCCCTCTTATTCTGTGGATACTGATGTAACTTAGCTCAGTACAAACAACTTGTGTCTCCTGAAAATATAACAGTCCAGCGTGAGGCTTCAACCTTACTTCTGAGCAAAAACTTTATTATTAACTATTAATTAACTATTAATTTTGTCATGACTACCCCAGTCTTGTAAACACACACATGCTTAAAACTTTACTACTGTGAGTAAATGAAATCAGTGGGGACTACTCACAGTAATAGGGTTAAGTAAATTCATAAGTATTTACAGGATCAGGGCTTTAAGATACTAAACTTCTCAAAACAGGGAGCTGCAGGTTAAATAAAAATTGTTTTTTTTTGAAAGAAACAAGAACAAAATCAGATTTTATGTAAACCTTAATTTAATTTTATATCCTATTCCATGTTGTATTTTAATTTCCTTCTGCATTCTTGGTCAATTCAAATGCCTTTCTTAAAGTTTAAGAATATCCTTTGAAGTTCTGGAAGGTGTGGGCCTGTTCAAAGGATCTCCTTCTCCCATTCTGTAGCTGTTTGGCTAAATGCTTTGGCTAGAGCTCAGTTCAAAAATATTTTAATTACTTTCTTGCCCATGTCATTTCTCCTGATTTATTTCCCTGAGTGTATCTTAAGTATATATTTCAATTAATCTTAAACCAAATAAATTGTTTTTATGTTCTTATAGGTGTACTGTACATTCTAATAGCATTGTGTATGAATAAGAAGTTATTAGTTTTCATAGTACTGTAGACTTGAAATATGCTTATGACTCTTTTTATGATAACCATTTTCAAATTATGGAGTACTGTAAGGATTTTTGAAGATTTAAAGTACTATATACTGAAATATTGTCTAATTTTATGGTTTATGACCCTGACATTATTTAGGATTATTGTGATTTATTTTGCGTGGTGCAAGATTTCCAGAAATCATAAATATGTTATGTTCAAAGCACTTTTAAAACTTTACTAATTTTATAATAAAATATTTGATACATCAAGTAAGAATGCTGTCCACCACACCCTGTGTTAGAACACATTAAATATAGACTACACCAGGAGTTACTACTTGGCTTTCTATTCAGAGAAATAAGGAGTTACCAATGTACATATGCTGGGGGGGAGCGGCGGGAAGAGAAACTGTATGAAACATCTGAACCTGTTTTTGAAGACTGAAAATACATATTTAGAACCATGATATGTGAAGAGCTCCATTAATAGTAACTGTTGCTGAAAACCCTTGGTGCTCCAAAGGTCCCTGTAAGAGTGCTATGTAAGAGTGCATTGGGTAGAATATGTGACCCTTTGTTTTTAATATACAGATTTTGAGAACTCAGTGAGCTTTTATTTAAATTATAAACAAGAACATGTTAAAACACGACAATCTTACAACTTTGAGGACCAATAAAATAGACTTAGACTGGAAAGCATGTCATTTTCATTGGCAGCCTGATAAGCCATTCAGGAATTTTAGGCTGCCAAGTAACAACTGATTTTAGATTCAAATTATTGCAGATGTGTTAAAACAGTGTAATTTTTTTTCTCCTCAGAGTGACCCAGTTTTAGGTGAAAGTTGTCTTATGAATTAGTCTCAGAAGAATTTCAGCCATGGCATAAAGGTTATTTCAATCAGAATAATGAATACCCTGCTTGGGGCATACAGGTGATTAAGAGCATAATGAGGCTAGTCCTTTAAACCAAAAATAAGAATTATGTAGGAAAGTCAGACATATAACCATAATCATTACAGGTTAAGAGAAGATACCGATTATTTAAGTTTTTAGCTACACTAATGGTGTATTTTATTTCCAAATAATGCTGATATTGTCTGTCTTTATGAGTATCTTACTGGTTTTTTTTTGTTTGTTTGTTTTTCAGAAGCCAATTTGGGTTGTGTTTTGAATTCACTTGAGAATTCTAAGCTATACTGTGTTATTACCTACAATATTTTCTATGGTACAAAAACCCCCAACTCATTCAACCTGCGTTTGTTATCACCTATTCCTCCTTTTAAAATGCTTTTCAGAGGGAACCTGATGTTACCATGCTACTGCAATTTGGTTTCTCCAGTAACATCAGAAAAATTAATAATAAAACTGTTAACAAGTAGCTTAGTATAATGTGATACTCGGTCCTCTGGTCAGGTGTTGCAGGTCACTGTTTGTTAACCCTTTACAGGTGAAAGAGACATTAACCCTTAGCTATCTGTTTATGACAGTGATACACTGCATTTAGCAAGGATATGTCATAATTAAGATTTATTAACATACCCATATTGGCAGTCAGTGAACTATGACTAGGCTTATGGGCGTTCGTGGCAGCTTGAGGCAAAATTAAATATGGACAGACATGAATGAAGTTGAAGTTGTATTCTATATCTAAATTATAGAATCACAGGGTTAGAAGGGACCTCAAGGGCCATCTAGTCTAACCCTCAAGAGCAGAAGTCACCTTCCCCAGGCCAGTGAGTAATAATGCAGTTTCCATAGCTGTTTGGGAAAGTTAACAATGCCAGTAAAAGGAGGGGCATATGTAATGCCGTCCTCTGTGTGAGAGGGGATCCCTGGGTTGCAACCTGGAGCTGGGGTTCTATTGTGCCCTCTTAACTCTCCAGCCTCTCTCTCACCATGCTTTGCTAGTGGCAAGCAGCAAACCCCTCCAGGTGCTATCATCACTCAGTACAACAACATGTGGAGCCCCACACCTTGCTAAATTGCATGAATGCTCCCTGAACCACTCATGAATCATGCAGTAAAAGGCACCAGCAAATCATAGAATCATAGAATATCAGGGTTAGAAGGGACCTCAGGAGGTCATCTAGTCCAACCTCCTGTTCGAAGCAGGACAATCCCCAACTAAATCTCCCAAGCTCCCAACCTTGCACCCCAGAACTGTACTATCTTGCCCTGGTCAGAAGTCTGACCAGTGTATATTCATTTCAGTAGATCATGACCTTTCATATGATGTCTTACATGGCATGTTTCGTATGAATATCATACCCATATGTAAATGATGGATATGGGCATTATAGGGTGATACTTTGAGGTACAGCGTGTCACTATATGACACTTGAAAATTATCTGAAAACTTTTTACAAAGGCAATGACTTTCTTGATGTGTTGGCTGTGTATCGTTTCCTATGATGGATGGTGCTTGGTTATTTTTTTGGGAGATCTATTTATAACTGAATTTAGGGGACAGAATATTCATCCAAAGTTATCTAATCATTTTATGCAATTTAGATCATATGGCTTCAAAGTAAAGTTAACCTTTCTGAGCAGAGAGAGAAACAGGCTAATTAAAAATACTTTAATTTTGGAAACATACCACCAGTAAATCACATTTTAGGCTTTGAGTTTTTTATTTGGTAATCCATCTTTGTAAATGCATGAAGTGTTTGTTTCTAACAGTCATTTGAAATTGACTCTATATGAAGGGAGTGTTCCCCCGTAAAAAAGTCTGATTTCATCCTTCTGTATTTTATTCTAAAAATGAGTATTGCTCTTTTGCTTGTCTGTAAGCTTTCAGTTCTTACAGCTGTCAAGCAGTTTATATCACATTACTCAAATAATACCTATAGTAAGCCATAAAGACGCCACAGCATTGAGAGAGCCTGTATTGTGTAATATCACAGTTTGTTAAAGATTTGAATCCTGCATCTGACAGCATTATACTCTAAGCTAAACTATCTGAACACTGATCTTACTAATGGAACCCATAACATTACAATGTTTACCTCAGACAAGAAAAAATTAAAATGTTGGAAATAGCCCTCACACAGATATTTGGCCTTATTGTAAGGGTAGGTGCTAGCCATATTCTTGATTAGGACAGTACATCTTTGTCATCAAAACACATTTCATGGGCTCATCCATTTCCTCCCAGAATTCCTTGTCTTGTAACCAACAAGCAGCATCCCAAGCTCACTGTTATCCATCTCCTTTTCCAATTTGCCCCATGCCCTGCAGGGGCCCCCGGCCCCACAAGTATGTCTTCCCCCTCCCCCACTTAATCAGAACTTTTTATAGGGAACCAGTTGTTAAGATTTTGGCAGCTCATCACTGCAGCTATCCAATGCCCAGCTCCCATTGAGTTTGTGGCAGATGAGTGCCCAACTTCCTTTTCTTTTGAAAATTTCCCCAATAACAATTCAGATTTTAATTGTGAGGTAATTAAAATGTAATGCTCTAAGCATCTAGTGTAGCTCTAATCAATAACAGTGAAGATTGTTTTATATTAATAAATGCCTGTATATTGTGCAGAAATCTGCATATGTGAGAAGTTTGAAGTTTGTAGAGTATTTAATTTTAACGTAGTGATTGAAGAATCATGACAGTATTATTACTTATTTTAAAAGGGCTTATTTAAACTTTTTATACTACATTTTAAAAAAATCTTCAAAAAATTCTTCCTTTAGATTCAGGGGTGAAGATAAGAGAAGATTAGAACAAGTCTTTTAATAATGGAGCTCTTGTCACACCTTAACTATGCAGTCACGACAGTCATTTCGAAATAATGTTCCCAAGCTCAAGAAATTTGCCTCTTGTGCAAAGTGTTTTGCAAGGTGATTATCTGAGAGTTAGTGGCGCTATCCTGCTCTGCTAAATGACTGTATACCTGTGAAGAAGAAAAACAATTTTGGACTCTGTCAAATACATACACATGCAGTAGCCATGGTATAATACTATACTTTGGTAGTTTCATATAAAAAATTAGACTGAAAGACAACAACCATAAGACAACAAAAAATGCTGCATTCTTTATTTTTCTGTTTCAAGAAGAAGAAACAGTCTGGATTGATATTTTTGAAAACATCTTGGTCCCACATGTTCCCAGTACCTTTTTTGTGTTTGATGGCTTTGTTGAGATGCAAGTGGTGGGCATGTTTATAAAGCAATTTATGAAGATTCATCACTGATAAATAATGATATTTGTGAAACAGAAACCATGCATATCTGCCAATAATTCTCTTTTTATGATTTGCTGGCAGAAATGGGGTGTGGAGCTGGCTTTGGTACAGGAGCATAGCGATTTATTAGTGCACACCTGTTCACCAAGGATGTTCTGTAGTGTCAAAGCCTGCAAGATTGATGTAAATTTACTTGAAGCTGCAACTCCTTTAATTATTCACGTTTTCCACTTGTAGCTACATGATGTTCATGCAACTCTATTTATAGCTTTCACTATGATGGGATTAAAAAGCAAAGGAAAAACACTAAAGAAACATCCATTCTTTTATTTTTTTATTTGTGCTTCTTTTACTGTGTAGTTATTACTGGCAGAAAAAAATCACATGTATACTCTTTTCTAAAAGACAGCTCTAGCTAAAAGGTATATTCATTTTAAAGTAGGTTGCTAGACAGTAAACAAGGAAGAACTCATTACATAGCTAGAGCCTTCTTTAAAACAGCTCTTGTTGAGCAGGTTACATCTCTCCTATTTTGATACTAGCTCTGCATTTTCTTTATAGCAAAAGGAAGAATGTGTTAATGGAATTATCAGTGGTTCTCAACCAGGGATCCCTTGGTGGGCAACCATCAGGTTTCAGGGGGCCTGCCAAAATAAACCAGAGAGCAGGGCCAAGGCAATTGCTCTGCCACTTAGCTTCACAGGGCCTCCTATTGCATTGAGCCCTGGACAATTGCTCTGCTTGCTGCCCCATAATGCCGGCCCGGCCTGTTAAGTTACTGAAAAACAGTTATGGCACAGGTGGGCCATGGAATTTTTATAGCATGTTGGGAGAAAAGGGTGGGGCTCAGAAAGAAAAAGGTTGAGAACCCCTGGGATACGTGACATCAATTTATTAGGGCTAAGGAACAAAACATACACAGCAAACAAAACATGGAAGGTGAAAGCTGTCAAACCTATCGGTAGCCCTAGGCATGGGTAGAGACAAGAAAATTTCTTGTAACTTACCTTTCAGTTAATTTTGCTGAAAAGTAGGTGATTTTGACAACAAAAACATTTCAGAAAAGCCTTCCTTCCCCTTACTCCTCTCTCTCCATTTTCTGTTTCATTAAATTTTTAGGCGCATTGTTCCTGGTTCAGTTTCTTACTGGAGTGATTTTTTTAAAGTGTTTGCAATCTATTCTTATTCCGTTGTAATCATGAGAGTTGTGCCAATAGAGCAGGTCCATAATATCTTCATTATTTAAGTCATATGTTTTTCTCCTGAATGAGACTTTAGTACTGTATTTCTGTATTGAGAAGTGTGTCAGAATGATCTCTCTGTGAAAGTAACATACAGCAACAGTGAATCCTGACAGGAAGATGAAATTGACAGTGTCACCAGTTCTGTGTGTTAGTACACAAATAGAACAGAAATTACTGACATGATTTTAACCTCAACAGCTGTAACGAAATGAGATTAAGTACATGGGAAAGACACTATGTATAACCTGAAAAGCACATGCTTTGAGGTTTCTCTAAGAAACTAGGTTGAGTGTTTCCAGAAAGTGCTGTACAGAAAGCACATTTAACTCACATTGTGAGATATGTCTTTTTTTCTTCTAAATATGTGTTTGGGCTCAGGCAGCTGTACTGTTAAGACATTAAAATTCCTTGCTGGAATTTATATATCTGTATTTCACTGCAATTTTTTGTGTTTGTCATGGATAAAGAGAGAGTGTCTATTGTCACAAAAAATTAACAATAACATTAAAGTGGGAGCAGCACAGCAGTATGAGAGGGAGCCTGTGACTCTAGGCTAAACAAAGGACTGAAAAACAAGGTCTTCTGCATTCTATTCTAAATTCTAACATCAACTCCCTCCTAAGTCACTTAACTTTTCCAGTCTGTGAAGCCTGCACTCAAAGAAATGACCAATCTCTCTCCTCCCTAAAACCTCATGAGACTATTCAGTTTCTCCTCTTCCCACTGTATACCTTTCATATCTTGTTCTGCAGGTCCCCAAATCATTGATATGTTTGCTAGTAACCAGCCCCAACAGTATCCTTGCAGACAATGGTTTTCCTGGGATGGAGAAGTGTAAAAATGCCAGTAGCCATTATGGGCTCAGTCAACTTTGTTGAAATAAAGTTGTGGAGGAACTGACTGTCGGGCAGATCATTAGTGAAAAGGTTCCAGGAGATATGATACCATTCCACCAAATATTAAGGTGCCTACAGAGGGCCAGATGGAACCTAGGAATAGAGGTGATGGAACACTTACCCAACAGAGTTTGCTTCTTATGTTCTGTTGTAATTTTTGTGAGATGGAAAGAATCAATTTTTGCTTATTTCATCACTGCTCAACCTATTTTGCACAGTGCTGTGCTAGTGATTGCAAGGGCCTTGGAACATCATTTGGTATTAATTTATATTCTGCTGTGGTGTCTAGGCACAATAGAAGGAACTATAGCAGAGCAGCAGCCTTAACCTGTTCTGTCTGCAAGAAAAAAGGTCAGTTCTCTAACTTGATGGGTTTTCTTGTAGGTAACACTATATCAGGCATAAGTAATAAATGGAATTAGAGAATTTTTTAGTCTTTTATCCAAGTAACCTGGAGCCTTCTTTCAGCATCTAAGTCCTGTTCTAGATCTCTTTCACTCAATGAACAGCACTAATTCTGAGGTTTCCTTACGATTACAAGCTTATCTAAGATGGCCTTGATTAAACTGTAAAGTGATGTAAACAAAATATCTAGAAAGTCTCTGACTAAATATGTTTACAGATGGACATTGTTCATTGCTTTTGTGGGTTTATGGTAGCCATTCATTCATTTTATTGCAAATTAAATATTGGAATGAGTAGGGGTGTAGCTTGTTCAGGAAGGACAGGCAGGATAAAAAGGGAAGCAGTGTTGCATTATACATCAACATACACTTATTCTGAGGCCCAGAGGGTAAGAGGCAGACCTATTGAAAGTCTCTGGGTAATGATAAAAGGGCTAAAAATGAGGGAGACATCAGGGTATGGGTCTACTATAGACAGCCAAATCAGGAAGAGAAGGTGGAGGAGTCATTTCTGGATCAAACAACAGAAATATCCAAAACACAGGACCTTGAAGTAATGGGGGATTTTAAATACCAAAACATATTTTGGAAAAATAATCTGGCAAAACACAAAATTTCCAAAAAGTGCTTGGAGTGTATTGGGGCAACTTTTTGTTTCAGAAAGTGGAGGAAGTATACAGGGGAGCAGCTATTTTAGACTTGATTGTGAGCAACAGGGAAAAATTGGTTGTGACTCAGAAAGTAGAAGGCAATTTGGTTGAAAATGATCATGAAATAATAGATTTCATAATTCTAAGAAAAAAGAGAGAGAGCAGTACATAAGAATGGCCATACTGGGTCAGACCAAAGGTCCATCTAGCCCAGTATTCTGTCTACTGACAGTGGCCAATGCCAGGTGCCCCAAAGGGAGTGAAGCTAACAGGTAATGATCAAGTGATCGCTCTCCTGCCATCCATCTCCACCCCCTGACAGACAGGGGCTAGGGACAGCATTCCTTACCCATCCTGGCTAGTAGCCATTTATGGACTTAACCTCCACGAATTTATCTAGTTCTCTTTTAAACATTATTATAGTCCTAGCCTTCACAACCTCCTTAGGCAAGGAGTTCCTCAAGTTGACTGTGCGCTGTGTGAAGAAGAACTTCCTTTTATTTGTTTAAAATTTGCTGCCCATTAATTTCATTTGGTGGCCCCTAGTTCTTATATTATGGGAACAAGTAAATAGATTTTTCTTAGCCACTTTCTCCACATCACTCATGATTGTATATACCTTTATCATATCCCCATGGGAAGAAAACCTTAGGGAATAAGGAGTTCAGGAAAGCTGGGCGTTTCTCAAGGAGACAATAATAAAGGCACAACTACAAAATATCTGATGCAAAGGAAAGAAAGGAACAGTAGTAAGAGGCCAATATGGCTCCTTCAGGAACTCTTTAATGACCTGACAATCAAAATGGAATCTGACAATAGTGGAAACATGAACAGATTGCGAAGAATCTGCACAAATGAATTGCAGAAGCATGTAGAGAGAAAATCAGAAAGGCTAAGGCACAAAGTGAGTTACACCTAGCAAGGGACATAAAAGGCAATAAAAAGAGGCCCTTTAGGAGCAAGAGAAAGATGAAGGAAGGTGTAAGCCCTCTACTTAACAGAGAAGGAAGCTAATAAATGTAGACATCAAGAAAGTTGAGGTGTTTTAATGCGTATTTCACTTCAGACTTCACTACAAAGGTTAATGTTGCTTAGATACTCAATGCAATATTACCCATAAAGGAGAAGGATTGCAAGCCAAAAGAGGAGGAGAACAGGTTAAAGAATGTTTAGATAAGTTAGATGTATTCAAGTCAGCAAGGCCTTTCGAAAGTCATCCTAGGGTATATAAGGAACTAGATGAAATAATCTCAGAACCATTAGCAATTATCTTTGAGAACTTGTGGAGAAGAGGTGAGGAGACTGGAGAAGGGCAAACGTACCTATCTTTAAAAAGGGGAACAAAGAGGACACTGGGAATTACAGACCGGTCAGCCTAACTTTTGAAACCTGGAAAGACACTGGAACAAATTGTTAAACAACCAATTTGTAAGCACCTGGAGGATAATAGGGTTGTAAGGAATAGCCAGCATGGATTAGTCAAGAACAAATTGTATGAAACCAGCCTAATTTCCTCCTTTTGATAGTGTTCCTGGCATAGTGGATAGGGAGGACCAGTAGATGTTATATATCATGATTTTTAGTAAGACTTTTGGTTCAGTTCCATGTGACTTTCTCATAAACTAACCAGGAAAATTTGGTTTAGATTAAATTACTATAAAATGGTTGAAAGACTGTATTCCGAGTAGTTATCAATGGTTCATTATCAAACTGGGAAGGTGTATTTAGTGGGATCCTTCAGGGGGTCAGTGCTGGTTCCAATATTTCAGTTAATTCCAGTATTTTAATTAATTGATTCAGATAATAGAGTGGAGAGTGTGCTTATAAAATCTGCAGATGACACCAAGCTTGGAGGAGTTGCAAGCACTTTGGAGCACAGGATTAGAATCCAAAACAACCTTGACAAATTGGAGAATTGGTCTGAAATCAACAAAGAAATTCAGTGAAGACAAGTGCAAAGTACTTCACTTAAAAAGGAAATGAACAATTACAAAATGGTGAATAACTGGCTGGGCAGTAACACTACTGAAAAAGATCTGAGGGCTATAGTAGATCACAAATTGAATACAAGTCAACATTGTAATGCAGTTGCATAAAAGGCAAACCATTATTTTGAGGTATGTTAATAGGACACAGGAGGTAATTATCCTACTGTACTTAGCACTGGTCAGGCCTCAGCTGGAGTACTGTGTCCAGTTCTGGGTGCCACACTTTGGGAAAGATGTGGACAAATTGGAGAGAGAGAGAGCAACAAAATTGATAAAAGGTTAAAACCTGTATGAGGAAAGGTTAAAAAAACTGGGCATGTTTAGACTTGAGAAAAAAAAATTAGGGGACACCAGAAAACAGTATTCAAATATAAAGAGGAGGTAATCAAGTGTTTTCCAGGTGCACCAAAGATAGAACAAAAAGCAATGGGCTTAATCTGCAACAAGGGAGATTTAGGTTAGGTATTTGGAAAAACTTTCTAAGGGTAGTTGAGTTCTGGAATAGGCTTCTAAGGGAGGTTGTGGAATCCCCATCATTGGAGGTTTTTAAGAACAAGTTAGACGAACACCTGTCAAGGATGATCTAAGTTTACTTGATGCTGCCACAGCACAGGAAGCTAGAGTTGGTGACTTCTAAAGGTCCCTTCCAGCCCTGCATTTCTTATTCTATGAACATGCCAGGTGGTGGTATTTAATTTCTCATTTTAAGAATTATTCACAGGCGTTAAAATGGTTTGAATGCATAACAAATAATTGTTGGCTCCATGGATCCCTCTGATTTGATATGCTATTCATTAAATGATCAAAAACCGGCATTTAAATAGTATTTTGTATCGTGATATTAGTACTCTTAGACATACTTTTTTCAGTTTAAGTAATTTATGTTGTATCCTTAATACAGATAGTTCAAGGAACTGCTGACACAATGGCAGTAATGAAGGAAAAATTATAAAAATGTTAGCATGCAAAATTGAATTGAAATTAATAGTGTTTTGCACACTGTTCATATAGCCATGTGTTGCACTATATATTCAATTAAATGTGTACTGGTTGCTTCTTTTTTGGTTTGTTTCTCCATTGTGCACACATGTATATATGAACATGCAGCTGTATGTGATGTATCTATTTGGAAAACATTTTGAGAATTAAAAAAGCAAAGTATCTTTATATGAAGGTGATTTCTACCTAATCTCCACATTTTCCTAGCTACTGCCTTCTAAAACCGTTATATCTAACTAGTAAGATTATAGTAGTTTTGGCAAACAACTTCAGCAGTCAGTTAGGCTAGGAAGAAGAAGAATAAACATAAACTTATCTGCTAGTAACCCACCCTAAAATAACATTGTGATAGATAAAGAATAAATGATCATCTGTTTCAGCTACTGTTGTGACAGATATTTTTTTAATGGTGTACTTTTTAGACTAATATTTTCATCTGTAACTTGGTTCCTAATGCCTGAGTTGCCATCTCCATTCTCAGTATAGCATCTGACAGCAAAACAAATCAGAGGTTGAAGATTTCGGTGTGCTCATCATGGCCCTGCATCCTAATTTTTTAGCTCAATTATTTTTCTGCCTCCGAGAGAGAAGTAGTTCTAAACGCCTCTACTTCTTTTAATTCAGCTATCGGGCTGAACAATGCACCAGAAAAAAAAGCCCTAAAATGCAGAACCTCAATGACTGGTTTGGCCTGCAAGGATTTAGACTGATCCGGGAAGACTTCCAGCCAGCTGGATTCTCCTGAGCCTTCTTCCCAATTATACACTAAGACTACTGTCCCTCCATGTAGGATCCATGCCACAGCTCAGATGACCAATACCAGTGGTATTGCAGCTGCTACTTGTCTTCAGCTAGAGACCTGATGTCTGACTGGCATGATCTTTGTGATAGGCATGATGAACTTTGAAACCAAGCACACTTCCGATGTAGGCCTTTATGCAGGGTAGAGTTGGGGGAAGTAGAGTGTCCTGATGGCTAATAGCTGAAGTAAGCCTCATCTAATATTTAGAATTTACAGATTTCCACACACAAGAATAGTCAGTCTGGATTTTTTTCTCCATTCCTTTCCAAGAAGGAGGGCAGTTTCTGAGATGCACCTGTGGAGCCTGCAGACTCCCAAAAGTCAGTTAGAATATTTAAATATGAAGATATAGCCTATCCTTATTAACTCTTTTCTAACACCCACCAGTTAAATCCAAAGGCCCCCCTCGGAGAAACTAGTCCTGGTCCATCAGGCCGTCACTACCCAAGGGTCTGTACCCAGAAACATCCAGATATAATTTTTTTTGCCGCAACCAACCTTTGAACTGTGTTCATTTCTGGACAATTTATAATATGCTGGGAGGACGATCCTATGGTTGATTCCTGTGTTGTTTCTGAGTTCAACTAATCATCTATTCCCATTTAAAAAAAAAACAAAAAAAAGCAATTCCTCTTCTCCTGATGTTGTAGACAGACAGACTGATGGCTCCTTAAGGAAAAAGAATATTACTCTTCCCTCACAACAATCCAGAACTGAGCATTCTATATCCAGCTAAGAATCTGAGTATATCTTTAAGCTCAGATCCCATCCTCACCTAAAAAGGAGTAAGTCTGGTGACAACTTTTATCCATGATGCATGAGAATTATGTTGTCATGCCAGGCCATGAGCGATGAAGAGCAAATGATTAACAAAGCAGTGGAGACAGACAACTACACAATATGTTCCCAAATGCAGAAAGTAAACTTTAAAAAAGAGGACATTTGTTTTTCTCTGGCCTTTCAGTTACAGTCCTCAAGCATTATTAGCAATAATAATGAGTAAGGAAATATCAGACAGAAATGTGATTTTGTTTTAAATTGTGTCCCTTTCATCATGGTACCTTAGTATTTTTGTATGGCATATATAGGTAGCTTTTAATCTTTTATCTCTGTGCTATCATCTCTACAGAAAGGTTACAAGATCAAGCTGTCTGACCTGTTCAACTCCTTTGCTTGCAGCCTAGTGGTGTCCTTGGCCTCAAGTTGTGGGTGTGCAGGAGGGATGGGGGCAGAACAGTAATAGAATACTTGTAAGAGAGTGGTCAAACCACAATTTTCACCTTAGCTTTTCTCCAAAATAAGTAGAAGCAATTGATCTTGTCCACACTACTTCTTGACATCTGTGTTCTCTTCCCAAAGGAAAAAGTTTCTGAGATGGATTAAATTGTGCACAAAGACCTATTCAGTATAATTCTTCACTAAATAAATACCATTTATGTCAGGATTTGCTTCAGTAATCGTTTATTCAGCACACTTTTTCTGTGAACAGTTAAAACCAAAAAACCTTCCAAGTGCAGTTGGAACATGCCTGGGACCTTAAGTTGGTGCTTTGTGTTTTTTGACATCCGCTCAAAATGCAGACAGTTGGGGATTTAGAAGGGTTGCTGTATGGTACTGAATCTCAGATATTCCATAAAGTCCATGTTGCATTACTGATATCAGTTATTTTTCACAAGCTTTTAAGACTTCAGTTTGTGAACAGAATATATGGCTTATTGAATGGAGTTACATTAATGATAGGGTTTTGAGTTAGAGCAGCAATGCATGTCATCCATGCCTTCTAGACTTTATCGGCCTAGAGAGATTAATGATTGGCTTTGTTAGAAAATATAGCAGCTAATTTGCCAGTGTTTACTTAAAAGATTTGTTTATCCAGCTCATTAAACCTTCAGGAAATAAATGTATTAACTAGGTATATTTAATGGTACACAGTAGCCTTTAGCAACTTTCCAGCCTAAAGAGGAGTGGCTAAGGGAGAAAGCTTGAGGTTATATTTTAATTTTGCTCCAAAAATATGACGATTAATGTTTTGATTTGTGAAAGAAAGTTCTTACATCCTTACATTCTTAAATCTGTTAGTCTTTAAGGTGCCACCAGACTGCTCATTGTTTTCTTACATCTTGATAGAGGCGAAAAACCTTCCATTTTCTTTGACAGAATGCCCTAAATGTGCTCTGCTCTTTCTGTGATAATACTCATTAAAGACATATTCATAAAAACTAGTCGTGTCCATATCACCCATTCGTCACACCGAGGCATCCTTCTCACTTCAGATTGATGATGTTGACAGGAAGGAGGCAGTAGTTATGCCTGGAGAGGAGAATTCAGTATATAAGGTTCAAAAGGGGAACAAAATAGTAAAATAAGGTTCGGGAAAATAAGTAAAATTTTTGTGGGCTTAGTATTTTTTTTAATGTATAGCAAAAAGCCCTTTGTGTGTGTTAGATCATTTATATTTGGAAGTGGAAATGACATTTGTCATATAATGTTAGCAGCACACACAAAGTTCTGTCTCTTTTAATGACCAAATTATTTTCATAAACGTAAAACCCTAGTAATAGGAGACAGTTTTTAATGTAGAGTAGTGGCTTACCTAGTCTGTGCAGTTGTTTTTTTGCTAGAAGGTTGCTGCATTTTGGTAAAAAATTAAAATGTAGGAGGAGAATGCCATTGCTCAGGGCCTAGATTTCCAAAAGTGACTAGTGATTTTTTGGGTGCCTCAATTTTTAGATGCTCATCTTTAGAGGCTTCTTCTAGGGGCTCAATTTTCAGAGAGTGGGTGTTTTGCACTCTCTGATAAACAGACTCCCTTAAGATGTCTCCAGACGGACACCAAATATGGAGGCAACCAAAATCACTTCTCACTTTTGAAAATCTCAGCCCAAATGTCAAATATTTTCATGCAGGTTTAAAATTCCTCACAATGAAATGTCAAGTTTACAAACAGTTTTCATTAACTGCATTAGCAATCATTTTTAAAAACAAAAAGCACACATTTGAAATTATACTAATCCTACAAAACACAACCCTAATACACTTCTGTGAGCATGCATTTTCAAGTAGTATTCATGCAGCTGCACACAGCTCTCTTCTTTTCTGACCCTCTAGCTCTGCCCTCCCTATGCATCTCTGATCACTTCTTGGGAAGTGACACTGCCTTCAATTTTACAACAGCTCTGCTCTCAGAAGGGCATAGGTTCTTTAAAATTACACATACAGTGTGTCTGCTAGCACCAAGCAGTCAGACATAGTTGGGTAGTGCTCTCTGTGTGTCTGCGCATGTGCTTATGATCCAGAACTCAGTTGCTAATGTACATCACATTTTTGGCATGCCAGATTTAGCAGTATATTTTTCATATGGAGTGGTGTGAATGTGAAGAATGGTGTAAATATTTTTAGTTCTAAAACAAAATATTACTGCAAAGTGGGAACAATTTTACTATCTGTGGAGCACCAAACATTTGGCATCTTTATACATGTTCTGACTTCCATAGTGATGAACTGTACATTTATGCAAAATGTAAAAGTATTAAAATGAGAGGCCAGTATCTAAGAGAGAAATCAAAAGCCTTTCAAAAACATCAAATCTTGGAAAAGGAGTGGGAAAGGGAATATCCAGGTCTGTATCAGTGTAATTCCAAGCTCTTGCTGTGTAAGCGCAAAAAACAGAACACAACAATACAAACAAACAAAACTACTTAACTGGAAAGGTTGTGAAGCCATATACATACAGTGACTGAAAACAACTGTGATTAACCTGTGAGAACAACAGAATGCAAAGCAGAGGATAAATAAGGTTTGAAGGTTTCTCAGAGATGATAAATATTAATACTGTATCGTTAACAAGTATTCTGTGTCTGAATTTCACCGTTAATGTCTCTCTTAATTCCCTAAAATTAAAGTTTAAAATTCTGCTATACTGAAATAAATACCTAATTGCTTTTTAAAAAGCAGCTAAATAAATACTCATACTACCTGTACTATTGTGTCTCATGTCAGTGGTAAATAGTCATCTTACCATTAGTTTTTGCATGCTTTATTTTAATATTGATATATCACATAATTGAAAAGAACAGAGCACTTTTTTTTCCATTCCATGAAAATACCAGTGGATACCAGTGAATTGACTGAAAGGCTGTAAATTGTTCTCAGATTTTTGATATTACAAACCAGTTAAAATTCACTGTTATGGTTTATGGTTTCAGCAAAACATCTGTAAACTAATAGTTGGCTTATATCCTGAACTATGAGAGTAAATAATATTCCTTAGAACTGCTTTAGCTTTTCTAATACAACTATGAATTTTTGTAGTATCCATATAAATATCCAGGCCTGGTTTTGAAGCTTTTCAGCCTCAGGGTATCTAGTGGCATTGAGTTCCATTTGTGAGTTGTGTATTCTATCAAAATACATCCTTTTACCAGATGTCTTCCTGTTTCACTGAATGTCCCTTTGTATTGTATGAGAGGGTAAAAAAAAGTGCCTGACTTTCTTTTAGAAATAGTTATCATGGCTTCTCAGCTTTGTTGGTCTCCATATGAATGTCTCTCCATGCGTCTAATCATTCTTGTTACCCATCTCTGACCCACTTCTTTCCATCTCTTTTTTTATGATTAAGTGACCACATCTAAATAGATTTTTCCAGATGAGGGTATAGCATTTATTTGTATAATGGCATTAT
This sequence comes from Chelonoidis abingdonii, assembly GCF_003597395.2. Lineage (NCBI taxonomy): Eukaryota > Metazoa > Chordata > Testudines > Testudinidae > Chelonoidis > Chelonoidis abingdonii. Next base: position 33,108,798 of record NC_133773.1, read on the forward strand.
ACTATTTTATCTCCAATTCTGTAAGCAAGCTAACATTTTGTGGATTGTCTTTGATTGCCACTAAACAGTGAGCAGAGATTTTGATCAAACAATCTATAGGGGCACCCATGTCTTTTCCCTGAGTGGTTGCCATTGATCTGGAGTTCCGTCAGGTATGTGTATAGTTCAGATGATTCCTTCCAGTGTTCATTACCTTCTGTTTGTCACTACTGAATGTCATTTGCCACCAGGCTGCCCACTGATAGTCTTCTCTAGCCTTAACTGACCAACTGATTTTCCCTCCTCACTGTTCACTCTTTCTAGAACATTGTTAAAATATTAAACACCAGTCTTACCGAGAACCTTGCTGTTAGCCTTTTGTTGGGTTAAAAATGGCAACGACTAGCTAGCCTGTGAGATCTCATTTTCAGGAAAATTTTCTTGATATTCTGTCTAAATATTTACTTCCTTAATTTCACCTCATTACTGCCTTTACCTGTCACATGTCTGCATGTACTTACCTAGATAATTCCTCTCCTTCCTTGACTTTCTTGTTTTAACAACTTTGGAGTATGTGTAGACTGTTAGGTCCTCCCACAATTTTCTCACTTTTACTTGGGCACTGTTAGAGGTGGAGGTGATCAGATGCCTTTTTAAACTTGCTAAGGCATCCTACATTTATCTCCCTTCACACACAAGTATTGCTGAAGTTTTCCTAGCAGCTGTGTAAAATATGCCAAGAATCCCAGTTGTAGGGGATATAAATCATGATAGTATCAGGCTGGAACTGTCTCCCTACAGAAAAATAAGAAGTTGTAAACATGTCAGAGAATTTAGTTGAAGTTCTCATATCTATACAAATTAACTGAGCCTTTTAAAATGTGAGCAAATCTGTGTAATATCAATGCCTTGGAACCTGTATTCTGAGCCATAGAATTGGTGCAGTTTAGCAAACTTTGCTTAAATCAGAAAGCCTGCATTAGTTTTGCCACTGTCTCAGATTTTCCTGGAAAATATTAATAAACAGAAACTTTTTACCAAGTCACCTGTAAAATGAAAAATTAGTAATTACATTGACTAGTAATACATCATATAAAAGAGCACATCTCGTTGTCAAAGAACTTGACATATAATACGCCTGAGAAGTATAATCCTGCATGAATATCCTTGAGTTGGAAGCAGGGAGGCTGTGATTTTATCCATGGCTACAGCAAGAGGCTTGCTAGAGCTGTCATTAGAACTCAGGAGTTCTTAGCTCCCAGCCTGTACTCATTAAGCCCCTCTGTCAAGAAAGCATTTAAGCACAGTGACTTTAAGGGGACTTAAGCGTGTGGTTAAATGTTAAGTGCTTTTTCCAAATAAGGATGGCTTCCTGAATAGACCAAGTCTTTCTCTTTAAACATCAAAGAAATTGAAGTAAGTAGTCCTGTCTAACTGAAATATTCTACCTTACTTTCCACCCTAAACTTGGTAGTGTCATAATGAATTGCCATCCATCCGAGAGATATCTAGAACTGCTACATCCAGTGCTGGTGATGTTGTGTCTTGTGCACTGTCATAAGATGCAGGTTAGGGTAATTCTACACACTTGTGTATTTGTCCCATTTATGAGACTGAAGGTCAGATGAAACAAATCAACTGGTCATTTTGCTGTGCTCAAGAAACCATGTATTCTTTTTAACTGCTTTGGTCAGAACTGCAATGCCCTTGATTTCAAAATATACATAGCCTTGATGTTATCACTTCTGAAATAATGTTTGTCATAGGATCACTTTTGGTTACACATTTCTTCATTCTTCTTTGATAATTTGCAACTGGTGATAGTTTATTTCATATTTTAAAACATTCCCAAGCTCAGTAATGTCGTGTCATGTACTTCAGCCAGCATGCTGTCCTCTGAGCTGCAGCCATTTTTGGATTGAATTCAAAGTAAGACTAAGACAAATGCATTTTGTGTGCAATCAAGCACAAAATAATGTTGAGATTTCCTGTTTTCCAGTAGACAGAATATAGTTTTGTCAAAAATAGCAGGCAACACAAAGTTCAAATTCAGTAACTTTGTTACACTGGACTCTTTCAATCTGGGAAGTAATAGCTTTTAGCAACTGTAACCATGACACAGAGGGCATTGATTTTTTGGACCAGCTAAAAGTTCATGCATCATGTAAATAGCTGTTACTTGACTTTCTTTCCATTGTACATCTACATTTAAGAGCGTTTTGGTTTACAGTATGCCAACAATTTTACTGAAGTACCTTTACTATATAAATAATTAAATTAATCTAAAATAACCCTATAGCTTCAGTTGGTTATGGTATTTTTTCGCTTCCTGTCTTAAACAGTTGTATATTGTAACTTTGCTGCCACTTTACATTCCCGAGGTGGCTGCATTTCAATGGTGAATAAAATGAATCTCCATATAATTTGTCTGTAAAGTCTCTTGGATGTCTCTTGAATTAACAAAATGTTTACTAAATATTGACGATATTTTTTTCAGCAATCGTTTCACTGGTCTAACTGATTTTACTAACTTTCACATCTGGGTTTTTGCTTGTTTTTCAATCCTTGGTCAGAAATTGACATTGAACGTTGTGTCCGTGAATCAGTCAACCTCTTTTGCTGGACCCCTAAGAGTGCAACATACAGGCAACATGCACAGCCTCCAAAGCAAGCCAGTGATGGCAGTGGCTCAAGAGGTTCAATGTCCTGCTTCACAGCAGATTATCAGGATGCACCTAAAAGTGACCTGGTGAGTGTTTTAGGATTATGCTTTCCTGTCTTCTCCAGAAAAGGGTGTAGTGTTAAGGGTAATGCTAGAAAAACTTTATTAATAAAATCACACCTCTGTTGTTATGTTGTAATTCAGGTTTGGCTTCTTTTCGGGCAATACTTTATTATTATTCATTACTAAACATGTATATTGTTAGCTCTTTAAATTTACAGTAATGTTTTAAAATGCCTTAGATCTTTCTAATATAGGTTTTCTGGAAAAGGTGTGTTATGAAGGTCTTATGTTCATCATACAAGACTGGCAATATTACAATTTATGAATTAGTGAAACTAGAAATGAGTTGCGCTGATTATCCTAACCAGCTGACAATAACGCTTTTATACCTTTGCTATGTGATTTTTCCCACCCTAGTCATGGCTTTTAGTTTCAAAGTCCTCATGTACCTGCTGCCTATATTTCTATGTACTTCATGTCCTACATAATGAGTAAGACCTCGTGGCCTTCACTGCAAGGCAACCAAGTGTAATTCCAGCCCATTTTACAAATATGGTAATGCAGAAGTTGCACAAATTCACTTCAAGAAGAGCTAGGAGTAGAGCCTGAGGTCTCCAATACATATGACCTAAGTCTCTTCCACTCAGCCTGCTCTTGTGCTAGATATGTGGGGCTGGCTGTCCAGCCTGCAACCACTGCTCCAAACACCTGGAACTGTTGAAGGTTGAGGGATGTATTTTGTTTTGAGGAACAGTTTATTGCAGTGAATGAAAGAACAGCTCCTTGGGGGAAGGCAGTGGCTTCCTCCCCACCTGTACATGTTGAACCTTCTGATTTTTGCTCTGGTTTTAATATCAGTGTGATCTTTTAATTTTTGTTTCAGTACCGTTTTGATCCTAAAGTTGCTGTAAGGAATGTGCCAGTAAAATTATTTTATCTTGTGCCAGGACCACCTCCTACCCCATCTCCACTCTTTCGGCTCTGTAAAGCATTTTATTTCCATAACAGAGGATTATCAAGGGCCTGGCTGCAGGACTATGAGCAAGGTCTTGCTACTGAAGAAGAATAGTGAAGGGAATAAAGTTTCCTGGAGAGAGTCAGGAAACTTTGCACTAATGCAAGACAGGCTGTGGTCACTTCTGATTGCTTTTTCCATCTGGCATGTCGTGTTACAGTTGTTCAAATCTTCTAAGTGAGGAGATCTTGGGTAATAGTATGTGAATGAGTCCTTGTGTTTTCTGTTACCAGTGAAATTTTTTCACAAAGAATAGATTTGTACTCTGTAGCAATTTTGCTTGGCAAAAATAATTTCCAGATGTCCCCTTGTAGCTTCTGTTACTCTAGCCTAATAATTATTTCATTGTCAAATATGCTACCTTAGATTAAGGACATTGGGCTATTTTAAACTTTCCTTCCTCAGCAAATGCTCCAATCTCCTGTTTTGTTTTGCAAAAGATTTTAAAATAATTTGTACCTGTCCCATCTTGAATCAGAATGTTTGCAGAGCTGGCATTGCAATTTCAAGAGAGATGCTTACACAAAGTGCATTATTATTCAGTAAGTTATGTTAGGTCATTAGAGTTGCTTCCATCTGTTCCTTCTTAACCACTGAGAAATCAAGGCAATGAAATGTGTGGCTTAAATGTACCTTGCTATGACAAATGGGCTTTTCAACCTCCTTATCATCCTCTGACAAGCACAAATATTTCAGTATTTTTGTTTTACATTATAATACAAAAATGAAGGACGGGACTTATGTAATCTCTTTACAAAAGTGAAAAGCAAAATATAAAAAAAAATAAAGAGGAGCTACACACTGGCTTAGCTGTTGTGGACTATAATCTTTCATGGTAATATCTTAACTTAAAAACAGAAGCTCCTGCTGCTTATTTTTCATTATAGTTATTAAGGCTACAGTTGGGATTCGGGTACAAATACCAGTAGGCTTACAGTTTCTTCAAGGTGGTTTTTCCCTAGGCCTGGCAGCAGGGAAAGTCCACATTTCTGCATTTTGTCCAGTCCTCTGCTCTGAGATGGACAAGTGCTTAGTCGTGGGACCTGCTTCAAGTTGAAGAATTCGTCCCCTGTTCAGGTCATGAAATATTTGGCTGTGGAGTCATATCAGTGTGTTTTGGGCACTTACTTGTAATATATATGAGCTCCTAAGTATGGTAACTCTTTATTTCTGAAATATCAAGATGGCCATGTTAGTGGTCCTCACTTGAACTAGCAGGGTTTTAAAGGCAGGGACTGGACTGAATACTCTCGAAGACGTTCAAGGCCCAACAGTCTTAAAACACGACATACTCAAATGTCCAGGACGCAGTAATGGGCAAATAACTTGTGTCCCCTTTCCCTATTCTGCTAGACACAATCTCTTTTTTGCTCTCTGTTCAGTAACCACAACTGGTAGCTTCCCAAGAATAAAGGATGTAGAGACTTACACCTCCAAAGGAAATGTTGTCCTAACAGTCCTTTTCTTTTTTCTGAGATGGCAATGATCTGACACCTTTTATTTTTTAAAAGGTTTTGTTTTGAATTTTTTCACCTCAGATGTCTGCTGTTCACTGGCAGAACTATATTCTCATGCAGGGCTTTGTCCAGTATGTTTATCCATACATAGTACATAGTTATGATCATTTCAGTAGTTTTCACATCAATGTAATTGTTATAATAAAAATGTTCCTGTAGTACATCTGTTTCCAATCTGAGGAGGTGCAGCCACCTTCCCCTTTCCTTATGGATAGATGGGAGTGGGGGATGTGTTGAACCTTATGGAAGAGTGTCCTGATAATTTTTTTTTGGCCTGTCTTAGGAAAGGAGACTGAAAGTGATTGGCTTGTTTGGTCGAGCAAAAAGAAGGCTGTGAGGAGATATGATTGTTTTCTGCTAATACATTAGGGAGGGTAAATACCAGGAAAGATGAAGGACAAATGGATATAAACTGGCCATGAACAATTTTCTAATCTTCAGAGGGGTGAAGTTCTGGAACAGTCTCCCAATAGGCGGTGTGAGGGCAAAATACATAATTTAGTTTTGAGAGAGAGTGGGAAAATTTATGAGTTTGCTTGTATGATGAGGTTGTCTGTAATAGTAAAGGGCAGAGGTCAACAACCCTGGGAGCTCATTTCTGGTTTGTATTATGTTCCTAAAAGCTCATGCTTTAGAACTTCAGTTGGCCACCTGCAGGAGTCAGGAAGGGATTCCCTGCTCCAATGAATTCTGTTTATCTCCTTCTTCTGAAGCATGAGAGATGGCCATGGCTGGAGATGAGACAGTGTGTGAGAGGGGCTCTGAGCTGGTACTGAGCATTCTTTCTCAGGCACTTGTCTGGCTGGTTCTTGCACACGTGCTCAGGATCTAATTGATGGCTCTATGGGGGTCGGGAAGGAATTTCCCTGTACATCAGATTGGCAATGAGCTTGGGAGTTTTTTGCCTTCCCCTGCAGTGTATGTGTGAGTGTATGTCACTTGCCAGGATGATCTTGGGTATATCTCACTTAATCATTGGTGTTGAAAGCCTTAACAACTCCCCCTTTTGGACCTCTGACGTCAATATCGGCATTCTATCCCTCCAACAAAACCTGTTTTCTGGTCACCATTACATTTGTGAGGCGAGTGTCTGGAGTGGCAATGTCCTCCATGCATGTTCCACAATGATGAAGTGGTGCTGAGAACTCCACAATCACTTCTCCCCAAAGTTAACTCTTCTTTCATTGCCTCTCAGGAGATTATTCTTCCATCATTCTGTCCCAGGCTACAGCATCCGACCAAGAAGCTGAGACACAACTTGGGCATCAGAGGAGCACTGATGAATTGCACTAAACATACAGAATCCATGAGAAGGTCAGGCACACTGTTTGTCTCCTTTCATCCAAAGTATCAAGAACTTGGAGCTTCCAAATTATCCATTGCTGTGTGGCTCAGACTGTGCATCATCGGGCCTATAAGGTATCAAGCATCCCTGTTCCTGAAGTAATCAAGGCACTTTCCACGGGATCTGTAGAAACCTCGTGGGATTAACAAGCAAGTGCTTCCATCACCGACATATGCAGAGCGCCCATGGGCATTGACTAACACCTGTATCAGGCACTATAAAGTGGAGTTCCTGTCTTTATAGACTCATAGACTCATAGGTCAGAAGGGACCAATATGATCATCTAGTCTGACCTCCTGCACAAGGCAGGCCACAGAACCTTACCCATCCACTTTTATAACAACCCCTAACCCATGACTGAGTTATTGAA
>NC_133773.1:33117889-33324492 GCF_003597395.2 Chelonoidis abingdonii
AAATCTCCTAATCCCGAGTCTATCGTTGTTGTATTATCCCTTCCTATCTAGTTTGAATGTGATCAGCTTCTATGATCACCTCGAACCAAGGTGTGTCCCCTACGCCACCATTTCTTCTCACGAGGTCCTCACTGCTCACCAAACCCAATCTAAAATGGATCTCCCCTCTCGAGTATTCAACACTGTTGATGAAGAAATCCATCCGCTTATCAACATCCGAGAAAAACTACCCCTATTATTCTTGGCAACACATCCGTCTCATCGCACGTCTAATGATCCGGGAAGTTGATAGTCTCCATCAAATCACCACATTTCCCTTTGGTATTTACTTTCCATTAAACGACATTAAAGACGTCTCTATCCATATCCAAATCAGAATCCGGCGGTCTGCTAGCACACCCCAACCACTATCTCAGGGGAAGCTCTAGTAGCTTTTGTTTACCCAGTGTGATTTTTGCCCAGACAGACTCTGTCTTATCCATTCCATCACTCTTATATTCATTACAGTTTAATCTCAATCATTTGATTGTACAAGGCTAGTTCCACACCTTTGCCTTTCTTCCTGTCTTTTCTAAACAGCACATCAGCCTCATACTGTACTCCAGTCATTCAGTACTATTCCACCATCTGTTAGGTTATTTCATTATCCTATATGGTGTGTCACTTCCATGCGACCCTAAGTATGCTCCAGTTCGTCCATACCATTGTACCTAGTCTCGCAATTAGTGTAACCGACAATTTTAATTTTTGCGTTTGGTCGTCGAGGTAGCATTCTTTACCTGTTGAGTGCCACGACCTTCATACCAACCAGCATACTACCGGTTAGTCTAGTTTACTACTCCGCTGTTTCTCCCTTGGTTCAAATTCTTCGTCCACTCAATGGTATCCCGTCTCCACTTTTGTTTACTTCCCTCTCCAGGGTTGAAATTACGGCGTGGAGGATCTCACTGAGATTCACCCACGACATATCCCACGCTCTCAACTATCGCTAGTTTAAAGCTTCTCTTAATGAGGTCGGCAAGCCTCCATCCTAGAAGCTATATTCCCTCCTTATTAAGCACCTGCAGTCCATTCCCCCGACGAGAGACGTTGTCTGTCCGTAGACGCGCTTCCACAACTGACCGATAGATCCCAAAACCCTGGCTTAAAATAACACCACTGCCGACTGACAGCCACTCTGTCTTAATCGTCATAATCTTGTCGCTCCATTCGTCGCCTAGTCGCTTAGAAACTGGGCAGAATCACCATGAAGATCACGACTGAGCCTTCGTGATTTTCCTTGAGCGTGCTTTTCCCCCTCACGTCTGGCAAGTTCTCCTCTTGATACAGTCACGCGATGGACTAGCCGTTAATCATTCGTTCCCACCCGAAGTCAGCACAACAATCACGGATTCTTTCCCGCTCCTGCAGAATCTCATTTCAGCCTGCGGCCGTACCACGATCTGTATCTTAAGCCCGCTCGCAGACAGCACACCCTTCCTGTCTCTACCGATGCTTCGGTCTAGCTTACAAGGCCTGTTATTCTTCTCAGTTAAAGGTCTCCAGTCCACGTGTAGACTTGTGCCTTTTCTTGCGACATGTGATGATCTCCGTCTATCCCCCGCTCACCTAGCGGCCCGGCATATCCTCTCGATTGTATTCGCCCTTGCAATCCTCCTAGGTGCTCATACTTGGTAGTCGACCTCATTGACTCCTCCCTCCCTCTGCTAGGACTAGCTGCTCGTCTCTTTATCCCTTGCTCCTCTCTCCTTCAGCGGCAACCTTGCTGTGCTCCAATTCATTATCATAATTTTCCATCACCAAACCTGTTCCTGAGATATCTATTCTCGCGTTCGTGGCCTGTCTTTTCCTCTGCCTGGTTCTCCTAGTCACATGCTTCCACCGTCCACTTTCCTCACCCAGCAGCTCCTCAGAATTCTTTGGTCCTGCTTCCATCTGCTCGTCTGAGCTTATCCCCTGTGCCTCATCATGTCTGTGTTCTCAGAGACCTTTTTTGGCAGGAAGGTGCTACAGGTGGTGGCCCAGTATTGCCTTTTGACAAACCTTAGTGGGTGGGATTCTTTTTTTAGCTTATTCTATTTACTTTTTCCTTATCCCTCCCTACTTCTGTTTCACTGCTTGCTACTTCCCAAACATAAGAGCTGTGGCAGATGCTGTGCTTCAGAATGAAACATTTCTTATCAGATAATTTCCTTTCTGCTAGCAGCATCTCCCACAATTCTACCCAGCCTGGATGGCTCTGTAGCCAGGGGGTCAGTTTTTTATTTGGACAGTTACTATGCAGACAATTGCCTGCTGTACATAGTTAATAAATTGGCATTTGATGATGATATAAATATATTTCTACAAGTTTCACCCGGCTTTGGAATGACTCATCTGGCAACAAAGGAGACATGGCCAGCACACTGTGTCCTGCAGCTTTGATTTGCTTCTGGAAACTGCAGTGTGTTGGGGAGCAGCCCAGAAATAACAGAATTGTGGCAGATGCTGATAGCAGAAGGGAAAGTATTGTGTAAGGAATTTTCCATTTTCTGTTTTACAGAAAGGGAAGCTGAGGCATAGATCTTGTAACTTGATTAAGGCCACAGAGAACACCATTGGTAAAGCCACGACCGGATATTGGGACTGCTTGATTCCTCATCCAGTGCTTAAACCACTGAACCACATTTGTTATTGAAATATTATTTGTATCATCGTAGCATCTAGCATACGTTATTTGTATGACCCAGACATGGACCAGAACTCTATTCTGCTACATGTTGTACAAACACAGAACAAAAAGGGTCCCAGCTCCAGAGAGTTTACACTCAAAGTATAAGATAAGAGACAACAGATGGACATAGATACACCTGGGAGTACAAGAAAACAATGAGTCATTGTTGGTCAGCATGATAGGCAGTGGTCAAAGCACACTTGCAACCTCGCTGTTGTTAAGCTTGTTATAGGCATCATGACAAAACAGTATGTTGAGGAATTTTAAGGAAATGATGAGGTAGCTTTCTGGATAGTTACAGGAGTTCCCCCGAGCATGATGGGCAGTGGGGAAAAGCCAGAAAGTGCTTGTTTGAAAATGTAACAAGGGAGAGATGGAGGCTGGCATCATTGGCCAGCTGAAGGCAGGAGTTGCCCTGTCAGTGGCAAATGAGAGATGATAGGTAAGGTAGGGATAGATGAGCACTGAAGAGCCTTGAAATTGAAGCCAAGTTGCATGTGTTTAATGCAAAAGAGAAGGGAAACCAGTGGAGGGATGTGAAGAGGTTATAAAACCAAGGAGACCCAAAAGTAAGAGATCAGTAGGCATGCATGAAATCGTCAGGTAAGACATTTTTCTTAACCTTGAGAAAAGTTCCACTGTCTGAGCCAAAGTACTGGCCTTATCAGAAAAGCCTCTTTGATGTTGCTCCACGATTCCTTTCCACCCCTAAAGGACTCTGGATTATACTAAATTTATATTGGAACTCTTATTTTTATATCATTTTTTTTATGCCATAAGCTGTATTTCCCCTGTAGACTGAAGCCAGCAATAGACTCATCCAATCCACCAGTGCCAAGGAGTTAAGCAAATGTTTATGGTACGTAATACAAACGGGAAAAAAATTGTAGTTTCAGCTGCTTTCCTTTTTGTTGTTTTTATCTTTCCTTCTCCCTCCTAACACATGTTGTATTTTATGTAGAGTGCTTCAGTATGATGGCTGCATCCCTTCTGAAACTGAAGGAAAATCAGGCTTTCCAGGTACTATGGCAGCATACTAGTTTACCATGTTAGAATTTACAGGTAAAGATTTATGAATATACTCAGTTGTTTTAAGGATTATGAGGATCTGAATAATATGGACAATAATACTATGAAGGAGCTCTTCAATAGAAAGGTGTAGTCTATAAACATGTTCATTTTTATGCACTATAGTTTTTTGGCAGACTTCCAGTCATGCATATGTGAAAGTTAGTGTGTCTAGTGATCATAAGAGGCACCTGGGGAGTTTAGATTCCTAAAACCAGTTTAGTCTATGTCACTGGCCATCAGGAATTATATTAGTCTTCAAGTAAAGTTTCTAAAAGTTCTTTGAGCTCTTTAGATGAAAGGTTTATGTAAGTACAAAGTAATGTTGTTGTTCTCTTAATCCTAGGGCCATCTTTCCTTTGACTTCCTCACCCGCCTCTCATAATAAGATCTGCGCCAAGGAAAATTTGCTGCCATTGTCTGTAATGGGGCCAGATTCTAATCTTCAGTGTACAGCACAATCAGTAGTGGATTTCAGAAAATACAGGGTACTTACTTGCAAATCTAGCTCTTACAGGCACATTTCTCAAGACCCTCCTAACTGCCTTCCCACTCCCTGAAACAAGCGCACTACCTCTACAGTATGTTTTTTCTTCTCCACTAACCTGGTCTCCAGTTCCATAATGATGGGTTACGTTTATCTTTTGAGATTGGATGTTTAGGAGTGGGAACAAATGCAAAATGGCGGCCTTGATGGAAAAAACATAGACTTTACGATGAGGGTATTTTTACGACTTTTTAAAATTTCAGTGTTTAATTCTAAACACTGGCTGTCTCCTCATGTATTTGTATTTTTCTTTAGGCCACTTGACTTTGTCTCTTGAGTGCTTTTTATTGACTATCCAAATATTTGCATAGTATATATCAGAATGTTACAGTACTTTGGTTACCAATAAAATTAGAAGTGTTTGCCCCTGGGTAAGTATTTTTCTCCCCAAACTATCAGCTGGTAAAATTAAACCTGTTTTTACCCTTAGGAATCCTTAACTTTCTTCTTCTTACTGACATTTAATTGCACCTGCATTAAAAGGCTCAGAAACCTACCTCCTCCCTAGACTTCCCAAATATTTAGCTTAATCTTTTACTCTTTCAGCCATAAAACATGTCTCTACTGAGATATAATCTAAAGAAGGAAAGAGATGCAATAGGATGCAATAGGACCTCAGATGGAGTATCTACCATGCTGACTTTCAGCTTAGCTACAGCTTAGCCTTTTAGTGTAGTTTAGTTTTTTATTAGTTTGATAGGTCTTTTATTTGACTTTTTTCCCCTTCAAACACCTCTTCCTTCCCCACCTCTCTTCTTGGGGGCTGTTGTCATTGCCATCACCATGGTATATCAGGATCCCCAGGCTTGAAGAGCTGCAACCTGCAAGGAGTTCGTTTCAGTTAGTGATGGACATTCCAGGTGCCTCCACTGTTTGAAAGAGACTCACATACCTAATAGTGTAACAGATGCACATCTTTTAAAAGCAGATCTAGAAAAAAAACAGGGAAATCAAATTTAGACTCCTCATGAGAGAGCAAACAAATTTGAGCTGTTGGAAAGTGTGTTGTAACTGGCGAATTAGGCATGTCATAATGACACATCAGAAGCCAGCAAACACTTAAACTTATTGGGAGCTCCAAAATTTGCAGCGAGGGCTGATAAGTTTTATAAAGTTTTCAGAATCTCTGATCAGTACAATGCTCCAGTGCACCCACTAGACAAGTGCCCATTTAAAAGAAGGAGAACATGGAGCATTATAGGGCCTCTCATACTGTTTTTACAGCTGCTCCTTAGCAAGGCTTAAAATACGCGCGTGCGCACACACACACACACACACAGTGAGCGCTTTGAAAATTATACAGTCTGATCTCTTTCATCCACAAGTAAGAAAGTTAGTTATGACAACCTTGTTAAATGGTGTGTTGTGCTGACTGATTATACTAAAACTGCTTAAAAAGAGTACCTTCTAGTATAAGTTTGTGAGGAAAAACCCCTTAAGGAATATAATAACCACATGAGCTACAGGGCAAAAATGAGCTCAAACCTAGTTTGAAGCAGCCAATCCTTCACTCTCAAAGCAAACTTTAAAATTACTGACCCAAGACATGGAGGTGAAATCCTGGCCCCTTTGAAATCAGTAGTTTTTCCATTGAGTATTTTGGGGCCATGATTTCACCCAAGATATCTGGTCATAGCCATGAGTTTTAAGTAGGAAAAACTCAGAACAATCTACTAAGCTGCAAAATGAACCAGGGATCTTCAGTAACAAAGATGCAGATATCTGCCACTTCAGCTACCTTAATAATTCCAGTGGGTGATAGCAGTAGTAAGCTCTTATCCAGTATGTAGCTCAGTCACTAGATGGAGTCCAGCACATTTAGCCACCTTGTTACACACTCCTGTTAGGGGAAAAGCTTGGGACACTCATGTGCCAGATATGGCAATTTCCCCTAATATCTTACTGTATTTCATTTATATATCATTGAGGGCCAGAGACTGTATGCAATTCTATGAGGGGAAGTGACTTCCGTCCTTCAGGAACTAAGAACATTGGGAGGAGATTAGGAAAATTCGCTTAGTTGTAACACTTCCAGCAAGGTACCACTACCTGCAGTCTTGCGTATGGTGGTTCCAATTAAACTCTTCAGGGAGCAACAGCTAAAGAAAGGCCTTTTGGATAAGTAACTGGAGTATAAACTTACTCAGGCCCTTCTTTCTAATCCAGTAAACAGACAGGATCTTCTGTCCAAGGTAGGGTTCCAGTCCTTAGGAAAGGTTTGGAAAGACTGACGCCTGTGAGAGACAGAGGTTGGAGTGACCTCTGTTACACTTTTTAGCATGCATGTGGGATCTTTTATTGTTTTAAATGTTTTCTCTTTAATGCTTTCATTTTAAGAATAAATGTACTTGCTTAGAAATTGCTGTGTGGCAACTTATACCTGAGGGCAATTATGCTGTTTGCAGTCTCTGAAGGGGGAAAGCAAAGTTCAGACTCTGGTGTGTTCAAGCAGTCTGGCTTGCTGGGAATAACACAGTGTAGGCAGGGCACCGTCAGCCTAGCAAAACCCCAATCAGGAAGGAGAGAGATGCAGGTCTCCACCCAAGAAAAGTAATGGCTGGAAGCCAGAAGCCTAAAAATGGATGATGCCCTTCCTGGACCACAGAGGGGGAGTACAGGTGCAGTTGCCCTGAACTATGACAGCTTGTCCCAAGCAGCTAAGGACCGCACAAATTCAAATCCCAGTATGGGTCATCTGCATTGCAGATTGCTAGTGGAGATTGCACCTAGGATTTTTGGCACCAAAATCACCAGTCAGTGGTGGTGTGTGGAGCACTTGATTGTGATCTGCAGAGAATTGGCTAGTTGCATTGTGCTGGCTCTTCTTCTTTGTTTCTAGCTACTAAACTTAATTAAAAGAAGCTAAATATACATAAATGCTTTCCTTGTATCAGTTTTCCAAGTAAGCAGTTGCTGTTTGCACAGAGAAGATATGTGGCCACAAATAGGACAGGAGGAGGTGATTTAGAAAACAGCGTCTTTTAAGTTGTGGTCCACATTTATAAACAATCTTGGAAACGTGGCCTAACTTTCAGTGTAACTGCTGTGTGATTTTTCTTAAGACATTTTATTAAGTCTAATTTTTCTGGCTTTTGTGAGGACAGTTGTGGGCTTATTAGGCTGCATGCCTGTGGGACCATAGTCACACATGATGATATATAGTGCTGCTAAGTCTGTATCTGATTCATAACAGAATATATAATAGTTGAAATGCAGACGATATTGAGTTTCAAACTGATACTGCAGTCTCTGGAGATTTGAAGCTTAAATTAACCAAAGGAAGCATTGCAGTCCTTTGTGTACTCTATCCAATTTTGAAAAATATGAATGTAATGATTATGGTTTAGGGTTTTTTTCTCGCAGAAGATAAGGCTTTAAAATCAATAGCCAAAGAAAATAAAACAAGAAATATACTAAATTATTAAATAACAGCCGCAACTGATAAGTAAGGCTGTCGATTAATCACAATTAACTCATGCGATTAACTCAAAAAAAATTAATTGTGATTAATCACAGTTTTAATCACACTGTTAAACAGTAGAATACCAATTGAAATGTATTACATGCTTTTGATGTTTTTCTACATTTTTAAATGCTGGTTTCAGTTACAACACAGTATACAAAGTTGACTGTGCTCACTTCATATTATTTTTATTACAAATATTTGCACTGTAAAAATGGCAAACTAAATAGTATTTTTCAGTTCACCTCATAGTACTGTAATGCAATCTCTTTATTGTGTAAGTGAAACTTACAAATGTAGATTTTTTTTGTTACATAACTGCACTCACAACCAAAACAGTGTAAAACTTTAGAACCCACAAGTCCACTCAGTCCTACTTCTTGTTCAGCCAATTGCTAAGGCAAACAAGTATGTTTATATTTACAGGAAATAATGCTGCCAGCTTCTTATTTACAAGGTCATTTGATAGTGAGAACAGCTGTTTGCATGGCACTGTTGTAGCCAGCATTGCAAGGTGTTTATGTGCCAGATATGCTAAACATTCGTATTCCCCTCCATGCTTCAACCACTGTTCCAGGGGACATGCATTCATAATAATGGGTTCTGCTCAATAACCATCCAAAACAGCGCAGACTGACACGTTTATTTTCATCATCTGAGTCAGATGCCACCAGCAGAAAGGTTGATTTTTTTTTTTTTTCTTGGTAGTTCGGGTTCTGTATTTTCCCAAATCAGAGTGTTGCTCTTTTAAGACTTCTGGAGGTATGCTCTCTACCTCCATCCCTCTCAGATTTTAGGAGGCTCTTCAGATTCTAAAACCTTGAATCGAGTGATGTAGCTACCTTTAGAAATCTCACATTGTTTAACCTTGCGATTAATCTTTTTAATCGCTTGACGGCCCTACTGGTAATCTAAAAATCTCTAAAGAATGTTATGGTTGGTTATCAAATTGTAATCTAACTTGAGTTTATTTTAATTAAATGTAAACTGATTTGTAACAATCTGCTTTGTTTCCACCTTCATAGGTAGAATTACAAGAGCATGTTGTAATCTAAAGATTTAGATCAGACAGATTCCTGTTTAGATGATTAAGAATTGAAAACATATTTTGTCCTGATTTGCAGTTTGTGAGAATCCTTAGAGTATGATTGGCCTGCAAAAGTATGCAGTGTATTACTGCAGAGTCAGAGTATTCTCTAAGTGTCTGTGCCTTAGGCTCAGGTTCTGTGTCCATTAATTGTCCAAGCAGTTCCTCTTTGTACAGCTTTTCAGTTATCCCCACATTTGAGTTTACAGCTGTGTGTATTCTAGACACTGAACCCCTCTGACCTCCCTCAGTTAGAATTCCATGACTGATTTACAAGCAAGTTTTATAGACTTGAATCTGCAAATATAAAAACAAAAAAGCAAGTATATCTGTGGTTCCAGTGAAGATAGTTAGATGCAACTTCCTCTGATGAACATTTATCCTGCTAAGAATTCTCTAAGACTTCTGTGTGTAGCGTTAAAATCAGATGATCTAGAGGAAGAAACTCGCCTTTCCCTCTTTTTTAGGAATGCTACATTTTTTCTTCTGTTTTGGAGACTGTTGTTTAAAAATGGATTTTGGTCTCCTGTAGCTCTGAAGATCAAAAAATCTTGATCTTTTAAAAAGTAGAGAGTATTTACTGTAAAAACAAAGCAAATGGTAGCTAGTATAGTGGAGAATAAAAATGAGACCTAATCTTTCTCTCTTCCCATGCCTGGGATTCATTGAAGGAAGTAGTTGTATGCTGGAGAAATAAACGATCAGGCCTGTAATAATACATTAAACAAGATGCAGCACAGCCAAGAAATGTGGATGGCAAATATTGAAAGAGCTAAAATAAAAATATTCATCATGGTTGAGCTGAATGGGTTATTTCATTCTCCAAGCTTCCTGAGTAATTTGGTCATAGCTGGTAACCACAGCGATGAAAGTCTCTGACCGACATGCAGTACAATAAAATATAGTTTCAGGATGTTAGAAAAGCTTTCCAGAATCCGAAAAGTCTCTCTGGCCAATAAAGTGCATGCCCATCCACATTAAATTTTAATTATGGTCACAGGCATAGATTAGCTTGTGGGCTCTGCTAAATGACAGGGGCGGTTTTTGCCACCTATCTTGGTTAATGCTCATTTGACTAGCTGATAATTACTGGATGATCTGTTTCCCAGATGATGCCCAAATGCTTGACTAATTATCTTGGCTCCCCTCTTGGTGATAGGACACTGTGTGAATCTCATTGCACACCACTGCAGAAGTTTTAGCTGGGTTGGTAGAAGGAAGGGAGTCTCCTTTCTGCATTCTTGATCAAGCGAGTAGTAGGTTTGTCTTAAATAAAAGTCATTCTGTGGCATATCTTGGACTGGACCTGCCAGTTAGAGTGAATTGTTTCTCGATGGCATCTTCTAATGCTATAACTCTCTGAAGAGGTCCAAGCAGTTTTGTATGCCTCTTATCTATCCCTTATTTTTGCAGCAATAAGTTCTACTTGTTTCTCTTAGAACTGAGAATGTTCATTGTTAAAGCCTGAGACACATTAAGAAGAAAAATAATTAGAGGTTCTTGTCCTGAAATCAGAGCCGGCTCCAGGCACCAGCCAACCAAGCAGGTGCTTGAGGTGGCACCTTGTAAGGGGCCGCCAATCTTGGGATGGTGGGGGGCGCTCAGGTATTCTTTTTATTTTTATATTTTTTGGTTTGGCAGGGCGACACTTGAGGTTTTTTGCTGTAGTTTCGGCGGCGTGCTGCGACACTGGGGGGGGGGGCGCGTGTTTCAGCGGCATGGTGCTCGGGGTGTGTTTCAGCGGCGCTCGGGGAGGGGGGTGCTTTAGTGGCATGGCGCTCGGGGAGGGGGGTATTTCGGGAGGGTGGCACTCGCGGAAGGGTGTTTTGACGGGGTGATCCTTTCACTAATAGCTGTTGGGCACGTTCTCCTTCTGCCATATTGTTTAATTACAAAATGAATTTTTTTAAAGTGCATTACTTTTGATAGTCGTGACTTACTAAATAATTGTTCAGTACTTTGTGCACTACAGTTTGTAACTTTATTTTATGTTACCCTCCATCCACAGGTATTGTACAACAAACCATGAAGCAGTGAAAATAGTGTGATTTTTTTTCTCGGACGTTTGTTTTAAAAGAACAGTTAGAAATGTATCATGAAAACCACATAAGAAAATAAGTCCATGGGAGCCAACAGACAGCATACTTGTGTAAGCCTGTTGTAAGTGCCAGATTCAGAGCTGGATGCATAGTTTAAGCAATACAAGTCTCTCACATTTGAGCATTAACGCTGGCTATTTTTGTGAGAGACATCACTACTAGAAATAAATCTTTTGGCAGCTAATATGTATGTGTGGCGCAGTTTCCTGCGTATGACAGTTTTATTTCATATTTGATTAAAGAGGCCATATTTTTATTATAAAAATAGTAGTCTGTGTCTACAAAAGGAAAATGAAAAGAGCACCACGATGCTTATTAGGTTTCGTTTTAGTTCAGAAATAATTCACTGAGTAAATCCACTGGGTGTGCTAAAAATACGCTTTAATATTAGAATTGGTTAGAATTTGCCTTCAGCTTTGCTCTGCTTCTGGTAAGCCAGGTTTGATTCCAAAAACAGACCTGGTTGATTTGTTGTTACTTTCTGTTATGTAGCATAGTAAAATACTGGAGATTAACAGAAACATGTTTTTCTGTGTAAGGCGACATGAGAAAATGGCTTTCAGAGTCCTAATAACTGTATAAAACAAATGCACACACCACTTCCCCACACCCCCAAATCATCCTGGAATAATTTTCTTGTATGCAGCATATCATCACTAGATTTTTGGGTCATTTTAGTGAAGACCTAGATCCCTGTGCTAGAAATAGCAAGTGTTGTAAAGACATAATAAAGTTATGTTGGAGCTAATAGTTGAAGTTGTGTAATATGTGGGATATTATGTATAATATAATAAATAAATTAAACCACCCTGCATTAAAAGAACAATAAGGTTTCATTTCTCTCATCCCTCCCCCATTCTCCCCCTCCCCCGATGGCTGTTTGACTTGATGTTCCTCTTTCCCCAAGCTCTATATCTCAGTTCCTGTGCCCCCTGCAACCTCCCTGTCCCCTTGTCTCAGTTCTACCATCCTCTTATCCCAGTCCTCCGCTCATCCAACCTCAACTCCAGGTCCCATTTCCAGAATCCTGTGGCTCCTTGTCTTGGACCTGGCTCCTCACGCCTATCTGCATTTGAGTCAGGCTTTTTCTGCCTTCTCCTGCTTGGTGTGTAAGTGCCAGCAGGAGGAGCATTGAAAGCATGGAAGATAGTCTACCAGCTCTCAATTCCTTTGCTTGATGCCACAGCTAGCCTTGTGCAGACAAGAGCTGAAATTGCAAGGAAAGTCCTGCTCAGCCCCTGTATCCCCAGGATTGGGCATGCTCAGTGCAGATGGAATGTTCAGGGAATGTAGCTGTCCGTCTCTAACCAGTCTCTACTGAACACATGGCAACTGAGATTTTCACAGACTTACAGCTTGGCCAAATGTAGGCAGATTTTCTCAGGGGGGGTAAAAGGCACATCCCCAACAACAGGCAGTGGTATTAGAACTATGGGTAGTGAGGGCTGCCGCAACCCCTGGCTTGAAGTAGTAATAACAAACACTAAATATATGGTTTCCATCAGCAGCACCCCCCACTATGAAAATTGTTCCAGCACCCCTGAGACCAGGGCAACCCGCCTGCCAAGTTTCAACTCCCTAACCAAATGCATGAAGGCATTACAGCTTCTCAACAAAGCAGTTGTAAAAAATTTTTAACATGTTCAAAACAATGTATTTCCCTCCTTACCTCATTCTAAGAAACCCCTGAGCATGTTTTTCTGAAATTTAAAGAAAAATAAATCAGCCTGAGGCAGACATCCAACATAGAAAACTTTTGTTCTGAATGGTGAAGTTTCACTAAATTATAAATCAGGAGTAGGCAAACTATGGCATGCATGCCGATTTTTCAGTGGCACTCTCACTGCCCGGGTCCTGGCCACCAGTCCAGGGAGCTCTGCATTTTAATTTAATTTTAAATGAAGCTTCTTAAACATTTTAAAAACCTTATTTAATTTGCATACAACAATAATTTAGTTATATATTATAGGCTTATAGAGCGAGACCTTCTATGAACGTTAAAATGTATTACTGGCACACAAAACGTTAAACTAGAGGGAATAATTGAAGACTCAGCACACCACTTCTGAAAGGTTGCCAACCCCTGTTATAAGTAAATGAAAACAGTGTCTTATAATGGAAAGTGTTGGACAGTCTTAACTCTCGAGGCTTTACTAGCGCCGTATACAAACGTGAGGTTGTGGGATATACATTTGTTACCGTAGTTTGGAGGTTACTGTGTTACAAGTAATGCCATGCTTGGGCCAATAATTTTTTTTTCTCTAGCAACCCACAGGAAACTGTGACAGGGACAACACAGAAAAGTCTCTTACCCAAACATGAAATTTTAATTTGTCGTGTTCTGAAAAAATCTTTTTCTGAATATGAGAAACAATACTTCTCATGTTAGGATCATCCCTTTTATCTCTTTAAACCTCTAATGAGCACTTTGAATTGTTACTCTTGAATTGTTACAATTGTGACATTATTACATGTGGTAATAGAAAGAGTGTTGCATTGTCCTTAATTGATACTTTGTCTTTAGGTGGCTGAAGTATCAATGACCTGCTTTGGTTTTG
The DNA here is from genome assembly GCF_003597395.2 of Chelonoidis abingdonii. Lineage (NCBI taxonomy): Eukaryota > Metazoa > Chordata > Testudines > Testudinidae > Chelonoidis > Chelonoidis abingdonii. Next base: position 33,131,425 of record NC_133773.1, read on the forward strand.
ATTGAAATTATTTTGATCATATTTACAAAGCCTTAAAAGTTTGTGGTGATTAAAAAAGCAGTGCGGTGAAAGTAACACTGTTTCTGCATCAATCATCTCCCTATTTTAGCCAATAGTAATACCAGTATATTCCCACCAGCAGCCACTGGTGTTTTTAAGCACAAGCAGAGCTAGATGACAAGGGACTTAAAACACCAATAGCATGTCTGTTATAGAGGTCTTAACTTTGAAGGATCTAAGCTGGTGTTAAGAATGGTAGGCAGTTTTTACAAAATTTCTGTGGTGTAGACGAGGTCTCTCTTGTCGCATCCATGTCCTTTTAATACACTAGCAATATGCTATTACTGCTGTGAAAATTCTAGAGTAAGTCAAGATGTGAAAAAGGAAGCTGTATTTTCTCATCTCTATCTCATTGGGCAAGAGTATGAACTAAAGTTCTGTACTTTGGATGACGATGTAAGTGGAAGAAAGAACATTGCTTGGTTTTCAGATTCCAGGCTGAGCTTGCAGTGAACATAGTCAGAAAAATCTTGGATGGGACCCTAATCATGGAAATACTTATGCACATGCTTAACTTTATACATGCCCGTAATCCCATTGACATTAATGGAACTATTCATGTGTTTAAAAGTTTATAGGGTAGAGATCCTAATTTGTAAATTGAGAAAATATATCTAAGTCACAGAGAGGATAAATGTGGAGCACAGATATCTTTTGAATACCTTTGCTGATTATAACCATGTTTTTAAACTTTGAGAATCCTGCAGATGAAATATGGATCCTAAATACTTTACTGAAAAGTATTTAAATTTGTCAGTGATAATGTAGGACGCAAACAATGTATTGTTGTCTCTCAGCAGGCCCTAGTAGCAGCTAACAGACTTTCCAAAGCTCTGGTGATGTTGCTAATGCTTATCCATAAAATAGAAGGGACTCTACTAGAACCCCAGAAAAAATCAATGTCTGCCAAATGGAATTGGTCCTAATTGGACGGGGGGATTTTTATGTTCATGCTAATAAAGTTTTTTTAAGTGGAGTATAAAACAACAATTTAAAACTACTTAACAAAACAAGTATTCTTCCATGAACATTTCTTTCCTAAAGCTAAAAGTAACATAACTTGCTAATAAGTCTAATCACTTATAATTTCCAAAGGAAACAGTATCCAGCAAATAAGTAAGAAATTAATCACTGATTGAAAGTGCAAGAGGAGGTTGTCACTTCATTCCAGTTTCTTTACTTGCATGGTTTACCTTTGAGTTGATTTACGTTAACATGTGCTTTATGTGTTTAAGACACAGCTAGACTGCAGCTAAGCTTTATAATTTAAAATGGTTTCCCACAGTGGTAGGGAGAGTTATTTAACCTTTTACTGAGCCAGCAGTAAATGAGACTTTGGCATGCCCACCCTGCAGCATATAGTGGAGAATTTTCCTTTCTGCTGTGCAAATTCAGCTTAATCATCCAATTATGTTATTCCAGGGAGAAAGAGGTGGATTTGCTTAGTAACTAGCAGTTCTGGCAAAATGACAAGAGTTTGTTTATGCTTTGTATATTGTGAAAAAGTGTGTGTGATGTTTACCACATTATAAGATCTGTGCATTCTTGATTGAATATGAAAGAATAACATGAAAGTGTCTTTCTATGACTCATCTTTAACAATTTACTTTTTCTCCTTGTCCCTTCTGCCAGACATCCTTTTCTTGTATTTCTGATTTAACTTACTGCCCATTCCCTAATGTCATTAATAGTGGATTTAAGCATGAATGTCTTCAGCGGTGGCATGATGGTAAAGCACTTTACACTTTTGAGGCCATCAGTATGTAATACTAATAGTATTTTCCTTATAAACAAAAAGGACAATATTAATAAGGGCCCACTACCCCTTGCAGACGTTCTTAGCAGACTGTACCTGCCTAATTATAGAGACTACAAATTTTGAATCAGTTTGAATAATATTGAGTAGCAACATCGAATTAGTTGTTGGAGAGAGTTTAGAATATGTAAAAGTCTTTTTGGGATAGAGGCAAAATCCATAAAGCTATCACCTTTTCATCCTTAAGACTGACCTCACCTTTGATATGTACAGAAAACTGCTATCTGATAATATCTAGATAAGTTGACAGGAATTCAGCTGCTTTGGGCCCAGTCACCGAGCAACCCAGTGTACTTGGCTGGTCCTAATAAGCCGTTGCTAAATGGCTGTGCTCCCTGATCAGGGGGAAAAGGGCCAACAGATCATTTAAGCACTGCAGCAATGGCTGTACAGTAGCTGCTCAGTGCCAGACCAGCTTCCTGCACCAGCCCTTGTTTCAACTCGTGCCTGCTTGCGCTCCAGCCCTAGTTCCTACCTTCCTCAGAACTCCTTACTCCAGCCATTGACTTGTCTCCTGACCATGCCTTCGGTTCTACCATTTGGTTTTGCTAGGCCAGACTCCTGACCACTAGGTCACACCACTTCTACTCTGTTATGTGACAGTGGTGAATTGTGACTGTGACTGAGTGGTGCTGATCGGCATTTTGCTTTGCATATAGCTAGTCTGTGCTTTTTTGTTTTTCCTCTATCCTCCCTTTCCCCGTCTCATTATTATTTCACCTGCCTGTTAGGTCTTGTCTATTTAGACTCAACTCCCCAGAAACGGGGCTGTCATGTTACAATGTGTTTGTACAGCACCTAGTGCAGTGGGCCCTAACATGTTTGAAGCCTGTTATATTTAGGTGTAAAGCATTGTGCGTGGTAAGAGAACCTTCTTTGGTTTTGTATATGTTAAATGAGAGGGAGCCAACTGGTACAGTCAGTGACCTCTTTGTAGTAAGAGTCATCATTGGTCTGCAGCCATCTTTTCCAGTTTACAATATATTTGTAGTTGCTTGTAATCTTCTGCTTTCTTGTTTCCTGGGTGAAATAATAAGCAATTATCAGATCAAGCGCTAGGAAATCTGCTCGGCTAAAAACATGGTATACACTTATCTCAATTTTAAAACTCATTGTGTCTCATTTCTGAACCTAGACGCATACTGTAGGTATGACACAGATAAGTAGATCGTGTAGAATGCCACGTTCAGCAGAACACACGGTTCCAAAGGTATTTGAAATTTTGCAAAAAAATCATACTTGATCCCTTGCTTACATTGAAATTGATTTAATTCAGGGGTTCTCAAATTTCATTGCATCATGACTGCCTTCTAACAACAAAAATGACTACACAACCCCGGGAGTGGAGAAGCGAAGCCTGAGCCTTGCTGCCTTGGCGAGGCGGGAGGGGCAAAGCCAAAACCTGAGCCCTGCCCCAAAGCCTGTAACCTGAGCCTCGCCATCCAGAGCTGAAGCCCTCAGGCTTCAGCTTTCGCCCTGGGCAGTGGGTAGGGCTTCATCTTTGGCGCTGGACTGCAGGAAGTCTAATGCCAGCCCTGGCAACCCACTTTGAAGCCCCTACCCACAGGTTGAAAACCGTTGATTTAATTGAATGCTGAAATACCTCTGTTTAAAAAAGGCTTTTTTATTTTAATGTGATAAGGAATGCCAAGTTCATTTAAAAACAAAAAGCAAAAAAACCTGCAGCCCACCTTAAACCATTCTGTCTCCTGGACCAAAACTCGGCTAAATGCAAGAGCTATTATCGGATGGAACTGCGAAGTGCAGAATCAGAAACACTTAATTTCTTTTCCATAAAGGTGTATCTGCATGTGAAAGCCAGGTTGAAATGCCAATCAGAAATTACAGCTTAATGGAAAATAAGATGGAAGCTCTGATTGTGTGGCCTACTGGTGCTTAGAGCTCTTTAATCTTCCTGAAGCTCAGCTTCTAATTTCAGAATATTTATGTAGCTTTAATTCCTAATATTAAAAACATTAAAATTCCTAATTCCTCCTTTGTATTAAGAGCAGTAAATGCATATAGCTTTGTAATTCCCAGTCCTGTTTAAAAGTTAATGGGGTGAGAACAAGTGCTCTAATTTAAAGGATTTAGGGGGTAGTCAAGGAAACGCATGGGATGAGAGTAGACTTCTAATGCCAGCTCATATAAATCTTTTTTCTAAATCGTGCTGTCTGTTAAGCAACCTTCCCTGGTGAACAACTTCTCATAGCTGAATTTTCTAAAATGAGATTCCACACTGATGTTAGGATATGGGAAAATAAAAGTTCAGGAATTTTACTACAATGTAACTAGGAGCAGATTTGAAAGGACTTTTAAAGAAAAGGTCAGGAGAAACTGTGACGTGCAAGTGTTTCCCAGCTCAAGCAGCGAGGTCACTACCAAGAACAGTGAGTGGAACGCTGTTGTAAGTGCTCTTTCCCTAACTACTGTCTTTCATTTTTCTGAGCAACAGTGTTTGATTCATCCCTATATTTTGTTTGCGGTTTTGCCCTTAAACCCATCTTTTTAAATAACTATAAACCACTCTTGTGTGTGTGTGCATGTGAGGCTTTTTAGTGCATACCCTGGTATTGCTCTCAGACTATGGATCCTTAATTTTACTTTGCATTATTTAAAAAAAAAATCGTTATTCAGAGAATTTTTCTCTGTGTGCAGTATGGAAAACCCTAAACAGGTCATATCAGAAGGGTAACAGAAGAGAGTAAGTTATAAATGCCTTCTCCTGTACTATTTGGACTGTATTTGTTAATTTTTTTTTTCCTACATGTCCTGGTCAATTGGACCCCTTCTTTTTTTACACCTGCCTGCCAATGAGCCTTATTGCCTTTAGAGCTGCAGTTTGTAGCCTAGTGGATTCTTTCAGCTCTCGCTTTCTATTGTTTTGGGTTTTTTTAAGTAGACTTTGATTCAGCAAGTACGTTTTAACTTTAAGTATGTAAGTAGATCCAGCGACCTCCATGAGACTATTTGCAGCTTAACTTTAGACAAGTGCTTAAGTACCTGGCTGAATCAGGCTCTTAACTGGGAGCTGTTTTATATTCACAGCTTGGTGGGTTTTTTAAATGAATTTAAAATGGCCACAAAGTGCTGCTGAGAGGACAAATAATCTTTTTGGAGGCTTATTTTCGAATGGCCTCTCTCTCTCCCCCTCCCCCTCAGCCGGAAACTGGTGCCTAACTATGATACCACCAAAAGGCCTAAACAAGTAATAAGGCCAATCACTGGGTACAGTTAAGAATTCTGTCCAAAAGTCTTGTCGTCAGCGTAAGCTAAACGTGGCTATAGCAGAGCTCTTAATCTTCCTCCAAGGCCTCCTTTGCATCTTCTTTCATAATCACTGTGGATGGCACCATCATCCTGCCTGTCACTCTGGCCCATAATATGGGCATCATCTTCGAATCAGGTATCCAAGTCCTCATATCCAGGCTATGTCTAAATCTTGAAGATTCTTTCATATAGATTTAGGATTTGTCTAAACAGCATATTAGTGCATGGCAAATCTGCAGTACTCCAGCATGCTGTGCACTCACTGTCCATGTGGACCTTGCTGCTACACCCTGAAAGTTCCCCAGTATGATTTGCATACTGCTGTTTCAAACTTTAGACCACAGTATCAGAATCGACATGGACAGTTAGCGTGCAGCATGTAATTGCACTGCAGATTTACACCATAGCTTGACTCACACTTCTGCTTTGTTTAGGCAAGCCCTTAAACTATAAGCATTTTGGAGTAGGAACTGTCTTTTTGTTCTATTTGTACAGAGCTGATCACATAGATCTTGGCCCCTGAGTAAGGCAGGTAGGCATTAGGGTAATACAAATAAATGATGATAATAAGTAGGTGGAGCTCTAGCTAATATCAAATATCACTGCTGTCACAGCAGATTGTGGAAGATGTGAAACTATATTTAGTGTGCAGAAAAGAGCATAAAAATTTTGGTTGGACTGTCCCAAGCAAAAAAGCAATCTTGAGAGTAAACAGATTTTTGAACTCTGAGCAAGTCTTTGGAGTGAGGGCTCTGTGCTCATATTGCTCTCTCACACCTAAAGTGCCCCAAGAAGTGGAAGTGATACAAAACATATACCAGAAGTACCTGAGAAGAATTGAACAGACGTGGTGGACTCCTTGTGACTTTTTAAACTCAAATGCTAGACATAAATGTAGAGAAAAGTGCTTTATATGTTGACAGTTTTTTAGAGAATGTCCATGAAGAATCTTTCTCTGTGCATGGGAAGTATGCAGGCATTATCAGATACAGCAGATAAAGACAAACTTTTAAAGGTAGTCCCCCCCCCCCCCAAAAACAGTTTTATATATGGAGAGTAGAGCTGTTACTTTTTCCAACTGTATTTTCACTAACACAGTCTTTGGAGGAAGAAATGACTCTAATAAAAACAGTTTTTAATGAAGGAATTGATTCAGCATTTCTATTTCCTGCAAAACTCTGCATAAGTTATGGGAAACACCTTGATATTCTGGGACATCATACAGTACAGATGGAAATTGGGTATCCTCGATCAGAAAAGGAAGAGAAGAAATCATAAGAAAGATGGTAATGAACTTTACAGGTAGCTAATGCCACTTAGGATATTTATTTTAACTGAGTTGCAATTATGTTAGTGGTTATTCAGCCATTAACAGGAGATCATTTCTTAGGCTATGTCTACACTATGAGTTAGGAATATTATTTCCCTGCTTGTGTAGAGTAGTTCTCATCAGGCTAGCAGGAATACAAATAGAAGGGTAGCCCAGGTAGCAACAGTGGAGGCACAGCTGAGTCGGATTGAATACAGGCTCTCCTGAAACCACTGAATATGTACTGAACACAGCTAGCCATGCTTCCATTGCTGCTACCCATACCACTGTGGCTACAATGGTATTTATACTCCTGGTAGCTCAATGAGTGCTAGCACGAGAATGTATATGTGAGCAGGGATATTGCATCCCTAGCTCATAGTGTAGGCATAGTCTTACTTACGGCTCACTTGTTTGCTATTTACCCATTGGGGATAATGAAGAATGTTGATGATTATGACTTCTATTATACAAGCATAGGAAATACCAGATTTAAGGTTGCCTGTTCAACCTTAATTCTTCCCCTGTGTGCATCCATCCTGTGCACTGAATTAGGCAGCGCGCTTTGGGCTCCAGCAGCTGACACTGCAGGCCAGGCTCCAACAGCAGCTCTGCTCCCTCCTCAGCGCCGGCAGTTTCTTTCGTACTAACTTTGTAACCTTGTCCCCTTCCCGGCCGGGGGGAGGGGATAAAAACAAGGCGTCCCCCTCCTGACTGGAGAGGTGGGGGTTGATAAAAAAAAAAAAAAAAATGTGCATCCCTCTCCTGGCTGGTGGGGTGGGTGTGTGAAAGCAGCATATACCCCAGTGTTGCTCCTGCTCTGCCAACTCCAGCTGCCTTGGGCTGGCAGCCCCAGTGTCATCACCTCCTAGCTGTAAGTAGCTGCCCCATACGTTGGGACATGCAGCCCAAATTTGCCTACTTTTAAGATGCAGTACAGTACAGTATTTTTTCTTTCTTTCTTTCTTTGGTCCCCATTGCTCCCTAATTAGTTACTTGCGGTTTCACATGGTGTCCGGTTGACAGGTCAGTCTGTAACACTGGTGATTGTATCTTTGAGGTTCTGTTGTATCAATATAAGCTAGCACATGTTTGCAGCACACTGCTGAAGCATGGGCTAGCGCTAGCAGTAATTACTTGAGTTAATCAATACCAGACCTGATCACTCATTTTTCAATGCACTGTTGTTGTTTTGTTTTTGTTTTTGTTTTTTGGGGGAGGGCTGGAAAATGTTGATTCATCAGAACTGAAACGGTTTGCAAATTGGTTGATTAGTTTTGACAAATCTGACCTGAAATTTTTAGGGGTAATAAGTTTCAATTTTCTGAGTTTAAATGACTTTGTATTTTGAAGTTTATTAAATTTAGACTTAAAGCTTAAAAAAAGAAAGAAGATCAAAACCAAAATGAAATGTTTAGAAATTGTTTTGATTGACCCAGAGCAAATTTTTTTTCAGATTTGGTTTGCAAAAATTGTCAAGGTTTTGACTTTTCATCCCAATTTGAGATGGGAAAATGTTTTGATATCTTGAAAATGTTCATGGGACAGGAAAACCATCTTCTCCTCAGCTCTGTTTAATACTCTGATCACAAGTGCCTCAATGTCTCCTGATTGCTAACACTCCTGTTCCTTTATGTATATGTTTCCTCATTGATAAGTAAAAATTGCAAAGCAAATGATAAGCTAGGTATTGAATCAGTATCAACGTACCCATGCATATATACAAGAGATTAGGTGACAAAGATAATTCTATGAACTATGGTTCTGTTTTCCTCTAAGCATAAAATTCAGCCCCCTATACTCTTAGAATAATCCTGCTTTTAAACAGCATTTTATATATTTAACTCTTAAAATCAATGCAATAACATTGACCAGTAATGTAGGAACAATTTTTAGATTTTTAATTTTTCTATTTTGTATTTTACGTCTGGGCTGTATTTACTCTATGATGTGCATATAATGTCCAGTAATGTTAATGGGAGTAATACCTGTATTGGGGAGAAGTGGCCCCAGAACCTTGTTGTGTATGGAAGAATTGCAAAGCACACATTTGGATTTTCTAAACAAAATAGCTAGCTTTTAGTTAACACAAAAAAAGTATTCCATCAGTAGCAGTCACCAAAACAGTAGCCTAAACAACTTCCAGAAGATGCTCACTCTAGCAGTTCCCAGCTATCCTGCGCAGATATGTCTCCAGACAAGCTGGAATAATTCACTGGAAACAGCTGAACACTCAGAAGTTATAAAATTTCGCCTGTGTTTGACCTCAAACACAGTAGGAGCACAACAGTTGCATAGAGACAAATTCAGCCCTGGTGTAAGTAAGAAAAGCTCCATTGGAGTCACATACAGCAGGGCTACATTTTGGCTCAATGGAGCTGAATTTAGCTTTTGTGCATACGTGACTGACTTCATTAAGTCTTTACTGATAGGTTAAAATATTATGCAAATCAGATACCTGTAAATGCCATTACTAGGCAATGAGACAAGTGGACAAAGTGGTGATTGGTACATGCTACTTCTGCAGCCTACAGTAAAACACAATGCAGTGGTGCACTGAAGCCTCTGAACCACATGTCCTGTGCTGGATTTTCTAAATATAGAGAAAAATAATGTTTGCTTTGGTATGGATGCTTTGAAAAGTTAAAGCTGGTAACATTTGAAGCTGAAGTATTGAGACTTCCCCATAGAGATCCATTAGCTGCGGATGCAAAATTGCTGTGGGGTAACTGGTGAAAATGATCTAACTCTCTTTCACTCAGTCCTGTTTAGAGATAACATGGGTGGCATAATGCATTCTACTATTTTAAGTCCTTTGGTATTTTACCATCTCTTGTGAGATCAGCTGAGATTTTCAACAGACTCTAGATTTAAACACTACGGTGTTGGTAACTGGACATTCTCAATGAGTTTGCATGACTGGAATTCATTTCCTTGTATCACTCTTACTGAGGTTGAGTTTGCTGGCCTTTTGAGCATGCTGCAAAGTATATCTGTTTGTCATGGCTTTTTTTTTTTTTAATGGAATTCATTGGATTGGGTAGAGGCCCTGATTCTTCTACAATGAGAAGCTGATTTAAAGTTAGCTTCTTAAAAAATCAGCCATTTCGCAATTATAAATAAGCACTGTGGTTGGAAAAGCTCTACCACACTTTGTGGCCCACCTTTCTGCATTTTGTGATCATCTCACTGAAATTCCCTGTACATAAACTCTACTGTAATTTAGTGGTTTTGTATTCATCAGCAATTATCAATACACATTGTTCACAAAATATATTTGTGAATAAGATGCACTGATTCACTTTGCTGGTGTTCAGGATGCATGATTTTGTTCATTTTTTGTGTGGCTTAATTACATGTATTTTTTCACAATAATAACAAAAAGCAAAAGCACCACAGATTCTAGTGCTTCTGAATATTTGTGAGAGCATTCACAATGGAAAGGCTGTTGGGCAAATAAGAGTATTTCTGTGGCACCACAATAAATTAGCTGACTGTTCCCAAATAATTTTTATAAAGCTTAGCTCATCCAGAAACAATACCAAGTGACTTAGGTGACGAATAATGTGGTTCAGTGAGGGAATAATAAATAGTGAAAGGGCATAGGGAGAGATTCTGTGCTGCACTTCAAAGATGCAGGCCAGAATTCACAGATCAGGGGAGGTTAAGGTAGCTCTAAGTCATCTTTGCATCCTCTTGATCCTGGGCTACTCTGGGGACTGGTGTAGCCTCTGGCGTAATTTAGACAGCTCCATGGAACTGTCTAAATTACGGTGGGTTTCCCAGGTGATCTGTGGGCCCTGCTGCTGCCCAGAATTTCCTCCCCACTCACATCCCATCCATCCGATTCCTGACATGTCCTCTACGTGTGGCTGTCTACATCAGTTCTTGAATTTGGGGAAGTCCTTCTCTGGAGAGATCCATGGCTTTTAGGGCCCCTTTACCTTGCATAAAGTGGCTGGAGTGAAGGGGAGGATCTTATTGATAGTGAACACTTCATGAACCAAGAACAGGCTAAAATTTGTTTTCACAAGCTATTCCTCAAACAATTGCAAATGACATGTTCTTAAAAATCTGTTTATGGATAATTTTCAAACAGAAAATAGAACTAAGTTTTTCAGATAAATGATCCACAATGAATAATTTGAAAAGTTCTAGATGCAGTGCTATATGGCTTATCTCAAACTTGACTGTAGTTATAAGAAAGGACTGTTTCTATGCAAAACTTCACTTTTATATTTAGGATGATCATAAAAAGCAGAAGTTGCAATGAATGCTGGATAATGCCCAAACAGTTAAGTGAGAAACTAGATGAAGTTATATCTTTTATTGGAGCAGCTTTCGTTAATGAAAGAGAGAAGCTTTTGAGCTTGCACAGAGATTTTCTTCAGGTCTGTGTAAACTCAAAAGCTCATCTCTTTCACCAACAGAAGTTGGACCAATAAAAGATATTAACCTCACCCACTCTGTGTCTCTAACAGCCAGCAACCAACAGCTACAATAACACCACAAATAAATAGTTACATCATTTTAAAGATTTTATTTTTCTCTCTTTAAAGTCTAGGGACTCTATCCAGTTGAATGACCTGAAGGCGGAAGTGTCACCACGGATTTCAGCAGAAGATCTGATTGACTTGTGTGAGCTGACAGGACCTAGTCACTTCAAAACGCCAACGAAGAAAACCAAATCTAGCAAGCCAAAACTGCTTGTAGTTGACATCCGTAATAGCGAAGAGTATCCTTCATATTGACCCATTCACCACTACTCCTGTCTATTTTAATTGTGCATGATAAATAATTTAAATAGCGCTAAGATATGCAGCAGAGAGTCTTAAGGTAGGGTTGATAGTGGAAACTCATTTTCTGTGGAAAAAGGGGCAAAGAAGTTTCCCTATAAGTTAGTCTCTCTTGCTCCTCAGGCTGTGGGCTGGATCCTCGATCCCAATGACATCACTTTGTGTCATTGGATGTTACACAGTGACTTTAAAGTTGCCAGCAGCACCTGAAGATTCTCCTGACATGATGGAATTTTGGGCTGGTGTAAAGCTGACATAGGTGGTTTTCCACCAGTAGCTAGCTCTCTGCTCCACTCCTTCCCCTCCACTGGTTCAATGGATGTGTCAGGAGAGGAGATGAGCTTTTGGGGGCTAGAGGGGGAAGCGGAAGGGTTGTATATGATGTGTTCTGCCAATCCCCACCTAGAAAAAAAATTCTTAAGGAGAGTATTGTATTGGTGTGAATTAAAGTAGCCCCGTGGCTGCTCTAAATTATTCAGGGATGCTTGTTCAGATACCCAGCTGACTCACGATCAGGGAAGGCATAAAGGTAGCCGACAGCCACCTTTTTCTCAGTGCAGCTGAGGATTGTACCCAATATATTTTTCATTACATCCTTCAAAGAAGGCTTTTAATTTAACATATACAACTTCAAGGATTTTTTCATTTTGCTTCTTTTTTTTTCCAATTATGTGATTCTTTCAGCAAGGAGCATATCTCTGTCAGCAGTCTCCATCTAAAAGTGGGATAGATCACAGCACATTGTTAGGTGAGTCTCTTAATGTCCTAGGCAGCATTTTAAAGTATAGTTATTTATTTGTAATTACTTATTTACCACTTTATAAAAACTTCCTTTCATAACAGTAAAGCTGGTGCAGATTATTGCTTTTGAAGGATATGTACCTCATTTTTCTGGGTAACAGGCTGCTCAGTGGTTTGAGCATTGGCCTGCTAAACCCAGGGTTATGAGTTCAGTCCTTGAGGGGGTCACTTAAGGATCTGGGGCACGTCTCACTTAAAGGGTCAGGTCCCAGATTCCTGTTTCTGTTCACCAGCAAACAGATCACAGTAACATGGGTTGTCACAAAATGTTAGCGCAAATTTGATTGCAGTTTAGATATCCACAGAATTATTGCATATTGCAAGCATATATTCAGTACTATGCAAAATGTACCATGCTGTATGCATCTGAGAAAAGAGCTGTTCTAAACTATAGAATACCTATATAAGCTTTCTTGTAAGACAATATGGTGATCAAGAAGAGTAGGATTGCTAGAAAGTGTTCTACATTTGTTTTTCTTTAAACAAAGTTTCCATTCAGTAATGGATCAGTATTAACTATTTAGGGTTCATATGTGACTTGGATGATTTTTACCCTGAGCTGACATAGATATCAAATGTCTTAATCTTTTAAAATGTTACTGGCTTTTTCAGGAGTTTACAGCTTGATAAACCCTTTCTTTTAAGGGGAATGGTAAACTTAGGAAGAGGCAGTGACTTAAGTATTTTCCTCATGTTTAATATTTGACACTGTTTACTGCAAAACAGAACATGGTAGAATTGGGAGACTATTCCACATCGTAACTGGAAAGATGCCAAAACTTGAACGCTCAACATGATCTGCTGTCTAGATAAAATAGAGGATCAAAGCATGGAAGTGTAATTTTTTCCTTGTATTTATTAATTTCATGCATCAGTTGAGTTTCATGTTAGTCACAGGCTCAGGTATCTGAATCATTTGACTCATCATTGTCTGGACTTCAGTGACTTTTTTCCCCTCGCAGAATTAAGGTTAATTTTTAAGCTATATTCGTAGTAAGGGTCAAAGTAGGAAAGACTTTTAATTTGGTCCTCTTTTCTATCTACCATGTTATTTAGAAGGCCAGCAGAAACTTGAGCTATTATACAGGAAATAGACTCTTTATCGTAAAGAATGTAGCTATTCTTCTCATAATAAATCCTCATCAGAATTTCACTAAGTAGTTCTCTTGTTAGCAGACTCACCATTCCAAGATCCTGTTCTGTCTTTCTGGTCAGTCTGAGGCATATTAATGGGCGGTTTAGTGTGGGAAGCTGCCGGTTACTCATACTGTACCTATTCTGTGGACAAATAGCAGACATCAGGCTCCAGGGTTGTAAGAAGTGAGGAGTCTCCTTGCTGAAGAGTGAGCTTGTACTGGTAATAAAATAATCCATTGAGTTAGTTGACCTGTTTTCTGGGAATGTCCCAATATCTCCCAGAGAATATACTATACATAAGAATTTGACTGACTGTCAGGTATTCTGAACATATAGGTGAAATCCTAAGAAGAATGCATCACCTATGCTATTGTATATCCACTCAGGGATGGGAGGTACTCAGCCTTCAAACATTTTCATCTTAATGCAAAAAGTCTGTATAGTATTGCTGTATTTCCTGTTATATATTACTATTACCTATCTTCAGAAAAATGCTGTATCGCTTTGTGAGTATGACAAGAGAATATCTCAATATGCACAATTATCAGAGAATCTCTCTATAAGAGAATCATTTTGTAATTTATTTTAATATTTCACTAATATGATGCCTTTTCATGCACAACTTTATTGTTTTACAAGAAAGAAAGAGTAGAATAGCTTTTAATGTGATTTGGTGGGAAACAGAGGACTTTCAACAGATTTCTTGTTCATGACATTTTTTAAACAGTGTCCAGCATAACTTCATTATAAGGCTGTCCTTGGATACTAAGGAGTTGCTGCATTGTAATGAAGTACATATTGCGAATGCAAGATCTAGTGACCTCTTTCTTCCAAGATTATTTTGCCAAGAGAAAACTTTGTAATGAAAAGGTAATATACTCTGAGCATTTTCTATTGCAGTAGAATGTCAGCAGTTCTGTTGTAGCCTCTTTTCATTAAACATGTTAGCAGAAATACTGGCAGTGTTCCATTCCTTTTATGAAGGTCCTAGCTAAGTACTTTATGGTCTTTCAGTCTTCCACAAAATCTCTGCCTTTGTAATCAGCTAAGGACTCGAATGGTTAAGATGGTCACTTAAGATTAGAAAGAATACAAACCACAAAAAAAACAAGAGTGTGCATAGTTAGATACTAATGTCATTACTCTAAGTAAATGTATTTTATTCTATTTAAAGGTTAGGTCAGTTGTTGCACTGAGCAGCTTAGCATACTCAATATGGGCAAAGACATGTTCTGTCTAAAAGAACGGTCCTATTTTTTAAACTTTTATCTTACTTAGTACTATTTACAATGGAGCTGTGAATAAGAACTGTTTGTACAGTTTGTCGTGGGGGCGAGATTATTCCTTCCAATTAGACATGAATAAACAACAGTAATTAGTGGTTTGGGGTTCTCGCTCTTATTAATCTTTCAAAAGGTTTTTTTATGCTTTCCCATCGTGCAACGGTGATAATCATCAAACTGGAACTGTTCACACTAATCACATTTAAGAAAGGCATGCTAGTATTAATTTTAAAAGATTAACTCTTAGTTCCTTCCAGTTCAACTTCTTGTAATTAAAGCCTGCAGTCTACTAGCCTTCTACAAGTTCTGCTATAAATAGTGACTAATCTCCACACTTGACTCATATGCTTTTGAAGCAAATTCTACTTTTACTTCCCTGCTCCACCAAACCTACTCCTGTACACTAGGAAAAAAAGATTTCTGCCATGCTCACCTGCACAAATAGTCATTTCTGATATAATTTTATTCAAACTAGTGAAAGGAATGGCCCAGTGTTGTTTTTTCTCTTAATTTGTACCCAAAAGATTTCACACACTTTTTCATGTTCATTACTTGTTCATAAAATCTTACTAGACTATCATACCTTGGGAGCAAGACATTTAGCTCTGGATGTATAAAAGGAGTTAGTTGTTGTGACTTTGGAGCAGGAGGACTGAATCATGGGTGTCCTACATCCTGGGTGAAAGGTCTCACCACCAGGCTATAAAGTCAATGCTGGGTTGCGCTCCCTGGCCCAAATAATTCTTGGATTATTTATTCAAAGTGGAACAGCTTCAAGAGAAGAGATTGAAAGAGAGAGACATTGGAACACAGCATGATGTTGTCCTTCATGATGACAGTATTATGGCTTCTGAGTACTGTACAGTTGTGGCTAAACAGACCGATGCGCAAGTGGCAGTCCTTTCCACATGAAGTACGTAGCTTGATGCCGAGGAAGGGATTACAGTCTGTGCCTGCTGAATCTGCCACTGTTCACAACTCGGCCTCCGTGCCTCAAGATCTATACGACAGTTTACCCCAAATTGGGTAACCCCATTGTTGACTACTGTTTGCCAGTGTGGTCTGTCAGTTGCGGATGACTCACAGCTGTTAGTCTCAGTGTCGCGCTGTTTCAGATTATGCTTCAGTGTGTCTTTTGAAGCATTTCTTTTGGCCACCTCTTATGTGATTGCCATACAGCAACTGCTTTGACATTCTGATGTTGTCCATCCTCAGTACATGACCAGCCCAGCATAACTGTGTTGTGATAAGCGGGGCTTCAATCCCTGTGGAGTGACTACATTCTAGAACTTCATTATTGGTAACTTTATCCTGCCATTTGATGCGGAGTCTGGAATGCAGATGTTGTAAGTGGGTCTTATCTAGAAGCTTAATATGATGCCTGTAGAGGGTCCAGGTCTGACACCCGTACAATAAGTTGGACAGCACAACTGATTTACAGACTTGGTTTCATATCATGTTGCACCAAACTCTTCCTGATAGTCAGCCAAATGATGACCTGGTTTCGTTGATATGATTCATCAGTTTCTTGTCTGTACTAACATAAATCTACAATATACTACCAAGATAGTGAAAGTCTGTAACACCATTTAGCTGTGTGTTTCTGATGATGATTTTTGATTTCATGTAGAGTTTCCCTGGTGCAGGTTGATACATGGCCTCTCACCTCTGTCTTTTTCAGAATATCAGCCCATATCTTTTTGCAGACTTTGCAGCTCCATTCATAATCAATTGTGTCTTGTCTAGAGCACAGGCATTGACACACAGCAGCTCATGAACAACTGCCTGAAGACCTCTGTGGAAGATCGCAGCCTGTTCCAGATAATTGGAAACATATCCTGATACCAGCATTCAGGGCTCTTGTAGCATAATAAACATTGCTGTATAGAAGATATTAAATAAGAATGGACCAATTATGCAGCATGCGTAAAACCTTTAGTGATAAGAAATGGGTCAGACAGAATACCATCTACACAGACTTTTCCGAGCATTTCCATCGTGAAAGAGCCTCAGAATGTTGGTTGTCCAGAAAAATTCACCAAACTTATGTAATAATTCCCAAACCCACATCTATTGACGGAGTCAAATGCTTTAGCCAGTTCAGTAAAGACAGTGTAAAGGTCATGTTGCTGTTCTCTACATTTCTCCTCTGTCTCATGGGCTACAAATATCTTGTCTTTCATTCCTTCTGTTGGCCTAAAATCACATTGTGTAGCGGGGTAGTCACTCGCTCCTGCCCTGAAGGGCTTAAAACAGCCCTGGGAGAAGGTTGTAGCTGAGAGTTGCTAAGCTGGGCTGATTGGGGAAGCGGCTGCAGCTGGGCCATGCCCCAATCAGGCCACAGCTGGCCTGTATAAAAGGCCAGTGAGCCAGGAGCTGGCACAGACTCCCTCTAGCTTCTGAGAGGAAGGAACCTGGCTGTAGGGACCTGAGCAGAGTACCTGAGTGGGGCAGGGCTGGGAAAAGGCAGAGGAGCTGGGGAGGCTCCAGCCTGGAAAGCCCCAGGCTGCGGCCTAGCAGAAGGCCAACGGGTACTGGGGGTTGCAGAGGGCAGTCCAGGGAGGCAGCCGGTCCGAACCCCCTTGCCTATGATGAGTGGCTTTTACACTGCAGTCTGCCCAAGAGAGTGGGGGCTTGATGATGACTGGCAGTAGCCCAGATTGAGGCCAGGTTGGTGGGGATTAGAGGGTTGGGAGTTTTCCAGAGCGGGGAGACCCAGAGGCAGAGTGTGGGGATATTGTCAGGCGGTAGCACCCCAGATAAAAGGGCACCCGCGGGTCTGGGAGGGACACTGGGCCAGCGGCAGTGTGACATTGGCCTGCAGAGGGCTCTCCGAGGCTGAAAAAGAACTAATTCCCTGAGACGACCAGCAGGAGGTGCCACAGGGGTGAGTCCCACACCATCACACATTGCAACTCTGGTAACGCATTTAGTTATTTTGCATAGCAGACAATCAAAGAGTGTTCTAGTCAGAACCTTTCTGGTGATAGAGAGTAATGAGATGCCGTGATAGTTACCATTGTCAGACTTTTCATCTTTCTTCTATATATGGTGACAATTTAGAGTCTTTGAAGTCTTACAGTAAGTCTTCATTGCTCCATATATTGAGAAATAGTCCATGTAGTCACCTCAGCAGAATTTTGCCTCCATACTTGAATATTTCTGTAGGAATGCCGTCAGATCTGGGAGCTCTAGTTCTTCATGGTACTGATTGCAGTGCTGACTTAGTCAAGGGATGGGGCTGCATCCATGTTGTCATTACAAGATGGCTGATCCATTGCTCTTATCGATGCCTTGTCCATGATGTTGGACAGTGTGTTCAAAAGATCACTGAAATGCTTGTGCCACCTCTGAAGGATTTCTCCTTTATCAGACATCAATGTTAGGCTATCTGCACTCTTCAAACTAATGCTGTATTGGACCATGTGCATCTGTCAAAGCAGCATAGAAGTCCTTGGGCTTGCGAGGGTCAGCATAGCCCTGGATTTCATCTGCCTTGGCATTCCATCATTGATCTTGCATGTTTCTGAGCTGAGATTGGATATCACGACACAGATTCCTATATGTTAAAACTGCCTACAGGGATACAAAAATGTGATTATACATCTCATGTTTTTAGTTAGTAGCTGTTGAATTATTACATCATTCTCATCAAACTAATCTCGATGACATTTTGCTCATCAAAGTGACGAGAGCGGCTTGATATATGATATTGCATAATGTTGCCCACTCACGGTTTATGTTAGCGCTAGAATTTCCCATAGCCCAATAGTTAAGGAATTCATTCACCTGAGAGGTATAAGATCCCGATTGAAATCCCTTCTCCCTCTCAGATGAAGTGGGGACTTGAACCAGGTTTCTCCCACATCCCAGATGAGTTGCCTAACCAATGGGCTAAAAGTTTTATGTGGGAGGTTCTCCTTTTTCTCCCCAGCTGGTTTTCATGAACTCACCTGAGAGGACTGATCTGGTAGGAATGCTCAGATTGTACCTACCATATCAGGCAACTTAGGTGGCTGAACACCTGTCTTCCCGTGGTTTGTGAATCACTCTGGGGCTTAGGTGGGTGATAGGTGTCTGGAGACCCAGAGAGAGGAAACAGTACACATGTCCTGCAGAGACAGGAACATATGTGGCTAGGGAACTTGTACTACAAAAACTTAGGTGCCAACTGAATGTAGGCACCTGCAAGCTTCAGCAGAAGTTCTGTGTATCATAGTGGTGCCAGAACTGGGACTTAGGGACCTAGCTCCTTTTTTGCATCCAGACTTTACCTAACAACTTCTAGGAGCTGTTGGCTTTTACATACTAACCCTTTCATAGGTGTCCCGTATGATACACAGAATTTCTTGATTTTCATAAGGTGGTAAATAAGAATTTGTCTAGCACTGTTTGTCTGAAAACCTATAAGAACTTTAAAATATTAAATAACATTCTCAAAACCTCTGTGAAGTAGGCAAGTAATATCCCAATTTTAAAGATGTGGAGACTGAAGTATTCAGAGTAAATGCTTCTCATTGAGTAAATGGTGGAGCCAAGAATAGCACCCCAGTCATCTGATTTCCTGTTCAGTGTATTAACCCCAGAACAGTCCTACATGACACTGGAACTTCTTTGTAGTGCTTAAGTTTCTGTTGAAACTAAAAGATGCAGATACTTGTGAAAATTTTAAGAATAAGCAAATAATAAAACAAACTCTTTCAAACTTCAGTTTTGAGTTCAATTTCAGTTTGGGAAATGTTCTTCCATTTTTAGTTAGCTGAGATTTTGTTCATACTTCATATCTTTAGCTATGGATAAAACCTGTTTTAAAAGGAATTAGTAAAAAACAAAATGGAACTCCTGGATTGTTTTTATGAAAAAGCCATCTCTCTCTCTCTCTCTCTCTCTCTCTCACACACACACACACGCCATCTCTCTCTCTCTCTCTCTCTCTCACACACACACACACACACACACACACACACACCATTGCTAACATAATTAATTTGTGGTAGAAGCTTTGATTCATAGTACGTGATATCAAAAGGGTTAACTACTGTAGTGAGGGCAAAGTAGTTGCTCCATGCAGAAGAGTTTCATGGCTGTTTAAGGGCTGCATGCTGATAAAACAGACAGAATGATGTGTCCCTGAGCATAAATCTCTGCTTCCTTCTGTGAAACTAAGATTCCATCTGTCACTTTTTAAACAGCAAATAAATCTTCATGCTATTAGTTTTCCTGTGATGTGGCAGCTGTTGTTTTCAATATGGGTAAACAATAAATGAGGTTCTTGATATATACTAATCCAATAAGAACAGATTAACCTGTGTCATATCAGCCAAGGGGGAGGAGGTGGGAGCTGCTTATACATTAGACAGTTTGTTTCATTTACATATATCATTGGTATTAGCAATGAAGAGGAAAGAAATACCCCAAAAAGTTCATCGTTTGCAGGTATGAGTTAAAACTGTACCATCCAAATTCTGTGCTAAAATTGAAAGTCACATTGACTTGAATGGGAGTGGTACGTAAATACATATCTGAGAGCTGGGTTCGCTCCTGGTGGTTTGTTTGTTTGTATTGTGGTAGCACTTAGAGACCCCAGCCCCACTGAACTATGTGCTGTTCAGCAGGTGTGGATGTATCCAGTGTTTTTTTTCAAGTTTCCCTTAACTGTGTTGCTCGTCAGCTTTAATCGTGGCCACATTTCAGGCAGCATCAACATTCCATTTGGCTCAGCATTCACTGCGGAAGGAGAGCTCGTCCAGTGCCCTGCTACTGCCACACTCCAGAGCTTCAAAGGAAGAGTTGTTGTGATTGTAGGACATGTGGTGAAGAACACAGCTTGTGTAAGTTTATAGCTATAACATATATTAGCTCAAAATAAATTTATGGAGGATAAATCCGTCGGTGGCTATTAACCAGGGTGGGCAGGGATGGTGTCCCTAGCCTCTGTTTGCCAGAGTCTGGGAGTGGGCGGCAGGAGATAGATCACTTGATGATTACCTGTTCTGTTCATTCCCTCTAGGGCACCTGGTATTGGCCAATGTTGGAAGACAGGACACTGAGTTAGATGGATCTTTGGTCTGACCCAGTATGGCCTTTCTTAAATAATGTCCAGGGCCTGAATGTTAAGTTTCAGGCACCACAAAATAAATATCCCTGTCTGTTACTTAGCAAATTGATGCCAGTAGACCTCCGTGCACACCAGGACATCCTGCACAGAGTGGCATGGAATATGAGGCAGGTGGAGGAGGTGATAAAGGTGGAGGACCCCGTGGTGAATATTCTGTCCGCAGAAGCTCCATCAAGGGTAGCCCTACCTCTTATTCGGACCATCCAAACCACCACCAGGACAATCTGGCAGATACCTGCGTCCATCCCCCCGTCTGCTAAGGGAGTGGAGCGGAAATACTTTGTCTCCTCAAAGGGGTATGATTATCTGTTCACTCACCCACAGCCCTGTTGGCTCATGGTGGTGTCAGTGAACAAAAAAGAACAGCATGACTGGCAGGCCCCAGTGGCGAAATCAAAGGATGCCAAGCACCTTGATTTATTTGGGGACAAAGTTTATTCCTTGGGGGGACTTCAGCTCAGGATCACTAATCAGCAGGCGCTCCTGAGTTGTTACAGTTTTAACTCCTGGAACTCCATGCTGAAGGTTAAGGCATTAGTATCTCCTGGGTCCAGAGAGGAATTTGGGGCTTTGGCAGAAGAGGGCAAAACAGTGGCACGGACCTTGTTGCAGGCCTTACTGGAAACTGCGGACTCTGCCACATGTACTTTGTCCTCAGGGATCTCAATGAGGCGTGTCTCTTGGCTGCAAGCCTCCGGCCTGCCACCAGAACTTCAGCAAACACTGCAGGGACCTCTCCTTTGATAGAGAGGGCCTGTTTTTGAAATAGACTGATTCAAGGCTACAAAGCCTTAAGGACTCAAGGGTGATGATGAAGTCCCTGGGCATGCATACACTGGCTACCCAGCAGAAACCCTTCAAAGCCTAGCAGCTGCAACAATGCTCCTATCCTCCTCGGCTGAGGCAAGATTTCTATAGGAGGTGGGGGCATAATAGCAGGAGGAAGCCCTCCAACTCCCAGTCTGGGCAAGGCCAGGGCCCGTCCAAGTCTTCGTCGGGCTCAAAACAGGCCTTTTGAAAGGACGCCCAAGGACAGTGTATTGGACTTCGTTCAGGATCCTACTCCACCTTTCTTGAATCGTTTATCCTGTTTCCACTATACTTGGTCTCACATAATCACAGACCGCTGGGTCCTCTGCATGGTGGAAGTGGGATACTCTCTCCAATTTTCTTCCTCCCTGTCCCTCTTCAGGGACCCTTCTAGTGAGCAACTCCTTATTCAAGAGGTTTAGATGCTCCTCCACATGGAGGCGATTGAGGAGGTTCCGAGGGAGCTAAGGGGCAGAGAGTTTTACTCCTAATACTTCCTAATCCCCAAGGCAAAGGGCGGGCTTCAGCCCATTCTGGACCTGTGCAGACTCAACAAGTTCATGGTAAAGTTGAAGTTCTACATGGTCTCTTTGGGCACCATTATACCTTCCCTGGAGACTGGTATGCCGCCCTCGACATGAAGGACGCATATTTCCACATAGCGATTCATCTGGCGCACAGATGCTTCCTCCACTTTGTGGTCAACTGCGAACACTATCAGATCACGGCCCTTCCCTTTGGTCTCTTCGCAGCCCCCTGGATGTCCACCAAATATATGTCGGTCGTGGTGGCCTTCCTTTGTCGAGGGCGGGTGCAGGTATACCCTTACCTCAATGACTGGCTTATCTGGGGACACCCCAGAGAACAGGTGCAGTCCCACCTCCACTTGGTCACGAACACGTATAGTCAGTTAGGCCTCCTTCTCAACATGGCAAAGTCGACACTAGAACCGACCCAGAGAATGGAATTCGTCGGGGCGGTTCTGGACTCCATGCTGCTACAAGCCCTCCTGCTGGACGCTCGTTTCCAGGCTATAGTGGGCCTCGTTTGGAGCCTTCAGAGCTTCCCAACCTCATCAGCAATGAGTCTTCTCAGCCATGTGGCTTTCTGCATATTCATGACCAGGCACACCAGACTTCGACTCCACGCATTACAAGCCTGGCTAGCATCAGTGTATCGCCCAGGTTAAGACAGCCTGAACTTGATGGTCACCGTCCTGGAGCAGGTTCTGACTTCCCTCCACTGGTGGCTAAATCCCTGGATGGTATGTGAAGGAGTCTCTTTTCACAGCCCACAGCCCTCCTTGTCCCTGGTCATGGATGCGTCAGCCCCAGGATGGGGTACCACTTCAGGAACATTCAGACACAGGGCCTATGGCCCCTGTACATGTTCTCCCTTCATATCAACGTCCAGGAGCTGATGGCAGTGCACCTTGCCTGTCAAGCCTTCCAGGAGTGGCTGCAGGGTCATTGTGTGGCAGTCCTCACAGACAACACCATTGCCATGTTCTACATCAACAAGCAAGGGTGGGCCCATTCCTCCCTGCTCTGTCAAGAGGCCATTCAACTATGGGAATTCTGCATAGCCCCCTCCATTCACCTGGTAGCGTCCTTTCTACCCAGGGTCCAGAACATGCTGGTGAACCACCTGAGCAGCTCCTTCCACTCCCATGAGTGGTTGCTTCGACAAGATGTCATCCACCCCATCTTCCAAAGGTGGGGGTTTCCCCAGGTCAATCTGTTTGCCTTCCGCAGCAATCGGAAATGCCCAGCTTTCTGCTCCCTCCAAGGCCGCTCTCCGGGCCCTCTCACAGATGCCTTCCTGCTCCTGTGAATGGGTTGACTATTTTACGCCTTTTCCCCATTCCCCCTTGTGCACAAGGTCCTGAGCAAAGTGTACAGGGACAGGGCGTGAGTGATTCTGGTAGCTCCGGTGTGGCTCAGACAGCATTGTTACACCACGCTATTGGAGCTCTCTGTGGATGCCCCAGTCCCATTGCCTCTTCTTCCAGACCTGATTACTTGGGATCACAGTCGCCTCTGCCATCCTGACCTACGATCTCTCCACCTCACAGCATGGATGTTGCGTGGTTAAATCCTTCAGAACTTCTGTGTTCGGAGTCTGTACAGCAAGTACTGATGGGCAGCAGGAAGCCCTCCACTCAGGGCACATATATGGCTAAGGGGAAGTGGTTTTCATGCTGGCGCACTCAGCACACTCATGCTCCCTCTCCAGGCGTCTGTGCCTCTCATTTTGGAGTATCTCCTGGACCTAAAACAGCAGGGCCTGGCGGCAACCTCTGTCAAAGTTCACCGTGTGGCCATCTTGGCTTTTCATTCGGGTGCGAATGGCCGCTCTTTCTTCATCAATCCCATGGTTGGTAGGTTCCTCAAGGACCTGGACCAGTCCCCACATGGGACCTTCACCTGGTCCTCTCCAGACTCATAGGGATCCCGTTCAAGCTGCTGGCCACCTGCTCCCTCCTCTACCTCTCCTTGTCACTATCATGTCGGCACAGCGTGTCTCCGACCTCAGAGCCCTTACCTTGGAACCACCTTACATGATCTTGCATAAAGATAACGTGCAGCTTCGGCCTCACCTGGCCTTCCTTCCCAAGGTGGTATCAGCCTTCATATCAGCCAGGACATTTTTCTCCTGTTTTTCATCCGAAACCGCACGCCAGTTGACAGGAACAGCGGCTGCATTCCCTCGATGTCCGTAGGGCCCTTGCCTTCTAAACTGAGCGTATGAAGCCGTTCAGGAAGATGACCCAGCTCTTTGTTGTGGTGGTGCTCCAGATGAAAGGCTTCCCGGTCTCCTTTCAGTTGATCTCTTCATGGATCACGTCCTGCATGTGCACTTGCTATGATCTGGCCGGTGTACTGATCCTGCCCCTCCCTGCTCACTCCACAAGTGCCCAGGCACTGATCCAGGAATCTGCGGAGCTGCAAATTGGTCCTCAGTACACACTTTTGCTTCGCACTATGTCATCATCTGGCACGGCAGAGATGATGCAGCATTTGGTAGAGCAGTCCTACAATCCACGGTGCTTCACTCCAACCCCACCACCTCGATAAGGCTTGGGAGTCACCTAATTGGAATCGATATGAGCAAACACTCTAAGAAGAAAAAATGATTACTCACCTTTGTAACTGCTGTTCTTCGAGATGTGTTGCTCTTATCCATTCCAAACCCTCCCCCCTTCCCCTCTGTCAGAGTAGTCGTCAAGAAGGAGGTGCTGGGTCGGCTGGGGTATATATTGAGCACCATGAAGGCACCACTCCAGGGGGCTCCACAGCCTACCCACCGGGTGGTGCTAGGATAAAAATTCTTTGACAGCCGTGCACGCAGTGTGCACACCTAATTGGAACGGATATGAGCAACACATCTCAAAGAACATCATTTACAAAGGTGAGTAACTGTTTGTTTTTAAGCTTGTGGAGGCAGTGATCAGACTTGCCTCTTTATTTCTGTGACTGGACATTAATGACTTTACAAGCCAGTGAGGAGTGGAAATGCTTCTCTTGACATTTTTCTTCTGAAGGGAAATTAAATTGGAAACTTTCCTTTTGTTAGTAAAGGTCTTTGACAAATTATCTTACCTCTCAAAATTCCTTTCTGGGAAACAGTATAACTTAGTTTCATCAAAATCTCTAAGTCCCTGTCCTCAGAAAGGACGTGAGTTAAAGGCCTGATAGGGAAGTTTAGAATGCTGTGAACTACCAGTGACTCTTCATATGGCTAATAGCAACAGAATGCATCAGTTTTTTGGCTTTGTTTGAAACTCTTCTCTATATCCCTAAAGGAGGAGGAATATAAATAGAAGTGTCTGTGTTGGTCACTTACAAAATAAATTCAATGATAAATATCTATTCACTTGGATGGTACCAAACAGAGGTAGTATGTGGGCTGACTATGCAGCAGATCTAGAATAGTCTCAGATCAGTAAGTATCTTGGTGTGTGCAGTTATGTGCATTAGAACGGGGTAAGTCTATGATAAATATTTCAATATGAAAATCAATTTAAATAATCACAATAGCTCACTAAATGGCTGAATACATAAATCCTTCCCCAGAGGAAGAAGTGCAAAATGCATAAAATGTTAAATGCCAAGTGGAGATGATTTAATGGACGTTTTAAGTATTTGATGGTGGGTTACGCAGCTTTCAACAATTACATTTTAAACCACTAAACATCATCATCTATCTTAATAAGAGCTTTACCATTCAGTGACTTCCTGGGAAAAGGGGACAGGGAAGAAAAAATGCCCTGGTGTATCAATGATGAGTCTCATTATTGAAGACATCCCACACATTTCTAAATCAGTTGTCTTGAAGGATCATTTTTGGAAACACTTTATTTGAAACATAAAGGCAACATGGATACTAATTAAAAAATAGATCAAAGAAAAAAACTGAGCAAACTACCAGTGGGAGTTGTCTTAAGTAAAGACTGAGTAAAGACTTAAGGATTTGGCCTCTCCATCAGTCATCTGTGTGAAGGGTCCTGTACTTCCTTTTTTGCGTGATGTGATGCCCCTTTGTATACTACCCAGAGTCACCTTGGCCTTCTTGCTGCCATATCAGATTTCAAACTCATGTTTTTATTTATTGTCCACTCTGCCGTAGGCAGGGCTTGAAAAATTTACCCCACCACACTAGACTGAGAACTAAACCCACTAACCAGCATGAAAGGTACCTGTGCTACCCCATCCCCAAAGCCATGCTCTCTGCAATCTAAGGAAACGCAGTGTTTATGGTTATCTGTAACATTGTCGATAATCTATTTCATATATTTTGAAAAATGTAACTTTGTTCATATTGGTTTTGTTTTATGATTCTTGATAACATTACTGCTTCCCACAGAGTTCTTAATAGCAACAGAGAAACTGACCAAAGAAAAGGATTTTCATAAAATACTTGCACCGATCAATATTTTTTCCCCACAAATCAATCGAGCACTGGAACCTCACTTGTAGAGACTCATTGAAACGATCCCTATTAGCTCTTTATGACTTGTACATGTATCAGATTGCCTCTGCTCAGAAGGTTCATAAACACATATCCATATGTGTTTCTGCATCTCTCTATAAAAACATGGCAATACCAACTTCATTCTATACAAATGTTTGAAGATGTATTTCACCAAGTTGAAATTGGGGTCATGGGACTGGACTTGTCCAAAATAGTAGCTATTAATTTGTTGTTTAACTAGCTTATTGTTCCATGTTCAAGTCACTGATATGAAAAACAGCAAATCAAAGTGTAAAACCAAACAAAATTTGAATGAAAAGTTGTAATAAGCTCTTAATTTTTAAGTGTCCGGTGGCAAACTATTCCAAGTAAAAATGAATTAGCCACTTATTGTTTAATCCTTTGATGTGAGCACCTACAGTTTTTGTTAGTGCCTAATTCAAAAAAGGCTCTAAAATGATCAGATAGTTTGGATGTATTGATTAAATATATACGGAACAGAAGGAATGGATATGAAAAAATGCTGCTGAACAATGTGTCTGAATAACTGTAATTAGAAAGTGGAAGATCTCATTTTAATTTTGCATTAATATCTTGCTTTATATAAGTACAATGCATCCAAAGTTGACTGTCTCTGAATAGATTTATAGAGAATTCTTCCTTTTCTGCTTGAATCCTTTGTTCTTGGTGTAGCTTACCCATGATGAAACACTTAGACTGGCTTCAGAAAGTACTTTCTTTCCATATAGACAAAAACATTGCTTTCAGCAGGAGAAGCAGGAACGCAGCAGTAGTAAAGAAACTAGTTCTGTTTTGGCTTCATTTAAACACTTCCATAGGCCAGGATTAAGCCATGCTAAATCCTGCTTGTCAATAACTCTCTTTAATTTAACTCCCCTAAAGATTAAACGAATAGGTTGGCTGATGTATGAGAGCCTGACTGAATGTGCTATTAGCATGGAGAGAAATTGAGGTTGAAGCTGAGCGTAGTTAATGCAATGCACTGAGTTCTGGCCCTTGGAATGTTTGTTGCCTTGAGAATGGCTGTAATTTTATGTGAGTTTTGCAGCGTCTGGGTGAATACCGAGCCTTCGTTACTGGCCAAATAATGGCCTATATCTGGGAACAGCAGGAAACCACTAGGAAAAAGGGTGATGGGAGAGAGTTAAACAGTCTGAATTGAGTCTGAGCAAACAACCTTTAAATGACTGAAATGACAATGCCTTATACTCTCATGCTAATTAATGCCCCAAACATCCCCGCCCTACTTGTGCATGGGAAGTGGACTCTTAAATTCCAGCATGGATACTGGGTAACAGAAGTGGATTGTATAATGGTTAAGCTGATACTTGGATATGCACAACAGCAGCTCTTGCTTAATTTGTGGCTGATGGAATTTCAGTGCATATTTAGATCATTGATCCAAGTTTGAGAGTCAGTGAGCTAAAGATGGATGAATGGTGTAAATCACAAATGTGGCGAGGGGCTAGTTCTGTGGGAAGGAGGGCACCATTTATCCAAAAATATCAATTCTGATGCATTGCCTGTGGGGGAGGGGTGTTATTTTTAATGAAGTGCTGCTTTTATCTGTGTTACTGCCAGGATGACTGAAGTTAGAAGAGATCAAGTGACTTGACCAATGTCAGATAGTGAGTTAGTGGCTTAGCCTTGATAGTGACACACACTGCTACCTGGGCTGGTGTCCATGGAGAAATTTTCCTGACTTTCCCAGATTATTTAATACATTTCTTATTTTTAGTTAAATGTTTAACTGGAAAAAATGTTTTCAGACCATTTTTCCCCTGATAGTAATACAAATCCACAGATTATACTAGCCTAGCTCTGTAATCTTCAATCACCAGCCGATCATTTCTCAGCAGTGAAGCAATCTCTTTAACAAGAAGGCAGATTTCATATAGTAACGTTCTTAATCTGTTGCTAATAATAATTAGACTCTGCCTTTTTCTCACTGTGGGAAAATGTTTGATAGAACGCTGGGAATAGTGTAGGATCTCACTGCGGAGAGGTGGCTGGTGAGTCATGGGGCAGAACTTAATGAACCATCAATCCTGTGTTTTTATAGTTGTACAGTGAATCCACAGTCATGGTGTTTGAACTTTTGATTGTTACATTGATTATTTTGACCAGGTAAAGTCTTTGCTTTATTAATCCATTATGTAGATCATTTTTTAAATTGCAAGCTGTTGTACCATAATACTGTAATAATTCTCACCAGTCAGGAGTAGCTATGAGATAAGATCTATGAATTATCGCCAAAGCAAAGACATGCAATCGGAGTTTTGTATGAGGTCTTCTTGCCTCTTTACAAAGCACAACGAAAGATTTAAGTTCAACCTCTCTTTAGTATGACCTATTCCTGGCCCAAGAAAATATCTTTTACCTTATGAAAATGACACATTGTCTGAGTTCGCATGGTGCTGCTTTCACATGGGAACCTTTCCTTTCTCTTAAAAAAGAAAAAAAAAAAAAAGAGAGGTGGGGAGGAAATAGGTAGCAACTGAAAACAGATTATTTTATGGCATTGAGACACAATTATCAGAGTGCATTTTTTGCTGGCTACATCTTTATATTACTGAAGACTAAGTGTGGCACAGTACTGTTTGATAATTGCTTGCCACACTTCTGAAAATCAGCCAAGTTTAAAACATAAACATCTAGCTGTTGCATTTAAATTTTAAAATAATTATTTTTAAACAATTAAATTACCTTTAAATCGATGTTCAAGTCAGCAGGTAAGGTAGTCAATGTATAAATACCAATGCTGTTAATGAATGTTCTCGTTCCTAATTATCTTAGTACTGCACTAAAGATGTTGATTTGCTTGTTTAAAGTATTGAATTTTGTACTGAAAAGTTTCATGGTTTTGATTATATGGAGGCTGGGGATTTTCAAAGGAACCTCAGGATGGTAAGTTCCCAACTTCCAAGGAATTGCAATGGGATTTTGATGCCTAATTCCTTTACGCTCTCTTGAAAATCCTAGCCAAAGAGGCTAGTTTCTGCATGGTAAAGACTGGTGCTACTTTCCTGTTTATAAACCCATATTTTGATACATGCACACCTTACTAACTTAATTAAAAAAACAACAGAAATCTCTGAACTTTCACATGGGTGAAATATTAACTAAGGGTCCAATTTTTTTTTTAACACTAAGAGCCTGATTTACATGTGTATTTAAGTGCCTTAATATACAGGTAGGCACCAACTTGGATTTACAAAATTGCCTAAGCATCTTAGGGCAGTGGTTCTCAAAGCTGGTCCACCGTTTGTTCAGGGAAAGCCCCTGGCAGGCCGGGCCGGTTTGTTTATCTGCCTCATCCGCAGGTTTGGCCAATCGCGCCTCCCACTAGCCGTGGTTTGCCGCTCCAGGCCAATGGGGGCTATGGGAAGGGTGGCCAGTACATCCCTCGGCCTGCACCGCTTCCTGCAGCTCCCAATAGCCTGGAGCAGCGAACCGCAGCCACTGGGAGCGGCAATGGGCCGAACCTGCAGACACGGCAGGTAAACAAACCAGCCCGGCCCACCAGGGGCTTTCCCTAAACAAGCGGCGACCCCTGTTTGAGAACCACTATCTTAGGGTACATCTACACTTTGAGCTAGAGATGTCAGTTCCAGCTTGAAGAGACACATCTGCACTAGCTCTAATCTTATTAGCATGCTAAATGTAGAGTGCAGCTGGGCACTGTGAGTGACAAGGGAGGGACTAGCTGCCCGAGGACATATCCATCCAGGGCACTAGGTACACACTCAAGCTGTCTGGCCCCTCATGTCACTTGCACCACCTCTGGTTCTAGCTGTCTCCTTGATCTGGAGGTGTAAGTTTCAGCTCAGTGTGTATATGTACCTGTCAGCACCTATCTGTATATTGCGGCACCTAAATACCCTTGTAATCTGGCTCTGGGGCAAATACATAATAAAATGTGCACGGTCCTAGTGCAAACACGATAAAGTCCATATGATTCCCAGTGACATTTTATGAAGTTGTGGAGAAAGAGAGCTGCTGTCATCACCAGTCTACACTTCCAAAAGGTTACAGGATCACAGGAGAGTGATTCAGGGCTGTAAGCCAGGAGGTCATCCTGAGTTATCTAACCCCTACAACTGGCCTTAATGACTTTGTACTTACAGTTTGCAGTACTACACAGACATTATTTGGTTAGGCTTTACATTGCCCCTAGCAAGTAGGTTAAAAAAATAAAGTTAAAAAAGAAACAGATTCAGGAGAAGGTTCCTGCTGTTCCTTTGCCAGCTCATAAATCAAAAGCAGCCCAGCCCAGAAACCCCAAGTATGTATTACTCTTTTATCCTTGATTAAGTTAATGCCTCTGACAGTTATTAGAAAGTTTGGGTTATTTAAGGAGGAGTTTGATCTGTCTATCTGTTTTATTACACTTAGATGTTTCTGGTTCTAAGAGGCACTAATGGGGAGTTGTGGAGCCCTGACCTTTACCTGCCCAGAAATGTCCATGAATTCTGAAGGAAACACTGACGTGAGGGAAGAGAGCTTGGTGCGTCAGCTCCCCTGAGCCCTATTTGAAGGCATGAAAGATGCATGGGGCAGTAGTTTGATCTGGAGATGCCATGCTCGAAGAGTAACCTTGCAGGTTATGTTTTGAAACTGGGAAGCTCCTCCACTCAGGGCAAACCAAGCTCCTCCACTTTTTACCAGTTATAGCACTGGGAAGCTTTCCTTCTTCGAAAGCTTTTTTGCAAAAGGTGCACCAGTAGCCATCTTTTGTAACTTTAATAAATGGGAACACTTTGACCAACAAAGATCAGGAACTGCCTTTACGTTTTGGAGACACTGTTTCTTCAGTAGGTAGCTGTATTTGTGCTTCGGGCTGGTCGGATGTAGATATACCAGTTGAACCTTTTAGATGACATGTTGATATATTCTTGGTTCTTAATGTGTTCTTCACCTTGGTTAGTTTTTGAGGCCTTTGAGTGGAAAAATTGTTGTATTGTTTTTTGCCTTTTCATTTTCACTTTGATCTGCAACATATAAAAGAGATATGAATAAAGTAAATATTTTGTTAGGATAATGCAACTTTAACATAAGGATAATGCAAGTTACACCAAAACACACAACAGGTCTAGATTTCTAAAAAATATATAATTGTTTTTAAAAAATGTATTGAATTTAAATTGACTTTTGAAAAGTGAGCCATCATGAGATAAGAGGGAAGTCCTCTCATGGATCAGTAACTGCTTAAAAGATGGGAAACAAAGGGTAGGAATAAATTATCAGTGTTCAGAATGGAGAGAGATGAATAGTGGTATCCCTGAGGGGTTGGTACTGGGACCATTACTGTTCAAAATGTTCATAAATGATCTGGAAAAATGGGTAAACAGTGAGGTGACCAAATTTACAGAAAATACAAAACTATTCAAGACAAGTCCCTGGCAGACTGCAAAGAGTTACAAAGGGATCTCACAAAACTGGGTGACTGGGCAACAAATGGGCAGATTAAATTCAATGTTGATAAATGCAAAGTAATACACACTGGAAAATAATCTCAACTATACATACAAAATGATGGAGTCTGAATTAGCTGTTAACACTCAAGAAAGAGATCTTGGAGTCATTGTGGAAAACATCCACTCAATATGCAGTGGCAGTTAAAAAAGCAAACAATGTTTGGAATCATTAAGAGGAGGATAGATAATAAGACAGAATATATCATATTTACTCTCTATAAATCCATGGTATGTGCACACCTTGAATACTGTGTGCAGATCTGGTCACCCCATCCCCAAAAAGATATATTGGAACTGGAAAAGGTGCAGAGATGGGCAACTAAAATGATTAGGGGTATGAAACAGGAGGAGAGATTAAAATGACTGGGAATTTTCAGCTTACTGGTGTGAAATGAGTAAGGAAATGTTATTTAATCCTCACATAACACAAGAACTAGCAGCAGGCTGGTGCAAGGAGTTTCGTGCCCTAGGCAAAACTTCACCTTGCACTACCCACCCCCGCAGCAGCTAACCCAGCCCCCCACCTGGGGTGCCTGCCACCCCTCCTTGCCTGGGGAATCCCCCCCCACAGCAGCTACCCCCTCCCGGGGAGTCACGCTCCCCTCCTCCCGCTATGGCAGCTAATCCTGCCTGGGGAGCCCGCCCCAGCTCACCTCGGCTCCACCTCCTCTGCTGAGCACCGCCGTCACTCTAATTCTCCTCCCCTCCCAGGCTTGTGGCGCCGATTGGAGGAGAATTAGAGCGGGGGTTGCATGCTCAGCGGAGGAGGCAGAGTGGAGGTGATCTGGGGCGGGGAGCAGTTCCCCTGTGCACCCTCCCCCTGTTACTGCGGGCGGCCATCCCTGCGCCCCTCCTCCCCCCCCGCTCACCTCCACTCCACCTGCTCACCTGAGCAGGCTTTTAGGCGTCCCTAACCACTAGGCACCCTAGGCGGCTGCCTAGTTTGCCTAAATGGTTGCACCGGCCCCGACTAGCAGTGATCCAATGAAATTAATAGGCAGCAGATTTTAAAAAAACGAAAGGAAGTATTTCTTCACACAACATAAAGTCAACCTGTGGAACTCTTTGCCAGAGGATACTATGAAGACCAAAACTACAACAGGATTAAAAAAAGAACTAGATAAATTCCTGGAGAATAGTTCCATCAGTGGCTATTAGCCAGGATGAGGAGAGATGTAACACCATGCTCTGAGTGTCCCTAGCCTCTTTGCCAGAAGCTGGGAACGGGCAACAGAAGATGGATCACTTGATGATTACCTGTTCTGTTCATTCCCTCTAAAGCACCTAGCCTTGACCACTATCGTAAGACAGGATACTGGGCTATATGGACCATTGGTCTGACCCAGTATGACCATTCTTATGTGAAAATTAATTATAATAATAAAATGTTTAGTACAGAAACTCCCCAACATAATGACCTCTCAAGATAGCAATGATGTGAGATAACCTTGGCAAATAATGCATTTTAAAAATCTTGGCCTACTAGGAAACATATTTATATACGTTTCCATTCCCAGTCATAAATCTAGCATTCTGGAGCAAAGTCACTAAAATATAGTCCAACAAACAAATGTTTATTTAACGTGCCCCTCACTTTTCCCTCCACCACACCCCAGTCACCAGTGTTGTCCTTGGTCAGTGGAGACTCA
The DNA here is from genome assembly GCF_003597395.2 of Chelonoidis abingdonii. Lineage (NCBI taxonomy): Eukaryota > Metazoa > Chordata > Testudines > Testudinidae > Chelonoidis > Chelonoidis abingdonii. The sequence goes on from NC_133773.1 coordinate 33,164,946, forward strand.
GAGTTCAGAGGTGCTTTCACATGAGTACATCTCCCAGGTCGAGGGCAAGAAGGCACCTTGCTCGCTCTGGCCAATTCTGTTTGTTGTGCCACTGTTCACTCCACCACTCTATTGCCAGTGGCTCTGCTCAGTCACCTCCTGCTGCCACCTGCGACTGTGACCTCTGCGAGTTGGTCTCTTGAGGTTCCATCCAGCTCTCTGTGATTTCAGCTGAGCTCTCAGTGGGGGAACCTCACTGCTAGTGCAGTCTGGGCTGTCTCTTCCACAGAAACACTGTCCCCACAGCAGGACTAAGCACTTAAACCTGATTATCAGTGATTTCAGCTGCAGTGGTCACTTAACAGAACAAAAGGCTATCTATGGAGCCTAATCAGTTCTGTCTTTAAACAATAGAGAGGGACAGGTCCCTACCCTCTCTCTTGATGCCCTCAATCAGCACAGGCTAAGTACAGTTCTACTGCCCTTTACTCATACAATAAAAACAACAACATTTCATTCCCCTCATTCTCCCCCTCCCCCCACATTCAAGTGATTTGTAACCCAACCCCAGCCAAAATCTATCGCTTGGGCAGCACAGCTCTGTTTGCTAGATACCTAGGTAGATTAGGTGTGAACGTAAATACAATCTTGTCCGGAAGCCTTTCCCCCCAGCCCCAGCTCATCACTAACTGTCAGGGAGAGCTCATTTAGACTTTGCTTACAAATCATCATTTGAAATTATTAGGTTGGCCAACATCACCGAAATGAATGCACTGACGTTGTCATAAAAAACAGCTGTATAAGGAAGCTAGTCTAAGTTCATACTTTTCAAATCTATTATACTTTTTCAGATGCACGTATTTTATCATATATTGTATATGCTTTTAAAGTGTGTATTAATGTTTCAATTTCAATTCAAATTTCCAAACAATCACTAAATTGGCATGTAACTAGTTCACAAAACTGGGGTGGGTGTGTAGGGAAATCACTAGCTGATGTGCACCCTGTTTTGAACTCACTAAGTCTCCAGGTAGACAAGCCTTTAGTATTAGAAGTAGTTGAACTAAAAATACCTTCTCTGAAGCAGTGGGATTCAGTGTCAATGTCTGCAACAGAGAAAGCTTGTTCATGGATAGTAGTGAATAATTTCTTTGCTTAGTTCATGTCTGCTGTCCTTCACTAGAATCGAGGGCAACTTACTGGTTCTGTTTTACAGTAAAACAGCCTGCAGTCCCCCAGCTGAAGCTTTTGCAACGTGTTGTTACAAAGCAATAGAAAGAAATGAACATTTGAGGAATCTTGTAACAATCTACAGGTTGTACAAAGTTTGGATGAGAGAGATCTCTAATGTGAATATCTCGTTGCCTTCTGATTCTTTGTATGGCTTTGCTTCCTTGTACCGATGATTGGTTCCAGCGTTCTTTCACTTAGTATTCTGGTACAGTATGCTATTCCTCCTTCCTTCCCCATGAACCCTTTAATTTTCCCTTGCCACAGGAATATCTGTGAAAGTGAGAAATTTAAACATCATTACCCGGATGGCCAGCCTGCAGAGAGTTGGGAACTGACTGTAATACATTATGGCTCAAACCACATTCTGTCACAGGAATCTTCACTATATACATTCTGAAATCATGATATGTCTAGTGTAATACAACTGGTACCCTTGAAAGCCGTGTGGTTTTACTGCTTTGAGTAGTCTGGTGTAAACACAGTTTGATAAATGATCCATAGGGGCATCTAAGGTTCCCAGTTAAACCATGGAGATCATTATGGCTCCTGATACATGATGATACTTAAATGATGGAAAGAAGGGTCAAACCTACTGTGTATATTTGTATGTGCTGCTGAAATATGGCATCCAACACTAGGTTAAAATGAATTTGCTTCAACTGTGCCTGTGCCTCTTTTTGAGGATTCGAGTAAAGGAGTTTTATTTACAAGAATGCTTAAATATTAAATATTTCCAGGCTCAGTAGTTCACATTGAAAAGGGCATATTTTATGTGGAATTAATTGGTGCTTAACCCAGAAAAGGGGCAGAGTTCCCAAGTCCATCCTGGGAACCTGGGATAGTAGTGGTTAAACAAGCCATTCAAAGATCTCCATGCATCCTCCACACACTCAAATATTTGCTATGAACGTGACATGAGGAAATTAAATTGAACTCTGCATGCAGCTAGTAAATTTCATAGCATCCTAACATTTTTGGAACAATGTGTTGAGCAAAGTCTATGTGACCCAGAAAAGAGAGAGATTCAAAATTTCTGATATTTTAGTATTCCCTAATCCTATTTATCTGCTGCCTCTCTTTGAGAGACTTAAAACCCTCTTCTTGAAGTTACACTTCTCCAATCAAGGAATAAAAACAATGCCATTCAACTTTTGTTGTTCAGTGACAAACAAACACAACTCTAATTTTGAATATTAACTAGTGCATTCTTGCAAATAACTGTTTTTTCTGTCCATAATATATAAAAAATATAAATCTGAGTAATTGATACATTTGAGGAAACCACGATCCATTTGTGAAGATTGAGATTTATAAGAGTGGGGGAGACACAAGAATTGTACGAGTTACAAGGATGGTTGGAATGGAGATTTGAATAATACTAGCACAATTTATTTATATTCCAAGAAGCCTTTTAAAAAAAAAAGTTTTACAGGTTATTCCAAACTAACCATCCCCAATTTTTGGCTTTTGAGCTCACAGTACCCTGTAAATCAGGTCACTTTTATTTAGTTGCAAAATAAACTGTTTAGGTGCTAACTTTAGGCCCATAGTTTGATAGTTTGTCAAAGTATTTGGAAAAGAAAATATGAGCCCCTACACAATGATTAATGTGGTGGAATGACACAGTGCTCTGAGGACATGGTGTAGACAAATTTTAGTATTCTGAAATTAGAGTTTCTGCTGCTGACACCATACAAGAAATCTTTCGGTGGTTCAGAAGGTCACACTACTTCATAGTATTTGTATGTCTGGAATTTTACTCTTTTTAGACTGTTAATTCTTAGTCTGTGTTTGAGCAACATTAATTATCTTTCTTTATTGTTTATTTTCTCGTATTTAAAGTTTTACTATGTGATATTTGTACATAACTGTTAGATTGTGAAAAAGGCTTGAAGTTGATGTGAATATTTGAAATAATCTTTCCTCCCTTTCCCTCAGCAGTACACATGCCGGAAATAACCACGTCACCTTTTTCGATAATGCAAGATGCATACAGTGTACTTTTGCAGGATAAGATTCCAGGTGGCATTAGAACATTTTTCTGTACAATTCCATCTCCAGTCTTATAATGAATGTGATGTGGGATGCACAAGCTCCTGTTCTTTTCTCTCTGGCTGACTTGCCTATCTGCAAGAAGCAGGAACCAATGCATACAAGAAGAAAAATATAAAAAGTTAATATTTTAATTAGGGAGACTGAAGGAAGTTTTAGATAATACAACAAAACACTTCTAAATGTAATGTACTGCTGAATACTACAGCTGTTTCCCCTTTCAGGACACAACATGAAATTGGCAGTGTCCTTTCTCCCCTCTCTCGCCTTCCTCCCAGTAATCAGATCAGGTAGTTGTTAAATTAGGGTCAAAGCCTGGTGCACTCCAGCTCTGCAGCATGGAGCCATCTGATGCTGTGCAGCACAAATGTTCCCCAGGGCTGCAGAGTTCTCTTGGTGTGCTGGGATTAGGAATTAGAGAGGGAGCTTGTATGGCAGCCAGGTAGCTCCCTTTTAGTAATGTCTGTGCCCCTCTCCTCCAGCTCTCACCCACAACGGTGTGAGTGCTGGGGATTACATCAAGGGAAGACAGTACATCTCCAGTCTCCCAGAAGAAGAGGATGGGTTCTCTCTGACTGTTGGAGATTAAATGAGAGAGTTTGAACGGCACCTGAAGCAAGCTCCTGGTTGACCATTCTATAATGGTATAATCTGGCAGAGCAAACATTTCCCATTATGCATATCTGGAGCTGAAAAACACATGCTTGGTCATTCAAAACTCTGTATGTGTGTGTTTTACTTTAAATTACTACTTAGGGATTATGATCCCTGCTCTCCCCTGTGGCAGTTCTGCAAGAATTACTGTTGTCCTAGAGTTGCAATAACCTCTACAGGCAAAACATGGAAAAGTGGGGACAGGGAACCACAGAGAGCAGTTAGAGTGTGGGAATGTCACTGCCTAAGTCCCCAACCTGAAAGATTCTGTACCTTGCTCTGGCAGACGGAATACAAAGCCTCTCTATCACCTTTCTACACTGAGAACAGCTGTCCTCCGTTGGTTGACTTATGAGGAGCTTGATTACATGCAGGTAGGAGGCTAATACGTGTATTACTTCTGTCTGACTGAGCTATGATTTAGGCTTTGACCAGGGTGTCCTTTTTCTGGCCAGGCTTACTGGCAGCTGACAATATACACATTACTGTGAGGTGGTTGACATGATCTAGCTGCTTCAGTTTGTGATTGTGATGATATTGTCCTAGGTGTTTGTCCCTGGTGGTCTTTGATAAGTCCTGTCAATCGATTTCTTTGTGTTTCCTGATGAATGGTCTCTACAGTTCTCCCAAATGCTTCCTGTGACCCTTTAGGCTCTCCCCCAGAACAAGCACATACTCTCTTACTTAATTTTTCATTAGAATCAGTGCCGCCTCCTCAAATTCCTGTCACTCTTTACTTGCAAGAGCTCTTACTCTGCCACTTTTCCCCATCTCACAGTTACTTTTCCTGTCCTGCCTCTCTCCAACTATTTGGATACTTGCTTCTCCTCGCTCTACAATATCACTCCTCTCCTCAGAATACCCAGCTAGCAGACTCTTTTCCTCTATGTTTCTCTGACGGTCTCACCACTCCAACTGCTGTTTCCCAGTTGTCACAGCCCTCTCCAGTCTGGTTGCCGTGGGGCTCCCTCAGCATGCCAGCAGGATTTACATGGGCCATTTGTCAAATATGCAATGAAAGCTCATTTCTAACTATACCCTGATTACTGGGGCATGGCAAAAGTACTGTGTAGTACAAGCTTTATGATGTACAAACCCTAAATGAGAAGCAATTGTGTGATTCAGATTCACTTTTTAGATCAAATGAAATGGTAGTCATATTAAGACCAATGTGTGCTAAATCCCTATTTATAGTTAAAATTCTAAATATTAATAGACACTGCATGTAGCTTTTGAAGAGTTATGAATGCGTAAAACGTGATAGATATATGATGAGGTATAGATATGTCATGAAATAAATGTCATTAATAGCATATGGTAATTTTTCCAGCATATTGTTGTTGAATATAGCACAGTACTTTTTTTCTTTTCTTTTTTTTTAAAGAAACGCATTCATATATCATCCATATATGTGTTTGTGTGTGGTTCGTGACTGTAAAGATAGCTCAGGAGTCTGAATATGCCTCAGTAACAGTTCAGTGCATATCACAAGCAGCTCTGGTTCAGAGAGCTTTCCATGGTTACATGATATTTATTCCTCTGTTGCAAGCTGGCATCACTTGGCAGTTACATATCCCGTCGTGCTCAATAGCCTGTAGAGTGTGAGTGTGTGTGTGTGTGTTGGTTTGGGGTTTTTTTATCCTTTGAATCTTCCATTAACTGACAGAAGCCAGTGAGGAAGATCTTCCCTAGGGTAGTACCTCCATGAGACATGACCCTGGGAATTCCCTGACTGTGATCAGCTGTGACCTCTTATATTATCTGAACACGTCTTCAGTGATCACAGATCATGTGCTGAATTCTCACTCCCTATTCAAGTCTAACCTGAATCACTTGGAAAGGAATGCAATAACATTTGACGTACAGATGTACAAAAATGAATTATGTGCATATTTAAAATGTCTTTACAGCAGGGATGTCATAAAACACATTACAAGGTGAAAATTCCAGCTGGGGAAGAAGTTTAATACTTTTCTCCTATTAATTGTTGTTGTTTGTCACCATTAAAGGAAATGCCTTTGTCTTTCTGTTTTAGGATTGAGCAGGTAACGCTGAAGCACATCATCTTACGCCTTGGTAGCTATTGTAGTGTCATGGTCATTTAAATGGGAAGTAGACAGAAAAATTCTTCAAGCTATGGTTTAGTGTGCCAAATTCAGTTCAGATGCCAGCACCTGAATGGAAGTTATTGCGCTGTTGGCGTCAGTAATTTAGTTGGCTGCACAGAAGTAATTCTTAGTACTTTATACTTCCTGTGAGTTGTGCAAATGGATAGTAATTGATGATAAATCAGGAGGGAAACAAACGTTGTACAGACTTTTTAAATTGTGTGTGTGGGAGATGGCTGTGTGTTTCCCAAACAACACTAATCGTAATGACAGATGCTGGGAATTGGATGGCTATGGAGAATTTTATCTCCTCTTTTATACCGCTAGAGGATGGTCCCTCTGGATCAAATGTTAAGGAATCCTAATAGTGATGGGTGAGGAAACTGAACCTGCAGATGCCTGTACAATACATCATCTGTAAAGAGAATTCAGAGCTACCAGTGTGACACTTTTCACGACCACCAAATTCAATACAATGCATACAAACAAATCATTATGGGCTGCTATGCCATAGTAGTTAGTAGAAAGCAATTCTTTTGTGGGGTTCACAGGTGAATGCAGATATTATACGGGGATATTGTTAAAGTTATCCTCTGTTTCACTTTGCTTTCTTAGCTCAGAAAAAGGAGTACAATACACAGCATACTCACGATGTGTATCTGTTTCAGTTTGCAGCTCATCTAGTGCAAATCAAATATCCAAGAGTCTGCATTCTGGATGGAGGCATAAACAAGATCAAGCCAACTGGTCTTCTGACAGTTCCTTCTCCACAGATATGAGCAACTACAAATTTTGAGAGAATTTAAAGTTAGAGGGTTCTGTCGACTGTGTGTGAGCATCATAAATCCTAAGGGCATTATGACATCTGCGGTATACAAGAAATCCAAATGATCACTGTCTTTCCATGTGGATCTGGAGTGAAGAAGCTTTGATTTTATCATTTGACATGGAACTTCAGTTGGACTGGATGAAAAATGTGAAACTTTAAATCTTGCAAGGGACTTCCTTCAGCAGCAATGAAATCTGCATCAAGCATTGTTAGGTTCCAGTATAAAAGCAGTGTAGCTAAGGTAAATATTTAGGGTCTATACATATTTCAGCAAAACAGGAGAAACCATTGCCAGAGAGATCACAGTTGCATTAAATAGATTATTTTTTAGAAATATTTTAGAGTGTGAATATTGAAAATAATAGGATGAAATCTTTCTACAAATAACATTTTTTCCCTATCAAATCTTTAAAGAATAAATGCTGCATTTAGTGATCCACTTTCTGTTTTCTGATCTGGACAGGAAATGAAATTAAATAAATCCCAAACTGGAAATCACTGTTCAGAGTACGGCTGAATATATCCAAATATATACCTTCTTTTAGAGAATTGTTCATTCAGCTTTCATTTACTCTGTTATTACCGTAGCTGTTTCAGAGTAGGCCTCATTCTGTGCAAATAGTTTCCCAAAACATGAGAATTTTTAAAATATGCAGAAAAATAGGCTTCTGACTGTACTTTGGGAAGTGACAAAATATTAATTAGCCAAAAAATAATAATACTGGTCCATATTTGAAACACTTATAAAGAAAAAAAGCTGTTCTGTTTTTTCACACCATAGGACTCCCCAACCTTTCATAGAAATGTACATTCTAATTGAAGGTGGAAAAGGTGTATTGGGTGATCTGCTTTATTCCACCTGCCAAGTATAGTCCCTTTTTGAAGGACCACTTCTTGAGTCTGAACTTTAAAACTGACACACTGAGTCAGCAATCATCTCTCTAAAATATAGTATACTCCAGTGCTGCAGTTGAGTGAAAGCAAGAAGCACAAGTGGGATGAGATGGCTTTGGGAAAAGAGAGTTTGGAAATGACTTTTCTTGCAATCAGAAGCCAAGAGTGTCAAAAACAGAGAGAGAGCAGGAAATGGGGTCTGTCTGCTGCCAAGGAGCTAAAAGGAAGGGTGACTTTATTTTTTGTTATGTTGTTTTGGCTTTATTTGTGTGAAACTCACCTTTTTGGATATGGTGAAAAATACCTGAATTCTATACCTCACAGTTCTAGCTTTCGCCAGTTTAGCCCCAGCTTTGCTATGGTTCCAAAAATTCATTTTTCTAAGTAATTTTTTTAAAAAATCTCTAAAAATATACAATAATCTATATCTTCCTGTACATCACTGATAAAAGTATAATATTTGTATTCCAAAAAAGATCTGATGCAGGCTGTAGGCTTCCTAAATCAATGGCATTAAAATAAATGTATTGTGCTCTAATGCTCTGAGAGCAAGAGCCAGTGAGGGAGAGCTAATGTTTAAAGGGAAAAAACTTTGAGATGGTACTAAGAATATTCCTTTAACTTTAAAATGAGAAAACTTCCTTATACATTCTTCTGGGTATTATCTGCTTTTAAAATGTGTTTGTAGATATTAAAGTAGCTTGTAAAATAAAAAGCATTGAAGATTTGTTAGTGTGAGCAGATGGGAGTTTGTCATTTGAGTTGACACAATGTTCCTTTTTTTTTAGAGTGGTCCATGAAATATAAAGGTTTACAATAAAAGTACAGTGTTAGTATACAAGGACTTACTCTGGAAAAAGTGACTAAAACTAGTGCTTGCCCTAGTTTGGGAATTCATGTGATGATTTGGTTTTAACTTTACAAATAGAGCATTGCAGCAGCTTAGTATATTTACATTTTTCTTTCTTTATGTCATAAAAGATTAATTTCCAATATTAAGCCATTTGAAGAAAGACTAAACACAGGCCATGTGCTCTTCTGTAGATCGCCGACAAGATTATCTCATAACTTCTTACGCTGAAACTGTGGAAGATCAGCGTTCTAGAGGGAGCTGTTCCACCAGAGCATTGGATCTGGTCTGCTCAATGAGCAGGTTTTATTCTGAATTTGATTCAGAGGCTCACTTATGGCAAACCATTAGCAATTCTTGATACCACCAGGTGACTGTGTTCTTAGTAGCCCTACAGACTGCATTATTCTTCATACTGGAAATATATGTCAAGAAAAAAAATTCTTCTGACACCCTTTGTCTGAGGAGTGCTCTCATTTATGGTAGAGACTACACAATGGCAGTGCTTTATATATGTGACAAGGTGGTGGTGCATTGTCTGGTCCCACGTGAACTAGGAGTTAACTGCAACTCAGTGTCTCCCTCCATTTATACAGGTGCTCAGAAGGATGGGTGGCAGAGGGGAGAGAATGCCTTTTGGAAGGTAGGGCTCCACAGCTAGTATCATCTAGGACTCATCTGAACCTTAAGCTCTAGGAAGTTTTCCCTGTTTCTTTTTACAGGTATGTTAACTTAAGTTTTAGAACAAGAAAGTAAATTACTTTTTGAGGAAATAGCTTACAGCCCCTGTATTTTCTTCTGTTGATTCATTCAACTAGTTTACAATATTTGAAATGTAAAACATGTATTGACAATTTTCTACATTAAAAATGAGATCAAGTTGAATTAACTAATAATTACAACCTTTGTAATCTCTTCTGTACAAGGCAAGTTTTTGAAAAGAGGATCAATTAAGGGGGTGGTGTTGGGTGATAGTTTGCGTTGCAAGTTCTTGTTTATGGTAAATTTTTACATGGACGGGAGTCACAAAAAATGAAATGTGCAAGACCAGGAAATGCATTGAGCAACATCTAATTACAGTGAAGAAATGTGTTATGCCATTTACCTTAACACTTGGATAACTTAAACTGGACCAGATTAAGTTGCTAATGTGTAGCACTACTTATTACTTTGTTGTTGACATTTTAAAAGGCTGAATAGAGGGAATGAGAATATAGAAAACTTCAGACTTTTAAAGAAAGGAATTGCACCTCATTTCTAGACTCCACTTTTATTGGTGTGTCTCAGATATGTTTTTGTTACAACTAAAAGGTACCACCACGCACAATGGGTCTTGTCAGTCTGAGAACGCTGCATGAAAATCTGTGTGTGTCTGGTTTCTGTTGTTATGCCAGTTCCAGCACTTAGTGACAAAATTTGATTTTATCTTTTCCTCTTAGAAGAGTGAGATTCTTGCAATTGTTCGGTAACTTGTTCTCGCTACAAAATTCTGTTTTTATGCTATCTAGTTTATAGGAGAAAAGTAGACCTGTGTTTGGTCACTGATATTCTCACACTACCTCTATTCCACCAGTTCTGGCACTGCTGGGAAGTCCTGCTGTTGGCATGGAGTTATGCCAGACTGCCAGGATGTCCAATGAAAGCATAGAAAGAAGATATGAGCTATGCCCTTCTAGCAGTCTCATTCCCCCTTGGCCTTATGTAATTGCTGTTCTGCCAGTACATTCTCCATAGCCCCAGTACCCAGCCCAGCAACGTCCTCTGATATTTTCATTATGGTCTTCCAAAGGTTTTTCTGCCACCCAAAGGTATTTGTATAGTGAGTTTTTTGGGCAAAGGCAGTTAATTCTCACATCCTTGATCTCCCTCCTGCCTTTATGCTTGGCAGGGCCCTTCCTTTCTGGCTATAACTTTGTCCCTTCCTCAACCTCATTCCTCTGATTCCAGAGCAAGTTCTCCATGGTCCTGTCAAACATTGCGAATTCAGGGTGGTCCCCACTCATCTAAGGAGTTGCCCAAATTACTATTATGTGCCACTCAGCTCAAGGCAGATGCAGGCCAGGTTCCAATCAATCCTTTTTCCCCAGGACTGCACCTTGAGTTGGTGGGAGGCTTGCATGCTCTGATGACCCTGAGAGCGGTGCTGGAGGGAGCAGAATTCCTGGAAGGGCCATCTAAATCAGACAGGTCAAAGAGTTAGGAGCCAGTTTAAAGGCAGTCCTCCTGGTAAGGAGTTGTGAATCAGGCTAACAACCTATGCAAAAATACTTTCTGGTATGGAAACAATGCGGAGAGAAGCCCAGTCTGCAACAGATTTGACAATGCAGGCATTGACAGTGGAGAACCACAGTCTGTTGGACAAAAGACAAGATAATATCGGCCAACCAGCAATCCAGCTGAAACGACGATGGTGATGGAAAATCAAAGTTGCAAGGAAGTTTCTAATCTGAAATGGCATTAAGGTTAAGATAAGAATTGGGTGTTGGAATGTTAGATCGCTTTGGAGCACAGGTAGGCTGATACAAGTTATCAGAGAAATGAAAATGTGGCCTAAGTATATTTGGAGTAAGAGGAGGTAAACTGGATAAGACAAATTATTCTTGTGATTGTCTTGTGAAGGTGTGATTGTTTTATATGCTGGAAGAGAGGATGATGCACACTGGGAATATGTAGGCTTATTATTGAGCAAGGAAGCTACTAAAGCACTGAAAGAATGGAAACCTGTAAACTTAAGAATAACGACTACTCACTTGGTGACGAACCTTGCAAAAGTCAGTTTTTCAGTAGTATGTGCCAACAAACAACAGAAAAGAATGGTTCAAAGACAGTTTCTATTGATTGCAGAGCCTCCTTTACAAGATCCATTAATATATCGTTGTCTCATGGAAGATCAAAGTGCACAGATTGGTGGTGTTAATACCAATATGAATATATTACGGGCAGATGTGGCATTCCCTAGACAGATGACAATGGTGAATGTTTTGTTGAACTCTGCGTCCCGAGCAATCTTTGCATTGGGGTTACACTTTTCCACATAAACTGACATGGATATTAAATGATGCTTTGCCTAGAAACAGTGTTTTGTATTATTTTGAATAGGATGAAAATTTCTGTTAACAAACTACTCAGAGAGGAATAGGTTGGATTTCAATCCAGAAAGTTGTGTTCAGACCAGATTTTTGCATTTGAGAAGACTCATTGAGTGAGGCTTAAAATACCAGCAGAAGGTAATTCCCTTGATTTCACAAAATTATTTGATAGTGTCCTCACAGAAATCCTCTGGAAGATCCTGAGATACTAAGGAATTCCAGCAAGGATTGTTAATTTGGTAAAAGCTTTGTATGCCAAGTCTGTGTGCTGCATCAGGACAAAGAGCAGAGACCCACAATGGTTTAAGATTGTTATTGGCATAAGGCATATGATCTCCACTTTTCTTCTACCTTATAATGAGAAAAGTGACTGTGGCTGCTGAGGATAGTGCAAGAGAAAAGATGCAAGATTTAGATTTTGCAGATTATATAGTTGTATATGTGTCTAGATGTGGGCTTGAATGGCAGGGTCAGCCACCCAAATCTCCCTCATGTGAGTACTGGTGAGACAAGAAGGATGCTTTTCGGGGCATCTTAGCTGGAGTTTAAAACCATGGAGTTTACATTGAAGGAGTTGATCCCTTCCCAGGAAAACAGAACTTCATCAACCAGAAGGCTGTGGCTTACATTGTCATAGAGTGAGAGACACTGAGCTCCTGTCTTTGATCAGAGGTGATCAGGGTTCTTGGCCTAAACAATAGATAATATGTGTAGTTTCCAGAAATGCAGACTATAACGTACAACAAAGGCATGCCATTATATTTGGTCTACATTTGCAACCTGGGTATAAGCCCTAATGAAGCTTGTTCAGTCAGAGAATGTTTATATTTTCTTGTACCTGGTTTTCACAAAGGCATGAGTTCATATGTTGGTATCAGGAGCTATGAGAATCACTGTGCCTTTGTTATCCCCACATTTCTAAATATCTTTTCCTATCAAAAGGATTAGACAGGCCTACCACTCTCCTGTATGAAGTTGGAAACTTAATTTGCTCTTGTAAACCTTGTCCCAACACCTTTTGAGTCACCATACTGTGTTTCCATACTACTATTCCCTGGGTACGCCCTGCACAGATCCACTAAGAGATCTTAATGAACTATTGTCTCTTCCAGAAGATTATTTCTGTCTAGGAGGAACCAACTCCTTTTAATCTGTGAAGACAGATATGACATCAGGCTTGTGTGTTTGGCTAGAAAAACATATTTTTTTTCTTAACTGATCCCACCTTTGTAGTGCCAGTATCATCATCCTTTTTGGTTTGCAACTTGCGAAGCAAATTGATGTCAGAGATGACTATCTGTTTAGTCTATATAGTCTCCCAGGTAAGTGTCAGGTTATTAATTTTGTGGTGAACAATGCCCTAAGTGATATCACTGTAATATCAGTAGGACAACTAAATCTGTAATCTATTCATTATCTTATCAAACCCATTTAGTACCATCATAATCACATTACTGATCAAAAGTTAATATTGCAGGGGGCCGTCCCAGCTGTCAGTGTGAAATAATCCAACATCTATTATGCAGTTTAAAAAATATGACTGGCAAAGTGCAGGGATCTGTTTACAGTGATTACACTGTATTTTTGGTGTCATTCACTGGATGAGTTTAGATTAGATGTAATATTTTGCTTGCAAAGCTTTTGGCCTCCTTCCCAAACTTGTTGAATCATACTGTAAATCACTATGATGGTTTTGTTCTAAATCAACCTGTTGTGGTCTCTTGGTGTTATTACTACAGGATGACCTCAGACAATACACACTTGTAATTCAAGTATTTTATTTCTAGATTAAAATTTTATTGTATACTTTAGCAGCCATATTCCATGATGCACTGATGCATAACGATGCCCAGGACACAGTAACCTGTCTGAGGGAAGAGAGAAAGTACATAAACACATGGATTTATGCAGTAATCATTATGTTAAATGAGATGAGCATAGCCAGACGTTAGAGAGCCAGCTTCAAAGTGATTACATTATGAATTACTGACTACAACAGTCTTGAACTGAAGGGGGCCAAAAATCTTTGCCAGATATGGTATCTAGCACAACATACTCTTAAAAAGAAGTCTTCATGGTTTTAGTTCTGGTGAAAGGTGCCAGTTTGATGGATCAGGAGAATAAAGTCTTAGAACAGAAGTCTTAGAAGTCTAAAGAACAAGAATATGGCATAATTTGTTTTTTTGGGGGTCCAGTGTTTAGGGTGCTAGCTTGGCTGTTGGGAGGTCTGTACTCAATTCCCTTCTATAGACTTCTTGTGTGACCTTAAGGAAGTCACTTAGACTCTCTATGCCTCAGTTCCCCATCTGTAAAATTAGAATAATAGCACGACTCTATCTCTCAGGGGTTCTGTGAGGAGAGATACATTAAAGATTGTGGTACACTCAGATACTATAGTGATGGGGACCATATAGGTACCTAAGATAAGGTAAATACTTCGTTCTTTGGAACAAGTGAGTCCTTTGCTTTTCTAACATATCAAGCAGTCAGAAGCATGTGACAACCTGACTTCTCCACCCCAATGTAGGGAAAATGTACCTGGAGCTACGGAACAGAGCAGAGAGAAGCTTGAAGGACAGGGAGGACCTCATCCAGCTGGGCCATGGGGTATGTCCCAGGGTACTCCTGGACTCTAAAGAAAAGAGTCTGGTGGGGCTACAGGTTCCCCTCCTCCCCTCCAAATCTTAAAATGACTCCTAAATTTCCTGGGGGTAGGAGCCCATAAACAGCCCCCCTGCTCCCAACTGAGCAGGAGGATGTGGGCAGCAAACATTTCTCCTTACTCTAGAGGATTGGGACCCTGCAGAGGAGGAATCAGAATTCCCTAGAGGGCCTCAGGCACCATGGAAGGCAATCTGTAAAATACCTCATCAGAGTCACTGTAGGGCACCTTCGTCTGTGAGGCAGGCTACAAGGGCAAAGAGACCAACAAAGAGCAAAAAGGAAAAGAAAAGGTGGGGGGAAGGGGAGAATGTGCTCTCTGACTCTTCCTCCTCCCCCTCCGCTGCAGAGAAAGGAGAGCTATTGGGCTTTGTGTCTGAGCAGGCTCAGAGGAAGACACAACACAGAACGGAGGTATGTATCCACAATGGATGCATGGGTGGAGGACACAGTGAGCCAGAAGTACTCCCTCAAACTTGAGGGCTCCACCTTATCCTTTCTTCATCAAGTCACTCATTTCCAACAGCCCCGAAAAATGTGAGCCAATCCAGAACAAGATTTCTCATCATCTGGATAGAGGAGTATTAGAAAGCCAGCCCTTAGAAGAAACATTCTTATGGTTTGACTCCATCTTCTTTATGGTCCAGAAACTTGAAGTGGGGGAGTTAGAGCCATTCTCGACCTAAGAGGCTCAGCAGCTGGCTGACAAGGACACAATTCCCAGTGGTAACCTTGGCCTCGACAGTGCCTTGTTATCTCAAGGAGACTTCCTACATCAGTGGATCGTAAGGTCATGTCACTGCAAACTCCTGAGATTCCTTTATGGCAGGAAGCATTACCAGTACCAAAACCTGCCTTTGTGGACTGTTTGGTCCCCAGGGTCTTTACAAAAGTAAGGTAGTGATCATAGCCAGGCACTGGGTACACCCTGTCTTGACGACAGGCTGATAAAAGCCCTGTCCCAAGCCAAGGTGCACAAAGCCACAGCTCAGATTCTGGACCTCCTGAAAGCATATGGCTTTGTCTTCAACATAAAAAACATCTCCCTGATTCCTTCAACCATCATCTCTCACCTAGGATTGGACATAGATAGAAAAATCTATCCGTCACTTGAGAGGTTCTAGAATATCCAGGATCTTGTCATCTGTGGAAGTCATACTAGAGTGCAGTGTCTTCAGCTATGATTCCTATACATGATACCAGAAGGCCAAACTCAGTTGTTAACGATTGCACAACAGGTGCCTTCAATCATTTCTCCTGGCATCACTCCACAGAACTTATGAAAGATCCAAGTGCAAGTCCCAATCCAGGCACTCAGCTCCCTCAACCTTTCCAGACCTGTACCCCTTTCAGGAGTCTGATTTGTCTTGCGTACCCCAAGTTTCACCTCACTTAAAGACTACTTGCTTACCATATCTGACATAAATACAAAAGTGTCACAGCACATTATTACTGAAAAATTGCTTCCTTTCTCATTTGTCTATATGAAATGTTAGTTTGTATTGACTTCGCTATTGCTTTTTATATAGCCTGTTGTAAAACTAGGCAAATATATAGATAAGTTGATGTACCCCAGGGTACGCATACCCCTGGTAGAGAACCGTTGCATCAGAATATCCACAAAGGCCTGCCCCTATGCCTTCCAGATCCTCTTGTCCTCACTACTCATATGAGCCTGGAGAGCTAGGGTGCTCATCTGGGTTTTCAAACCACCCAGGGAACCTGGAACTTAGAGGAAGCATAAATCTTTTATAACTGAGAGCAGTCAAGCTAGTAACTTTTTCAGTACTGTGAACTTAAAGATTCTCAAAAAAGTTTGTACACCCTTGTACGAAAGTTCTGGATCTCTCTGAAGGGAAATCACATCCCAGTTCAGGCAGCCAACACAACTACAGTAACGTACCTAAATCACCAAGGAAGGACAAGGAGCCCAAAGCTACATGTAGAAGCGATGATGATAATGAAATGGCAGAGCAGTCTCTCCTATCTCTCAGAGTGATGCACATAAAAGGGGAACTGTACCAGAAGGTGGACTGGCTCAGCAGGTGCAAGCTCAACAATCTGGAGTAATGCCTGAATCAAGAGGTCTTCAGTCTGCTATCGAGGACATTCATTCTTTCAGCCGATTTTGTTTGCAAGCCGCAAGAATACAAAAAACCCAAGGTACTTTCTCCAGGAAGACAGATTCTGACTCCATGGCCCAGATGGCCTCCAGGCCTACTTCGTGTTCCCACCTTTCCTTTCCTGGGGAAAGTGATTCAGAAAATAAGACAGGAGCAGGAGACGGTCATATTAATAACTCCCTATTGGGCAAAGAGACCTGGTTTTCTGGCCTGATAGACCTGACAGTAGTCTCCACTACAGTTACTATGGAGACCAGATATCATCTTGCAAAAGCAGTTTCTCCATCCAGATCCAGACCAGTGTCAGCTGACAGCCTGGTTATTGAAAGGAAAGCTTTACCAAAGCCAGGTTTGTCTTCCAACATAATCAAGAATTTGCTAGCTTCCAGGAGAGACATGACTTTAAAGGCATATTCTGTAAGGGACCAAGGCATAGGGATTCTTGCCTAGCGGTCACAGTTGGGCTGAGGTCTGCCCATCAGCGACAGGAGTCACTGGACCGGAGTTGGAGGCAATGCAAGGCCAGGTCTCGTGAAGAAGAATCAGGGTCAGAGTCAGGCTAGGATCAGAGATCACAGGCAGTACCAGGTTAGAACTGAGAGGCAGGAACTGGAGTCGTAGTCAGGCTGGAGTCAGAGACTAGAGATCAGGAGATGAGGTGAAATCTGGTGTTGCAGCAGGCCAAAGTCTGTGTGGTTGCTCAGACAACTTCCTGGAGCAACCTCTGGGGTTAAGTAGGGGTATTTGGCCAATTAGAGGGCCATAGGATACTGTCATTCTGAGTAACGTGTGGTATTTCCTGCAGTGCCTACTGTCCATGTGGCTCTCTGGCTGTGCCTTCGCATGGCTTCTAGGGGGCACCATTGGAATATTAGCCACCCCAGGCTCTGTAGATGCAGGTTCTAGTCTTCAGGTCCTTACATACTCTTGCATCTGGTCCAGGTTCAATGTCTGGTGCCAAGAGTATGATATGGGCTCCAGGAATCCAGGGTTTGCAGCCCTATTGGACTTTCTACTGGAAGGCATAGACAAGGACCTTCAATCCAGGATCATAGCATCAAGTTTCTGCTTCCAGCAGCATCCTTTCCATGGTTTCTGGAATTTATGCAATAGAATCCACAAATCTCCACCTTCCTATGAGCTGCCAGATTGGCTCAATGGGCTCTGCCACTAGTTTTGAAGGATCTAATAGGTCATCCCTTCTAGCCACTCACTTCAGTGACTGTCTTTTACCTGTCCGTAAAAACTTGTTTTCTGGTCTCTGTGACATCTGCTAAATGGGTATCAGAGCTGGTGGCATTGTCTATGCAAGAACTCATTGTGTGTTCCACAAGATGGTGGTACTGAATACTCTCTTCTTTCTAAAGTAAATTCACCCTTCCATATTTACTAAGAAATCATCCTCCATTCATTCTGTACGAAGCTTCAACATCTGACAGAGAAGTGGCAAACCTTAGATGTCATGAGAACACTGAAAATCTACATCAAGCACACAGAATCCACGAGGAGGTCAGGATGCCCTGTTCACGTCCTTCCAGCCTAAATGCCAAGGATTCAGAGTTTGAGTCATCTATCACTAGATGGATTGGGCTCTGTATTGTTGAGGCCTACAAGGCATGAGAAACCCCTGCTCTGGAAGTTTTCAAGGCACACTCCAGAATATCTCTAGCTGACTCGTGCAGAGCAGCCACTTGGTTTTCAGCCAGCATCTTCATCAAACACTACTAGGTTGGCTTTCTATCAAAAGCAGAGGCCTTCTTTGGTAGGAAGGTACTATAGGTGGTTGCCCAAAAATGATGTTGCCATTTGAGAAATTCTTACAACAAAAGGGGGGGGGGTCCCTTTTTTCTATCTTATATTCCAAATCTCTGTTCACTGCTCATTACTTCCCAGGTGTCTCTGTTGTGGAGGCGCTGGGATACAGAATGGAAGATTTCTCCACTCATCTCCTTTCCGCTAGCAGTGACTTCCTCGATTCTACCCATGCTGGATGGCATTATGCCAAAGGGACAGATATTTTATTTGTGTTGGATCATAAAGATGCAGGCCATATGGCAATTATTATACATAGTTGTAGTGTTCCCATTGAAGTTACTGATACTCTTCTGTGAGTTTTACATAGTTTGGGAATGATTCAGTTGGCAGCAAGAAGGAAGATCCAGGGTGGCCAGTGCACACAGTTTTGCATCTTTGGACCACCTCTGTGAGCTGCGGTGTGGAGAGGAGCAGCCTAGCTGTCTCAGAATTGTGGGAGACACTGGTAGAAGAAAGCAGATTATCGGTAAAAAAAAAATCTTCCAGGTTTCAGAAGTCTGGGACAAGAGGGGGAATATCTGGTAAATGTTGATTTGCGTTTCTTGAGTGTTCGTGGTTACAAGGGGGTACAAACTTTTTTGAGACTCTAAGTTCACAATACTGAAAAAGTTACCATTTGTGTCAACCTTATTATTCATCCAGAGGTCAGTTATGTATTCACATGCCCATAATCTCTATCTAGGTTTGCTCAGACAGCAAGGAATAAACATTAAGTCATCAGTATTGAAGGATTATCATCATCATTATTGATTATAAGAGCTGATGTTAGGTTTCAGCTCAAAAGATCACACAAACTCATATACAGAAGCCTCACTTCACAGTTGAAATACAGCCACCTCTAAGGTGAAACCTGGCGCAACACTGTGAAAAGTTTAGGACCAAATGTAATACTGTAATACTGTATCAAATGAAGCTTCGGAAGCCATTTAGGTAGGGAGAAGATTTGTAATTACAAGGGCTGGACTTTGGTCGAAACGAGTGTTTACATTCCCTGCTCTTAACATGAGTGCCATTGGATTGTAGATGACTACAAGTTAAAGCAGCTCCAGTAGTCCAGTGCTTTAACAGCAAACCTTAAGCAAGGGCCAGCCCTAGCTCAGAGGGAAGAGTGGCACCTACTGAATCCAGCGGCTGCAAAGCTGTACCTTGAATGAGGGAGCAATCAACCCAGCTCTGACCCAATCTCCAGGTGCCAGAGTAGCTGCTCCTGCCTCTCTAGGTCTTGCTCTCACCTCCACCCTCCATAATTGCCACAATTACTGCCTACCAATTAGCAAAGGTGGTCCTTGCCCCTTCTTGCTGCAGGACTGAGACCTGACCAGAATCTGTTGGGCTCTCAGCTCCCAGTCAGCCAATTGGGAGACAGTAACTGGAGCTAGGCGGCATGGGGTGGAGTTGGAGGGGATGCAAAGCTGAGCTGAGCGAGGGGTGTTTCTAGATGCACAGGAGAAACATAGATCATCCCATCCCCGTAGATTCCACTGCCCCGACTGAGTCCCTATCACAGGATGTTAATTAGAAAAAAAGACCTGAATTTTCATTCACACAAACATATTCCAAAACATATTTGTGATGAAGAAATTGGAGTGGTGGAGAGGTTAGATTAATAGATTTTTAAGGCCAGAAGTGACTACAGTAATTATCTAGTCTAACCTCCTGCATAACACAGGCCATCAGACTCTGTGAATTAATTCCTGCCTCAAGTCCAACTGATGTGCTTGAACTAGAGCATAGCTTTTAGAAAAATTCCCATCTTGATTTAAAAATTTCTGGTTGGGGAGAACCTACCTAAATACTTAGTAAATTGTTCCAAAGGTTAATTACCCTCATTGTTAAAAATGTGAACCTTATTTCTGGACTGAATTAGACTAACTTCAGCTTCCAGCCATTGAATCTTGCTATGCCCTTGTTTGCTAGATTGAAGAGCCCTCTATTAAATTTTTGTTCCTCTAGTAGATACCAATAAACCATGATCAAGTCAACCTGTAACCTTCTTTTTGTTCATCTAAACAGATTGAGCTCCTTCAGTATATCACTTTTAAGGCATGTTTTCCAATCATTTAATCGTTCTCATTGCTTTTCTTTGAATCCTCTCCAATGGTGAGGTTTGGAGTTGTGGATGTCTACTTGCTAAATCCTTCAGTCGTCCTTATGGTGCATATATGAAAAAGTGTATGTAGCTCCTGCTACAGTTAAGCAATAATGAAATATGGTGCAGTTTGCATTGATTAAAATACTAGCAGTGGTGTCAAATATTAATTTAGATTAGCACATGCTGTAAAAATAAATACAAAATTTTACATTCTAGCTCTCCTGTAATAAAATCAGATCATAGCTTTGTCAATAACCATCTACAAGGCAGAAATTGTCTTTGTACATTTTTAAAGAACATTGTCTTTTTGTTCTATTTTCCTTCCAATCTCTCTTTTTTAGGACTTCAAAGTAGCCTTGTGGTTTGCATTGTAGGAAAGTGATGTGTGGAAGATGAGAAGCAGACCTGAATGTCTTTAAAGTTTGCATGGCTCCTGTATATCATGCTCTTAAAGAGCAACTGTGGTTTGTCATGGCTTGTCCACGTTGGGATCAGAACTGTGCTAGCTCTGAGCTTGTTGAAACACAGAAGAGGGCTAGCAGAGTTCTCTCATTGCATCCCTAAACCAGAGTACACACTGAGAATTGTGTTGGAACCATGTTCAAAACACACTACATACTATATAGGAGGCTAGCCTATAGCATTGTTTTACTATCATAGTTTTCTTTAATAAATAAATAACATGGCCTCAGAAATTGTGCTAGAGCCCTGCTAGCAACAATCTCATTTAAATATGCTTCTAGCCAATATGGTTTGACTCCAGTTCTGTGGCTAGTGAGGCTGGCTGGAAAACAAGAATTCTGTTTCATGAAAAATTTTAAGCCTTCACAATTTGTTTTTGTTCTGTGGTGGAATAAAAATGAGACCTTTTGAAAGTTTTCATGAAAAAACGAGAGAGAGAGGGAGACGCACCCTCCAGAATATTCAATAGCCTGATGGTTAGGGTACTCACTTTTCTAGCCCAGTTAATATTTAATAATTTATATAAAGAGGAACTGCTCCAAGAGGAAAGAAAGAGAAACTGACTTTGTATCCCAGTGGTTAGGGCACTTGCTTGAGATGTCAGAGACCTAAGTTCAAGTCTATGCTCTGAATCAGGCAGAGCAGGGACTTGAACCTGGGTTTCCTACAGTCTAGCTGTGTGTCCTAACCAGGCTATTCGCTCTTCTGGGGTGGGTGTTTCTCTGGCTCTCTGATTTTGACCAAAAATTCTATCCTGGACCAGAGAATTATTTTGACAAACTGGCATTTTCTGATGAAAGAATGACTCCGTTTCCCATCTATAAAATGAGGATAATAGTAGTTCCTTTCTCTCCCTTTGCAAGCTCATTTTGGGGAAAGAGATGCATACCAGATATACGTATAGGAGCTAGCACAAGGGTGCCCTTATCTCAGCTGGGGTCTGTAGGTGGTACTATGATACCAATAACTAATAAGTGGGAAGCTACAAGTTTTTGGTGCATATCTCTATTTTCCCCTCCTCGCCTTTATGTCTGTATCAACAGCAGGAGTCGGTGTAGAGCAAATCCTGTATTTTACCAGAGCTGTAGCAGAACCAAAACTTAGGATCTAAATGCCTTATAAACTTTGGGAGAGTTAAGATCTGGATCCAAACTCTGAGACTTGGATCTATTTCTCTGGTACTTACTGTTTAAACAATATAGTATGTGATATGTTGCAGTTATTGTAGTTGTAGATGCTATTCTGTTTTCTTAGCTTCCATACTGTTATGTTGTTATACAAAATGAATCCATTTGAGCAGCAGAGATGGGGTCCCTGTTCATTCTCCAGGTATTCCCAACATGTTCCATGCATCAGCTGTCTGAAGACAAGTTTTTGTTCTTAATGTTTATTCACCTGGCATTATCACAGCAAGCTGACTCCAAAGTGAGTCATGGTTACACCTCTTTTCAGGCATCTCTGTAAGGGGAATTTTATCTTGCTTCTGGGGTAAATACATAATTCTGGCTTCACAGAACACAAAAGTAGCAGAAAAGAAGATTTATCATGCTCTGTAATTGTTGATATTACTTTAAATAACAAACGTATAACTATCTGGAAATTCAGGAACACATTCTATTAGTGTACCCAAGGTATTTGAGAAGTTTTAGTTTTCCAGTCATTACATTGCATAATTTGATCTGCCCTCAGCCCTGTTCCCTACTCTAAACACCTCTCCCTCTTAATCCTCTGAAGCTTTAATGATCCCATTATGTTTCTGGCACTTTAGAATTCTACTTCAAGCAAAGTTGTTTCTGCAACCCCAGTTCATTGAATGAAAATGGAAGCTGGATGTTCATGTTGGAACTTATTGACTCTGAGTGCTACAGGTTTTCACAGCAGAACTAGTTAAAATTCTACAGTTATAACTCTGCATTGATTAAGGTACTATTATGGATCCTGTCCTAAATGTAGGAAGATACCATAATTTCTGCAGGTGTTTGGTGCAGGAAGTATTGAGATTTTAGTAGCCGTTACTGTAATATAGCTAACAAATAGTTTTCTTGAAAAGGAGGTTAAGAACTTTCAAGTCAAATGGAGAGTATTGTGAGGAGTTGCACCCTTGTACCAGTTGAAGGTGTTGTGTCTCTAGAAATTCATCCACAGCAGTGTTTTAGATTTACACATAATGCTTTTCACTTATGTAGTGCTTTGTCATCCAAGAATTTCAAAGTGCTTTACAGAGGCAGATAAGTGTTATCCACATTTCACACATATTGGGAAACAACCACAGAGAGCTGAAGTGACTTGGTAACACAGCTGAGTCAGTGGCAGAGATGGGAGTGGAGCCCAACTCTTGTAATAAGCCTGAGTTCTAACTATTCTAAAAGTCTCTGCTTACCCTACACAGGTCATTCTCATTTCTCCTGACCACCTTGCATTGCTTCCTCACAGTCAGTCTGCACTGCAAATTCATGTGCTACTAAAAACTTGCCACAGATTTTCTCTACTGACCCCTTAAATAATCCGATGTCTGCCCAGTGCTCCCCTACCTTTTCACTCTGATTTTACTGCAGTTCCTTTCCTAGCCCCTCTCTCTCTCCTCTTTGACACGTCTGTAGTCCCCTTCCCATCTGCTCTCCTTCCCTGAAAATGTGTGGTTTTGAGGGGGGTTTTATGTGTGACTTTTGAGCTGTGTCCTCCTCTGAGTAATTAATTTCTTATTAGCACATGCCTGCAGCCAGTGACATTAGGATCAGGCTTAGTAGTGAGATGAGACAGCTGTTGTACAAGGGGTGGGTGGGATGGAGAGAGGTGGAAAATTCCATTCTGAAAGGCATCACTTTCATAATGAGTCATCAAGACGAGTCTCCCAATGATGGATGGAGAACTGTGTGGGTGGTGGGAGGCAGTTGAAGGCAGCAAGGAGTTATTCTCTCATTATTTCTTCCTGACAAGATAGAGTAATTGACACTGCAGCAGAAAGGACATCACTAAGTGCCAGATTTTTCAAATGAACTCACCAGTTTGAATAAAGCACTTTTTGAAGATCTTTTTTATTTAAATGCCTAACTGGGACTCAAGATCTTTTGAAAATCTGGCCCCAATAGTGACTGCTGAGCACATGAAAACCTGCCCTCAAAGGGCTTAGAATTTTTAGGGTGCCAGTTTTAAATGGTTTCAATGGGAAATGCTAGCAGTGCGGTCACTCCAATAAATAATCATTACTAACCTGTTGCTTCCCTAGTATTTTACAGCTTTAGTTGTCTACATGTTCTGCCTGCAAAACAGAGTGAATCTGGTCCCTGAATGACCCATTCAGTGCTGAAAGATGACCTTGCCGCAGTCTCAGAGCAGGTAAAAAGAGGTCCCCTAATGCAGTGCTTCTCAAGCTATCTGATGTGGGGGACCAGCAATTTTTTTTCCAATGTGCCAGGGACCGATGCCATATTATTATCCTATTCGACGCTCTTATGAGGAAACTCGCCCCGGACCGGCCGCAAATGGCTTGCAGACTGGCACCAGTCCACTGACCACCACTTTGAGAAGCACTGCCCTAATGCATCTACCTTGCTATTAGCCTTTTAGGATATCTGAAAAATCCTCCGAGGGTTTGTGCTCTGCTCCCTTTAGATCTGCTTCAGACTTCACTCTCAAGGTAAGGCTTTTAAGAATAATAGAGTTTAATACATTCTAATACTAGAGACTTGAAATTAACTTTACACATTTTGGCCCTGATTCAGCAAAGTACTTGAGCATGTGCTAAGCACTTGAGTAATCCCAAGGATTATTGCAAGTTGAAGTCAACGGAGCTATTCATATGCTAAAAGTAGGTGTGTGTTTAAATAACTTGCAGCATCAGGGCTTTTATCTTGTTCAGTCTGCAGTGACTTGGAGACAAACTACAGCAGTGGCTCTCCAACTTTTTTTACTGGTGACCCCTTTCACATAGCAAGCCTCTGAGTGCATTTACTCCCCTTCCCCATAAATTAAAAACACTTTTTATATATTTAACACCATTATAAATGCTGGAAGCTGTCATAAACAGATAGCTAAGGGTTAATGTTTCTTTTACCTGTAAAGGGTTAACAAAGGGAACCAAACACCTGACCAGAGGACCAATCAGGAAACAAGATTTTTCAAATCTCAAGGGAGGGAAGTTTTGGGTTGTATGTTCTTTGTCTCGTCTCTGTTTGCTCTCTAAGTCCTCTGAGGGAGTCATCTCTGTCCTCCAGGCTGTTCTAACTTCTTGTTTCCAAGTTGTGAGTACAAAGGTAGAAAAGACAATAGGCTATATTGGTTTTTTGTATTTACAATGGTGTGTAGTTTGCTGGAAGATGTTTTGTAATTGTATTTCTTTGATAAGGCGTTTGTTTTTCATTTTTTTCTTTACAGCAATAACCTGTTATTCGTCACCTTTTTGATTTAGACAGAGACCAGCATTTATGTCTTTTTCTTTCTTTTTATAGGTAAAGCTTCTTTTTAAAAATTGTTGGATTTTTTTTCTAGTGGGGCTTCAAAGAGATGAGTCTGCAGCTCACCAGGTGAATTGGTGGGAGGAAGTGAAACAGGGTTGATCTTCCCAGGGTTCACGCAGGGAGGAAGAACGAGGAGAACAAGGGGAGGGGGCTTGTTTCCCTTTGTTGTGAGACTCAGGGCAACTGAGTCTTGGGGTCCCCCAGGGAAGGTTTTGGGGAGACCAGAGTGAGCCAGGCACTGGAATTCCTGTTGGTGGCAGCGCTATCAGATCTAAGCTGGTAATTAAGCTTGGAGGTTTCATGCTAGCATCTCATTTTCTGAACTCTAAGGTTCAGATCTGAGTAGGAAAGCTATTACAGAAGCAAATTGGGGTTTGGAGTGGAGGTTAGCAGCTCGTAACCCCCTGAAGGGTCCCAACCCCCAGTTTGAGAACCCCTGAACTAAAGAAAAAGATCAAAAATCCAACTTGTGTTTGAGCCTGATAAAGGAGCTGAGCTATTCCTTTCTATCTCTCACTTTTATCATTTTCACTAGCTTTGGATCAGGCTAAAAAGCAGCAGTTGCCACCACTGACCTCTTTTTGGAAAGTAAAACAAAAACAAAAGCCCACCCACCAACCCTGTGTGTCAGCAGAAGCAATGTCATTTACATTAAAACAGCCAAAAACATTGCAAGCAATGTGAGGATGTGCACACATTTCCTGGAATCTCTCATGATCAAATTACCCATTGCAGTTGTGTGTAGTTAGTGTCAGAGAGAGAAGAGGTCCTTCATGACTGTTTACTGAGCTGCAGTTTACAGTTATGTAATATTTTGTTTCAGGAGTGAGGTTAATAGGAGGCAGAGCTGAGGATGTCTCTACTCTTGGTGAAAACCATAAGGGGAAAAAAATCTCATTAGCTCTTGGCCCAGGGGACAATATGCAGCCAGAATACTCTTACGTACACACAGCACGTTCCCATCATACAATACAGCTTGTAATTGCTGAATGCTTCTAGGCTGATGTTGAAAGCCTGCCAAGCTGTCAATCACAATCTAAAGTGTAAAACAGTAAGTAACCTTTATCCAGTCTAGTTCAGCACAAGAGCCGCAGAAAAGCTATTTGTATGTTCAAGCAAGGCTACTGGTGTAGAGAGGCTCAGTGGGTTTGAGTCATCTAGAGCTCTCACAAAATGTAGATTTAAATCCTGACTGATCATCCTGTAGTTAGAGCACAGAAAGAAAGTCAGAATCTAATACATTTCAGAAGTATTGTGTTTGTCACCGCTCCCCAAATCTAAGTTTTGACTGGCTTGATTCTGGTAGAATTTTGAAAGGAAGTAATGGGAACTGTTAGCTGTAATTTTTATGTGTATAAGCGAGCTTACTGGAGTTTACACACAATAATATGCCTATAATTTAAGTTTCCCTTTTTGCAGAAAACCACAGACTTTCCAGAAACAATGGGATTTCTCATTTATAGCTGCATATGTTGTAACTTTGTGTTTACTCCACAGAACTAACCATAATCATTATTATACTGTGAAATGTCAAGCAGAAAAGAATATCTGTACAAAAGATAGATTTTGAGCTTATTTTTTTAAGTGTGTGTGACAAGGTGAAATAAATTGTCTTTTCATCTTTGATTATTTTAGGCTTGGAAAGTCCCTGTCAGTGAAGAAGAGTTGGTATGGCGGAAGATTGGAATATTTGGCGTAATACACATCTGTCAGTCTATCATCACTTGAAGAAAGACTATCATTTAGGAGCAGTGAGTGCTCAGACTCTTTCCTCTGCTGCCTTTCCATCTCACCACAATAACTCTTGGTTCTCTCTCTCTCTGTCTCTCTCATACACACACTCACTCACTCACTTTGTTTTTTAATTTCCCTGTCATGTTTCTGTCTGTTCTTAGATTGTAAGCTCCTGGGGCCAGGGCGTTCCCTTCTTGAATGTTTGGAAAGCGCCTAGTACATTCGGATGCTACTGCAAACAAAGAAAAATTAATAATTTAAGCCATGTATTGACATATACAAGCACAGTCACATATGAGTGGGCCTTAAGTGACAAATATTCTGAGTTCACACTGTCATTTTGAACTCAACTTCTGCCTGAGCAGGAGGAGAGCAGGAAACTGAATTGCAAACTCATGGTGTTTCCTTGCGCTCGTTTTCCCCTGCCTTGGGAGTTGAGGTTTTCCTTCCCCTCCAAATGGATTGCAAATCTCTTAATCTGTCACGTTGCAACATCCTTTGAGAGCCCAGATATTTATGCCAGAGGCCCCAGGCTCCACCTTCCCCATCCACCTATGGCAGTTTAGCTCCATATGGAGTGATGATGTCCTAGTCTCCCTAGCAGCAGCTATCGGTAACTCACCCCCATCAGAGACCTCATGTGTGTGGAGGGGCAGCCCATAAGAATTAAATCTGATAAGGTCAGTATTAATTCCCGCACTGGCTTAGAGGAGGAGACTCCCACAGCAAATTGCATCCCCTGACTCCTTCCATTTTCTTCCGATCTGTGCTTCATAATGCAGGTGCACACGTGCACACACAGACCAAACGAGGTGGAGAGTGAACACAGGGCTTCTGTTCCTGCTGCTTTTACTGCTTTTTGTCTTCCCTATGTGAATGAACATCACTTTTGGAATCCAGTTCTGGTGCAAATACTCATGTTTTTCAATGCAACATCTTCTGTCTAAGATTATGCCTTCATATTCGTTATTTCAACAAACATTCCTGCTACTAAACCCATGTGCATGAATATTCATGGATAGTGAACACACATTGTGCCTGAACATAGGCAAAGCTCATTCAATTTTTTTTTATTTCAACAAATATTTTGACTGTTTTAATATATTTGCCCAGCTCTAGCTTTAGTTGGACATTCAGATGTCAAGTCTTCAGCTGGGGCAAATAAGCCTAAGCTAGGGACCAAACCTCATGGGTCTCAGTGAACTTGTGGGGAAAAAATCTTTCATTAGTACAGCATAGGACACTTGTACTGTCCTTCAAAATGGAGCAAACCTGGGAAACCAGGATGTCTGGTCACAAGATCTAGAGAGCAGTTGGCTTGAACATGTGACTAGCAACTCTCTGACTAATGGAAAGGAAGAATGGTTATGAATGGAGAAATATCAGTGATGCTGATAAATGGGCTGTGCACAGAATTTTGTGTGTGGGTTCTCTCTTAGGCTGGAATTCATGCATGTATTATATATATGGCAGCAGCTCTGTTTTGATTAGAACAAGCGTGGGAGAAGTCCTTTATACTTGCAGACTGGATTTATTAATGTGTGATGATTTATATGATAGAGGCAGGCTCCATGTTCACTGTAAAACTGTTCTCCAGAGAAACCTGAGATTGCACGGTAAATAAATGGTTTCTGGGCAGATTAATTATACTGAATTACACTTAATTAGAAGGAATGTTTTACTGCAGCTTAATCCAAAGATCCCTGGGCTTGCAGAATCCCATCTGGGCCTCTCTACACTCCATAAGAACTGCAAGTGCAGTTTAAAGTTACGATCAAATACATTTCTGCTGACAGAATTTGACCATTAGTATTTTCAGTATCCACAAAACCAGATTTGGCTTTTAGAAACAAAACTAGACTCTGCTGCTATCTGAATTCTCTCAAGTCCTCTCTTTTTGAAGTTCAGGTGATTAAAATAGAGCAGTAGTTCTCAAACCTCTTCAGAGGGCAGGCCACCTCTTATGAGGAAGGCTATCTCAAAGACAGCCAGCCCTCCCAGTCACACTGGCTTCTTCTTTTCCCCCACCTTCTCCCATCATCTTTGTCCTCAGTTTCCCACCCACACAAAATTAATTCCCCTTCCCTTTTTCTCACTGATCTTGTTTCCAACAAATTCACTCACATCGCCTCACATCCAGATAAAGAAGATCATTTTCTTACCCACAGTCAAAATCAGTTCTCCTCAACCTCTTCCCTTACTCCATTTCTCCTCTTGGCTTCTTGGCTGCTGCCTGAGGCATCTTACAGGGCTCAGCCTACTCCTTCCCTCTGCCTTCTTCAGCAACCTTTTTCTGGCAGTAGCTCCATTTGGTTCCCAGCTCGGTCTTTCTCCCCCAATCTCCTATGCCATTCGTGGATCCAGAGCAGCCTCCTTTGTCCCCAGTCTCAACTTCATCCTCTTTCTGCCCATCCCCTCAGAGTCACTGGGTAAGTACTTCCCCTGATGTAACTCTTACCCCTATTCTCACTCCTCTGGTGGCTCCCTCCAATAGCCTTCAACTGTCTTCATCTGGTGGAAATGGTTCTCCCCTGAGGTGATATCTCCATGTAGTGGAGGTGGCTCCAGTTATTTGTTCTCAGTGGCAAATCTGAGCCTTTTCTAGATACTCCCACCGGAAACAGCACACCACGCCATGGTGACTCCGGCAAAGGCTCCATCAGTTCTCAGTACCAGCTCCCATATGTTGGCCACTCCCTTTCCTCCTGTAAGAAAAAGTTGAATCGTGCAAAGCCAAATAGAGAGTTTGGGCAGCATTCAAGCCATACAATACGAAATGTTTTTCATACAATAAAAAAATATAGAAATTGTATTTTTTCTCCTATGTGCCAAGTAGTTTAAAGTGACAATAAGAGTCCTATGGTGTATTTGTTTAAATATGGAAAACATATGGAAGTAATATAACATGTACACAAAGAACAACACAAGAGGTAACCTATTAATGTCAAAAGTGATGCAAGGCGGCAATTTTGTTGTCCAGCAACCAGTGATGAGTTTAAGTAAGCCTGAAACATATTCATTCTAACTATACTACACTAGTATAATGTTTTTCAGAAAATATTAATTTGCGCCCATCATCCATTATGAGCTTTTATACAGAACAACAGGTGAACAGGGTTTTTTCCCCCTAAATCTCAGCCATAATAATAAATTAATGAGATGCCCATCTGAGCTACCTGATGGAGCTAATGAGCCAGATCTCCAGGACCAGCCATTTAGTGCTTGGTGGATTGTAGATTCATATCTAATGTGCTGTACACTATTGCCTAAATATCTCTTCCAGCATGGTTGCTTCCCAGGTTTCTCCCACCCAACTGTGTTGTTTTTTTTTTATTATTTTTCACCAGATGAATTACCTTTCATTTTTAGAAGTTGCATCTAATTCTGTTATTTCCTGCTCTGATTTTTAATCTCTTTAGGCACTCTTGTAGTATTATTCCCGAGTCTTGATTGGTATCTGCATCTTCTTGCAACTTAATTTCTTCTGCAGATTTCAATATTGTGTTAGATGCTCCCTGTTATATAGATCATTGATAATAGTCGTCCCTTTTTTTAATTTTTTTTTGTTTTTCTTCTATCTTCCAATACCTCCCTAATTGGCCACAACTTTTCAAATATAATTATTTCTGACCAGTAGCACTATTCCTCCACCTCTTCTTCTTTTCTTATATCTCTATTTACATTTCAACTATGAGAATCATCCCACCATCTCCGTTATATGCACTGGATAATAATATCAGTCCATTAGTAAGGCTGCTTTCTCATGTAGCTTGCATTTGTGTAAAGACATTTTAGCTTTTCCTTCCTGATATTTCAAGAACTGGTTCCATCTTCTGCTTTATTTGTATGTTGGAAACACATACCAGATCTTTTGAGTTAGGCAGAAGTTTCCTTTTTCTGAATACCTGCAGTTTAAAGGCCGCTTAACAAGTCCTGCCGTCTTTAAACCTAGGTGGTGAGTGCCCCTTCTATTTCAGTGGAGACATCTAATCCAAACCGCTGTTCAAAACAGAAGTTGTTCTGATGCTGTATGCATGGGCTCTTCTTTACCAACCCACCACCCAGTTGGTCTTCAGTGATCATTCCTCTCCTTTCTTTGCTTGCACAAGAAGCACTTCCCTCTCACTTCTGTTCCCAGATCCCTCAGGTGAAGCAGTGTCACAGCAAGTCCGTCTTTCTTGGTGTCAGTTGTTCCCACATAGACTGTATGACGTTCCTGGTATACTTCAGACAGTACCCTTATTGTAGCGTTTTCAGAATTGTCACTCAACATTACTTGTATTCCCAGTGACTCCCTTTCAGAATGTTCTTATTGCTGGTGGTCAATCTTTTCCTTATTTAGATAGTCACAGAGTAAGAATGCTAGATCAGCATTGTTCTTTATGATCCACTTATTCTGTAACACCTAATAACGATCCAGAACCAGGCTTTTCAGTCTCCTTCAAATATCTGTAATTAGCCAGGGCCTTGGTTGATGTCTGTCTCAATCTTGTCCAGTGGCAACATGGTCAGTACACAGAGAGGATGAAGAGAAAAATGTAATGAGGAAAGATGATCCAGTGGTTAAGGTGATAACTTGGGACTTCGGGACACCTGGGTCTCCAAGTCCTAGTTCATTTCCCTGCTCCACTGCAGACTTCCTATTTTACCATAAGTAATTTAATTTCTCTGCCTCAGTTCCAAAATGAAGATAATAGCACTTCGCTACCTCACAGGAGTGTTGTGACGATAGATACATTAAGGATTGTGAAGTGCTCTCATATTGCAGTAATGTGGGCCATATAAGTTTTCTAAGAATCTAGAACATATTTTGCTCAGAGAATATTCTGACATGAGAACAGCCATGTAGCTCCAAAGAGTCTTAAACCTGAAATGACCTGAAAAAGGAGGTGAAATAGAAAGAGAGGGAGCTGCTGTGGAAGCATGACTCAGAACAGGAAGTGGGCAAAACTGATGACCTCAACCAGTTAAGCTTACTCCACATTCTAATGATTAGCTTGGGAAGGTGACCCACTGACCCTTTGGCACATGCTGCTGTCAGGAGCGATGAGGTGAATCATTTGGACCCAAATGTCGAACACTAGAATGTGTTTGGTGGGTTTTTTTGTAACTCTGCTGCTGCCTTAAATTTATACCAGCATGAGGGGGTGAGTAAAACTATTTTTTTCAATGCAAAAAATCCTTTGAAATCAAACTGGCCACTAGACAAGACATAGCAGCTGGTTAATAATCTCCAGCTTCATCTGCATCATCTTGGCCAAAATCTTCAAGTTTGAACTGATGTTGGAGATGTGACAATGAACCCTACTGTTCAGGTTATTTCTTGGTTTTTCATTAATTAATATAACAATGTCTGTCGTGTTAGTTTTATTTGTTTGTTCCACATGACTGGTTGTACATTGTTAGGGTTTGATATGATGATGCTGTGATTAACTCTGCTATTGTTTCCTTTTGGTTTGGTGCCCTAAACTATTATTTTTAAGAGTTCTGGCGGTATATTATGAAGTTCCTTGGATGCAGCAGGCAGTGTATATTTTAGGTACAGTAAGTAGGATGCTGTTTGCCATTTGATACTATGACTTTTATGCAGTGGTATTTGAGTTGATCATGTTGCTTTAGTTTAGGCATTAATAAGGCATGGCAGCACCTCTTTCTGTGCTGTCAGCTGAGATGTTTAGCATGTTGTTGTTGCTGTGTGCACTGTGAGGTTCCATTTCCTCACGGAGTGCTGGAGGGGCTCCAGTAGACAATACACACTATTTGAATGTCCAATAATGAGAGACCACATATCTCATTGGGTAGGGTACTGGATTCACACTCAGGAGACATGGGGTCTCTTCCTGGCTCTGCACTGCCCTGCTGTGTGACGTGGGCAAGTCACATCACAGTATGCCTTTCATACTGTGTCTGTCTTGTCTATTTAGACTGTAAGCTCTCTGCGGCAGGGGTTGTCTCTTACTGTGTGTTTGTACAGAGCCTAATGCAATGGAACCCACTGGGATTTCTAGACACGATTGTAATAACCAACAAATGTAAATGTTGAGTTATTTAATATTCATTTTTTAAAATAGTTATTGAGTTTCCACCTCCAGTTTATTTGCTCTCTCATCCAGTGAGTTATTCTGTTGCATTCTGTCTTGTGGTAAACTATAAACTGTCATGGGATAAAACGGAAGGTCCTTTCATGGATTGAGAACTGGTTAAAAGACAGGGAACAAAGGGTAGGAATTAATGGTAAATTCTCAGAATGGAGAAGGGTAACTAGGGGTGTTCCCCAAGGGTCAGTCCTAGGACCAATCCTATTCAATTTATTCATAAATGATCTGGAGAAAGGGGAAAACAGTGAGGTGGCAAAGTTTGCAGATGATACTAAACTGCTCAAGATAGTAAAGACCAAAGGCGATTGTGAAGAACTTCAAAAAGATCTCACAAAACTAAGTGATTGGACAACAAAATGGCAAATGAAATTTAATGTGGATAAATGTAAAGTAATGCACATTGGAAAAAATAACCCCAACTATACATACAATATGATGGGGGCTAATTTAGCTACAATGAGTCAGGAAAAAATCCTTGGAGTCATCGGGACAGTTCTCTGAAGATGTCCACAGCTGTCAGAGCGGTCAAAAAAGCAACAGGTACGTTAGGAATCATTAAAAAGGGAATAGAGAGAATAAAATGAGAATTTATTATGCCCTTATTAAATCGCATGGTACGCCACATCTCAAATACTGTGTAGCAGATGTGGTCTCCTCACCTCAAAAAGATGATAACTGCACAGAAAAAGGTTCAGAAAAGGGCAACTAAAATGATAGGTGTTGGAGAGGTCCCATATGAGGAAAGATTAAAGAGGCTAGGACTTGCAGCTTGGAAAAGGAGGAGACTAAGGGGGATAAATTAGAAGTATATAAAATCATGAGTGATGTGAGAAAGTGGCTAAGGAAATGTTGTTTACTTATTCCCATAATACAAGAACTAGGTCACCAAATATTAATATAGGGCCAGCAGGTTTAAAACAATAAAAGGAATGTTCTTTCACACAAGCGCACAGTCAACTGTGGAATTCCTTACCTGAGGAGTTGTGAAGGCTAGGACTATAACAGTGTTTAAAAGAGAACTGGATAAATTCATGGTGGTTAAGTCCATAAATAGCTATTAGCCAGGATGGGGTAAGGAATGGTGTCCCTGGCCTCTGTTTGTCAGAGGATGGAGATGGATGGCAGGAGCGAAATCACTTGATCATTACCTGTTAGATTCACTCCCTCTGGGGCACCTGGCATTGGCTGCTGTCGGTAGACAAATATTGGGTTAGATGGACCCTTTGGTCTGACCCGGTACGACTGTTCTTATGTTCTTATGGTAGAACTGTAATGACTCCTGGGGATGGGGATGGGGATGGGGATGATTGCTGTCATGTTCCAATATCAGTGGCAGGTTATCAACATTCACACTTTCTCTTTAGAGTCCATTTAGTAGGATGCTGCAGATAAGCTAGCTAAAGATGGTTATTTGCTCCTCTGTCTGAAGCTAAAAGTTGATCTTTTAGCAATAAGATACTGTATCCAGAATATAATCCCCGTAGTTACACTCATCATGGCTATAGAGGCCCTGAAAGATAAAGTGCTGCCCTTATTCAGTACCAGCTTAATCAATTGAGCCTGAAGAGCTTCCCCCACCAGCAGCCATGTATGAGGTGGCCCTCCTGTGGGTCTAAACAGAGCCGATGCTGTCTGGGCAACTCCTCTCATCTTTTAAAAGAAAAACCTGACTATCAACAAAATTTGCCTCAAAAGGGGAGAGAGAAAAAAGAAAAACGGACAAGGTAAGCATCAAGGGCACGGCAATCTGAACTTGCTGCACCGTCAGCAGCTAGAAAGGAACAGAGCAGAGAGAGTTGGTTGGGGCCACTTCCCCTTTTAGACCCTCAGAACCCGCCACAATGGGCCCAGTGGACACTGATTTCTAGAAGGTTCCAGAAGCTCATGGCGTAGATGCCTTGATCCCATAATGTGAATATGCCAAGCTGAAATACTCCCGTTCTAAGCAAGTAATAATGGATAGTGTTCTCAGTAATATATGCATAATACAGTCCATAATGACACGGTGCCTGCCCACTTGATGAACTGTCAGTCTACTGTATAACTTCTGTAGGAAAGGAGAAGCTGAAGAATGAGGAGAGCCAGATGCTGAACAGAGCAAAAGTATCAGATACATATTTTATCTATACAGTGTGTTACAGGTATCCTATTGTGACTAAGACTAATGGCCAGTGATTTATTTAAATTACAGGGAGGTGAAAAAGAATATCCCCTGTACAGTTAAGCAATAATACACAGTAGATGTGTTTGAAAAGGGGTCAGTACCAGTGCTGGGTTTACAATGGCTCCAGTGGCTCCATGGACCTGGGCCCATGCTTAGAAGGGGCCCTAGCCTGTTCTGCTTCCACTGAGCCCCAAGAACCTGCTTGCTCCCCCCACTTGCTCCTCTCCGCTCCGTGGCCCCACCCCCTGCTCCTCTCAGCCCCCTGACCGGACCCCAGTACACCTCCGGCTCCGGGAAGTCTCTGCGTCCCACCACCTGAGGGGTCCCACCTGTCTCCCCGAAGCTGAGCTGGCTGGGACTGGTGTAGAAGCCTGGCCAATCTCAGCCGAGTGGAGGGGGTGACAGTGTGGAGGGCTTGGCTGAGCCCCTCCAGGCATGTGCGTCTTGAGGGAGCCAGTCCAGGCAGGCCTTGGCCTGGCTGATTACGTCAGTCCCGAGGGCCCAGAGTGGCCCGGCAGGCACAGTTGCTTCCCAGAAGGACTGGTGAGTGCAGCCAGGAGTCAGGGCTTTGGAGAGTGGGTCTGTGGGGGGTTGTCATAAACAGATAGTTACAGGTTACTGTCTCTCTTACCTGTAAAGGGTTAAGAAACTCAGTGAACCTGGCTGACACCTGACCAGAGGACCAATGGGGCACAAGATACTTTCAAATCTTGTGGAGGGAAGTCTTTGTTTGTGCTGTTTGTTTTTTTCTTTGTTCGCTCTTGGGGCTAAGAGGGATCAGACGTGCAACCAGCTTTTTTCAGTCGTTCTAAAACAGTCTCTCAGGTTCAAAATAGTAAGTACTAGCTAGAAAAGGCGGATTAGTTTTATGTTTGTTTTCTTATCTTGCAAATATGTATTTTGCTGGATGGATATTTTACCTCTGTTTGCTGTAACTTGTAACTTAGGCTAGGGGGCAGGGAGTCCCTCTAGTCTATGTATAGCCGAAGACCCTGTAAACATTTTCCATCCTGGTTTTACAGAGAGAATTTTTACTTTCTTTCTTTAATTAAAAGCTCTCTTTTTTTAAGAACCTGATTGATTTTTTTCCTTGTTCAAGACCCAAGGGGATTGAGTCTGAACTCACCAGGGAGTGGTGGGGGGAAAGAAGGTAGGGGAAGGTTAATTCCTCTCTGTTTTAAGATTCAAGAAGTTTGAATCACAGTGATCTCTCAGGGAGAGTCTGGGAGGGGGAAAGGAGGGGGAATGGTTTATTTCTCTCTGTTTTAAGACCCAAGGGGTTTGGGTCTTGGGTCCCCCAGGAAAGGGTTTGGGGGACAGGAAGTGTACCAAAACACTATATTTTTTGTTGGTGGCAGCGTTATCAGATCTAAGCTAGGAATTAAGCTTAGAAGGGTACATGCGGGTCCCCACTTCCTGGATGCTAAAGTTCAAAGTGGGCATAATACCTTGACAGGGGTGCTGGGCCGTGAAGGGGAGGGGAAGATCTGTGTGTGTAGGGCACTAGGAAGTGGGGAGTCTGTAGGGGGTGCTGGGCAGTTGTGGGGCTGTGAGCAGCGGTGGTGGTGTGCAAGGCACTGTGGATTTGTGGGTGGGTTTGGGGGCGTTTCTGGCCATAGGAAATCAGGGTTTCTGTGTGGGGGGACGACCTGTGTGGTGTGGCATGAGCCTGCTCCCAAGGGGAAGGAGCATGCTGGCAGCACAGGGCCAGGCTGGCCACTGTGCATCTGGCAACGGCCGGTTCGTAAATAGCACCCTTGCCATGCCATGCCCCATTGCCTCTGGCTGGCCCCTCACTTCAGGGACTGACCTTCCCACGCCATGCTCCGTTGCCTCCACGGAGGCCTACAGAAATGCTTGGCGCCAGGCCCGCAAAAGGTTAATCAGGCCCTGATATGATCAGGACCACACTGTTACAGCTCTTTAACCTCTGACAGTCTACCAGAGGCAAAAGTAAATGAGGGGAATCATGCTGTACAAACTGGCCACCTTCCCAGATTTCCTTCTTCCAGCTTTCCTGTTTTTAAATAATGTTAATTACATTCGATTTTTCAAAAAGAGAGGCTACTATATACATTTGTGCACTGACCAACCAAGAACAATGTTCTCTCTTTTTATCTCAGTGTAGTATTGAAGGACTGCTCTTTCAATGAATGGCCAGGCACTCTGT
Source organism: Chelonoidis abingdonii (assembly GCF_003597395.2). Classification (NCBI taxonomy): domain Eukaryota; kingdom Metazoa; phylum Chordata; order Testudines; family Testudinidae; genus Chelonoidis; species Chelonoidis abingdonii. Next base: position 33,202,410 of record NC_133773.1, read on the forward strand.
TGGCAAGTAGAGAGAATGTTAAAAGCCCTTTGGATATAAAAGAATTACCCCTGACCTTCTGATTTCCCAAATTTGGGGCTGACTGATTTATTCAGCTTTTGCTTTAATGAGGTGTTAGGGTGGGAAAGTGATAAGAAGCTGATTTCCATTGTAGTTCTGCCAGTACTTCCTGATGGAAAAAGACACCACCCTGATGTTAAGAGACTTTGTGTAAACAAAGCACTTCGGGAGGCATAATGTAGTCAGGTTATAAGAGTAAATCTAATGGAGTTTAATTTGGTTGGGAGATGAGGTGCAATAGTCTTATTAAAAGCAGAAAACCTTCCAATGTGAGAGAGGTTACTGCACATTAGGAAACACCTTTAATCTTTTGATGTACATGGTAAAGAAGAGAGACAGTTAGTCCCAAGAACAAAACAACATCAGATTTGTCAAGATTTTGGAATATTTCTTGCTACTTTGTTAAACATGTATTGTTTTCTGTTTTGTCTGCTTTCTCATGAGAAGCAAACTGCCCAGGGGGTCCATTCTTCTACGCTTATGAAATCTTTTCCCTGCAGGATCAAACTTCCTTGTTAAATGTATTCAGAAGAAGACTTAATTACTGCAAAACAGAAAGTATTGAAGCTCTTTTACAACTGAGAGATAACGTAGACTCCTAACTGAGGAGCTCTCTGAATGTTGGCTAAATATATTATTTGCTTTCCAGAAAGACTCATAATTATAAGATTGATGACTTCTGTGGACTCTTTAACGATCTCTGTGATGTAAGAGTTGCAACATGTTGCCCTTGCAGTACATAGCATTTTTTACTTGCCTTCCAGAGGTGGTATTTAGTAGTTAGAGTGGAGAAATCGAACCAAAATCCATGGGTTCAGCTCTGACATTGACTTGCTGTGTGATCGGGAAGTGGAATCTAGCAGAACATTGCATGCTTCATGAACTTAGGAGGTGTAATAAGAGTCAAAACATAAATTTTCTTGGAAAATGTTCTAAAAAGTATATTATATTTTTTGATAGAGTGACTAATATTTGTCCTTTGGGCAAGTTATTCCATAATTGTTCAGTGTGGGGTTCCTTGGTATGGTCCATTGTTGGAGACAGGATATTAAATTTAGTTGAACTAACTGGTCTGCTCCAGCACAGTAATTCCTATGCAAGCCTTCAATAAGACACTATGGGCCAGATCCCCAGCTGGTGTAAATCAGTATATCTCTGTTTAAGTCAAGAGAGATGTCATCAGTTTATATGAGCTGAGGGTTGAGTCCAATGTGCATAAAATCCACGTAATCTGTTCATGCTTTTCTTGCATATATGATTTCTGCTTTGTGTTAGAGATTATTTTGCCTGTATGTCTTGGCTCACTGTGGAATTGTGAACCCTTAGGTGAGTAATAGAGACATCTTGAGGAATGCGCAGACTATTGAATTATAAACAAAATAAATGGGCAGCTTCCAGCTCAGACAAATTTAGCACAGTATCTGCTGCTGTTACCAGAGAGCTGATTGAAATTTTAGAACTGTGTGCCTGCCAACTGCAGGAGCTCTAGTTCAGGTCCTGACTGTGGTGATGCGCACACACAGACTCCAGTCATCATACAGTGAAACTCTAACTGAATTAAGCCTGATCCAGTACCGGGTCTTTTTGTCTACTACAGATTGGTAGTCAACCCATCATATCCCAAAGGTGGGTTTCCAAAATACAGGCAGCTGTTGACTCAGCTCCTTCCTGTTCCACACCTCTGCACTTTCCTGATTTTGGACCAGCTGTTCACTGGCCCAGACCCCAACATAAACTAGAGGAGATATGTATGTATAACTTGTGCCTACCAATGGCGCACCAATACTGGAAATAACAGTGTCAGAAACCTAACATTCCTTCGTAAGTTGCAGGAGGCAGAGTTATTAGTGGCCACAAAGTCATGCAGGGAAGGTTTTTAACCGAATGCTGCTATTAAATTTTAAAAAAAATCATAGTCTGATATCTGCTTTTATTCTCCAGTGACAACCTTAGCAACTCATTCCCATCTGTGGTTATAATGGTGTCTAGAATTCCACGTTCAGTTTCTGGACACCTCAAAACCGGGAAGTTGTCACTAAATTGGAGGGAAGCAATAAAAATGGTCAAAGGGCAGAAGGGATTAATTAAAGAGGAAAGATTAAAAGAACTAAATGCTCATGCATGGCCCGTGATGATTACGGTGTGATATGAACCATATAAAGGTATCTTGGATGGTTTCAAGGAAAAGAGTAATTTGAAGTTAACCAAAACAAACATTATGACTTAATGTCAGCAAAAACTTCCTAAAAAAGAGATCTGTTAGAGTGATTATGTTTCTATTCAGTAGTGCCAGAAGCCCAATTAGGAGCAGGGCCTTGAAGTGTCTGTGAAGGGAGGTGGTGGAAGCTCTGTTGTCTGTGTCCTTTTTAAGTGTATTAGAGAAAGCAGCATAGAATGTACAGTTTGGAGCAGACTCACTGAAAGAGGAATAGACAAGATGATCTAGCAGGTTTTTGCTGTCTCTAATTTCTATGATTCTGGGTTAGAACTGGGCAAAACATTTATGGACAGTCATGTTAAATTTGTTTATGGTTCATTTCACATGGTTTCAAACCTCCAGAAATTTGAGGAGATTGAACACTTTTTTTTTTAATAGTGAACTGGGAGAAAACTTGGCAAGCTGCTGAGAATTTGCACATGTGCAAATTCTCAAACCATGCTGCTGGAGAAAGTGGTATTTCTATTCCCTGCACATACACCAAAACAAATTCCCCAAAATATATGAGCTAATGGGAGACCGCAGAGCTGGGACTTTGGAGGTCTGATTCCACTGTCACTGCTGAATGGCCTTAATAATATTTTGCACATATGCAGCACTTCACAAAGGTTATTTAGTTACATAGTTAGCTAAATTTATAAATAGGTAAATTGACTTAGTTACTGCTCCCCATATGACTGCATCATTTTTTAGATGGGGGTGATATTGGAAGTGGGCTTCCTACATAGATCTGTGCAGTTTGTTCTCTGTTGAGTTTCAGCATGGTCACAGGCTCAGCTACGTCAGCTAATAAAAGCTCAGTTAAGGTTGTTGGCCTATGGTGCACAATTTTTCCTGCAGTTAGAGTTCAAGCAGAGGGGTCAGACAGAGAAATAAAGGTAAGATACATCACAGAAATTCCCACAGGCAACGTTGAGCAGAAACTAAAGAAAAAAAATCTGTATCTTAATCTTTTGGGATTTCATTAAGGTCAAGATGCTTTGTTCAGTTTGGTTCTCACTCCCTGTTGCTATCAAATTAATGGATTTGTTTCGATGGTTTTAAAAAAAATCCAAATAAGTCTAAACATTTCAATTTGACATTTTCTAAATTCAGTATTTTGATTTATTTTATTTGAAAGTACTATTCACTTTTCACTTTGAATTTTATTTCTGTTTTTAACTAATAATAATAATAAACCCCTCAAATGAAAAAATAATGTTTTGGGTCAAAAGAAATATGTAGTTTGACTCCAAATGAAATTTTCAACTTTTTAGTTTCACTGAAAAACATGAAGTATTTTCATTTTAGGTTGACCTGAAACAATTTTTGTTACTGTTTTAATCACCACACTGAAAAAATCAGTTATTTGCACAGCTCTAATGGCAGAGGACTATGGGATTAAGCGGAGAGTGGATGCAGACAACTGTCTAATTGCTTGGGCCAGGTAACTGAGAGAGGCAACTTCTCCCACCCCCACCCAGTGCCTCACTGGCATGACAACCCTGTCCCATTCCCAGCTTTGTTTTTTCCTTTAAAGAGAAGAAGGGTAAGCTGGGAGCTAAGGGAGGAGGTATGAACAGAAAGAGTGAGCAAAGGTGTAGCATGATTGGACCTGAGAATGTTGATCAAAGGCCATAATAGTGAGAAATAATTGCTCTGATGTGTTGTGCCCAAATGTACAGCCTGAGCCAATAGAATTAAACTGACTGCAAATAAAAGATAGGCAGGGTCCAGTCCTGCTCCTACCGAATTTTAATGAGAATTTGATCAGTGAAATCAATGGAGGTGGGTTCTTGCACTAATTTTTGGGATATGTTTAGTCTGATGGTCATTAGACAATTTACATAAAGATTGTTAAACCTTCTAAATGAGAGCCTAAGTGTAGAAAGAGAAGAAAAAATGTGAAATATATGGAAATATCCCAAATCTGTTAAGCAATAACTTGCAAAGACCTACTTATATTTCGTCAGTGCAGGCTCTCATGTAATGGCATCTCGGTCAAGATCTTAATCATTCCCTCTTCTGAATAAATTAGATCAGATTAGTTAATTTGGATGTTTTAAAATAATTTCAATTAATCATGGCCTATAAATATCCAGACTAATTGAATCCGTTAATTTTTTATAATGAAACACTGAGCCCCTCACACACAAGTCACAACAGAGGACACACCAGCATTATAGGACTCATTTCATTCCAAAAGAGGTGTCACCTTATTCTATATAACCTTTATATTCATGGCATAGGGAGAAACAGACTGTTTTTGGGACATTTCTTACAACTCTTCCTGTAATTGCTTGCAGAAAATTGAACTTACTATTTTTCTGAAAAGAAAAATACCCAAAAATATCTAAACATAATTGTGGCTGAACTGTGTTAAAATATGTTCAGGAAGATGGGATGGTATTATGGCTAATGTACTGGACTGGAACTGAGCAGATCTGCATTCTGTTCCTAGCTCTGCCAAAAACTTCCTGTGCGACCTTGGGCAAGTCACTTAATCTCATTGTGCCTCAGTTCCCTATCTGTAAAATGGGAATAATAATACTTGTTTTCTTCTACTCTTTGTAGCTGCCTTAACTAACTTAACTATTTTGTTTTGCCTGTGAGCACAGAAAAATATCGGTTATCCTCATATAGAGATCTGTATTTTAACACTGGTAAAACATAAGTTTTCTAACATGCATGGACTTAAATTTTTTCATTAAAACTTGCCAGCACAGTCACACAGTCTACTCACATGTCCTTTACTATGTTGAGGGATGATCATTTTTAGAATTGCTGATATTTCACTCACCCTGAAAACTTTAAAAGGCTGTTGTAACAAGTTTTTATGCTGTCCTCACAGGCAAGAACATTGTTTTAACATAATTGGGCCATAACCATATTTTATCACCCATGTGTAAACATGGATTTTATTTTTGTTGTTTTAGTACACTAAGGGTCTAAGATGCACCAGACAACATCCAAACAGTGCCGTCAGGTGAGACTTGTTCCTGTACACCATGTATCTCTTTGTGTAGAAGCAGAAAGATGGCCCTGATCCAGATCTGAGCTACTGTTGCATGCGTCCCCTAGCCCTGCCCAGAGAAAATAAACACCATATAAAAGGTACAGATAGAAGAGCTGGTGTTTGACAGCTGGCTAATTTTCTTGGCTTTGGGCATAGGTGGCATAATAATAGCTAAGTGTGTTTGATAGACTGCCCTGCTCCTTCACTGCTATTAGGAAAATACCTTGAATTATTTAAAAAACAACAACAAACCCTTAGCATTCCATGCATGAAGGGTGTGACTGCTGAAGTAGGGGAAAAAAATCCTGACATCTCAGTTCCTTGTGTCAGATAATTCCTGATTGCCTAACAGCTGTCTCAGAGGTAAATTGGTCCCTAGTGCCGGAAAAAACACTCATGGGATCCTCTGGGTTCTGAGGCAGGGAAATGTTGTTGTTCTTGGGGCAGGGTCCTGAAAACTATATCGGGCACAGTGCTTATTATTGGACTGAGTCCAGGTGGGAGATTGGGCCTTTAACTTTAAATTCTTTGTCCTCAACTACATATTTTAATTAGTCCCTCAGAGCAGTTTATCTCTTAAGACTTCAAAAAGCTGAAAACAAACAGCACGTACAAAGCTGTAAGGACCTGACCTGAAGGCAATAGCCTGCATACCAAGACCTGATTCTGAGCAGCCTTCTGGCCCCCCTTTACACTGCTCTAACAGCAAAAAGGGCAGGACACCAGCTAGATCTCTCCACTGTGGAAGCCCCCTTCCCCTGTAAGGAATGACCTTGAGCTGGCCTCCCACACAACCCTCAGACAGGTGAGCCCAAGCGATGAGTGAAAGGTGGTCTGTGGAATACACCGCACTGCAGCTATTCCAGGCTTTCAGACGGCAACTTTGGGAGCATTGCAGCCAACTGTAAACTAAAGGCAAGGCTAGTCTGTGCCAGAAGTTTATGCTAGCAGCCCTATAATTTAGAATGCAGCATAAATTCCCCCTTTTTCCCCCATATGCTGTGGCCAGTTGAGCTTGGTTGCATCTCAGAATCAGGACTCAAGATAACAGGTGTTCAGAAAATAAGGTGATGATATTCTGTGCCACTGAAATCAATAGAAAAACTTAAGTTGGCTTCATTGGGACCAGTCACAGACAAGACTTTATATAGTCACATTATTTATAATAATTGTCATCTGCTGTAGAACATGGCATTTTGAAATATTCCATGTTAGGAAATTTTATATTATCATCATCAACTGCTCACTGTACATTAAAAGGACACTGTCAACTTTGACATCTTTTTTTTTATGAGTTACAAGTACTTTCAAACAATATACCTGTTCTCTAATTGCCTGCTAACTTTTGTGATTTTCCTATCTAAAAAAAACAACAAAAAAACCTCTCCCTTGTTGCCATGTGAAAGACCCACACAAACGGGATAGTGACATAGGAGGAGAGAATAAACATTGCAATACACAAAGTAACCTGAAAAAAATATATTCCCACTTCTAATCTCTCTCTCAGCTAAAGTAATCTTCAGTGTAGTTTGTAATAATTGGAGGTAACACAGTTTCACACACAGGCATGGTTTTAAAATTCATGGTGTCCTTTTAACCACTTTGAGAATTATTATTTGTGTACCTGATGGTATGGGCCCCTTTTGAGAGCCTGGACCACCAATTGCACATCCTCCTCTCTCCACTGTTAAAGCTAATTTTGATTCCATTAGGAGTCCATCCAGAGACTGCTGAGCTGAATTCATGTTGGACCAATGGTGCACCAGCACCAGGGCTCCCCTACTATGAGCTGAAATCGCTAAGAGTTGAAATCACTAAAGAGCTGGAATTACTGAGCTGAGAGCACTAAGTGCTGTGCTAACTAGTGGGGGAGCCTGAAGACCTATCACTAAGCAACTGGCGGAGCCGAGCAGTTTACAGCGTGTTGGAGCAGCCCATGGAACAGTAAGCGGAGTGGAGCGGTTTGCGGGGACGCCTAGAGTGGCTCATGGGTCAGCTGGAGGAGCGGCACAGCTGGTGAGGTGGAGCTGGTCATGGTGAAGGCTGCAGCAGAACTCCACGGAGAGGCGGAGCAGTTGGCCTTGGCCCACGTAAGGTACCCCTTAACACCCTGTGTGGGTCCCCCCCCATTTCCACCCAGGCTGAGGGGGGGTAAAACTCTGCGGATAAACTTTTGAACTCTGGAGTGGCACTGACCAGAGACTTTTGGGTTGTTGGACTTTGGGGTGATTGGACTTAAGACCTTAAGGGGGAAAGGACATTGCCAAATGTACTTGGAGGTGGGTTTTTGCTTATGGTTTGTGTTATAATCCTGTTTGTGGTGTTTCTCCAATGCGATGCCGCATTGTTTCCCTTCTTTATTAAAAGGATTTTGCTACACTCAGACTCCGTGCTTGCGAGAGGGGAAGTATGTAAGTGTCCCAGGTCACTGGGTGGGGGCTCGAGCCAGTTATGCATTGTGTTATTGAAACGGAACCCCTGGATACTGAATCCGGCCCTTGTTGCTGCCAACTCAGAGGGGCAGAAGGGTTACATATGTATTATTGTATCACTTAGGAGCCCCGGTCGTGGACTAGGATCCCACTGTGCTAGGTGCTGTACAAACAGAACAAAAACAAGGTCCTGCCCCCACAATCGAACTGTACAACAAGCAACAGCAGATGGCTACAGACAGGTGGAGTGCAAAGAAACATCCAACAATATTGGTCAGCAAGGCAATAGTATCCGCAATGGGGCAGTCAAACCGTTGTCAAGCTTTTTGTGGGCATCACACCAAGGTGAGTTTAAGGAGGGATTTGAAGAAGGATAATGAGATGGCTTTGCAGATGTTTATGGGGCATTCCTCCCGAGCATGAGGGGCAGAATTAGAGAAAGCTTGGAAGTATTTGTTTGAAAATTTTAACAAGTGGCCAATGGATGCTGGTATCATTTATGGGAGTAGACAATTAGATTGAATGAGAGATGGTACACATGATTCTGTAAAGGGCCTCGAAAGTGAATACAAGCAGCTTTGTTTATGTCACAGAAAATGGGGAGCAGCGGAGGATATTCCCCCTCTCTGGCTAGTAGAGTGATCTTTGCAGCAGCATTCTGAATGGGTATGAGCAGGGCAAGACTGCATTTGTCAAGACCAGAGAGAAAGATATCAGGATGTGAGATAATGAGTTTTAGCCATATGGATGGATAGAGAAGGCCGTAACTCTAGAAATGTGGGGCAGAAAGAATCTGCAGACATAACCGAGATGTGAGGCCTTAAGGAAAGGTCTGTGTCGAAGATGATGCCCAGGTTATGAACTAGAGTGACAGGCAGGATAATGGGGGTATCCACAGTGATCAAGAAGGGAGTAATGGAGAGGGTTTGGGAGCAAGTTTGAGCTGTCTTTTAGCTATGTTGAGGAGATCTCAGAAAGACAGGCTGAGATTTTAGTTTGGACAGAAGGAGACAGGTCTGGAGAAGAGAGGTTCATCTGTGAATCATCCTCCTGGAGATGGTAGTTGAATTTTCTGTTTTGTGGACGAGAATACCCAGAGGTAAGATGTAGAAGGAGAAGAGAGGAAGACCAGAAAGAGCCCTGAGAAGCCTCCATAAAGGAGTGGGGTGAGGAAAGTCTTCCGAAGTACACCCTGAAGGAGCAGTTAGGAAGGCTGCTATCAAGAGTGAGGGGAGATCTGATAGCAGCCTTCAGCTACCTGAAGGGGGATTCCAAAGAGGATGGAGCTAGGCTGTTCTTAGTGGTGGCAGATGACAGAACAAGAAGCAATGGTCTCAGTGGGGGAGGTCTAGGTTGGATATTAGGAAAAATGGTTTCACTCGGAGAGTGGTGAAGCACTGGAATGGGTTACCTAGGGAGGTGGTGGAATCTCCATCCTTAGAGGTTTTTAAGGTCAGGCTTGACAAAGCCCTGGCTGGGATGATTTAGTTGGTGTTGGTCCTGCTTTGAGCAGGGGATTGGGCTAGATGACCTCCTGAGGTCTCTTTCAACCCTAATATTCTATGGAGAGAACTAGGAGAGGATAATCACAGAAGCCAAGGTACACCCAGTTGGCTATAAAAAAGACAGTTTTAAATAAAAGGCTGGCCAGTACAGAACATCGCAAGTGTCTAATGAAAACCTAACAGGAAACAGGGGAACACCAAGCTGAAAGGGCAAATCTTGGAACTACAAAGCTCAGCCCCACAATTTTTGTTTAGATGTGGCAGTTAAACAACATTAATGAGAGTCTGGATATTGAATGTGTAATCTGATCTGTAAAATGAATAGGAATAAGGGAGACTGGTTCAAACATAATAGCTATTATACCAAGATTAGGGCATAGGGGATCTCAAAATGAACCACATAATTGGTCTCAATTGGAGAAATTGACGGGGGCATATGCACCTTTCCAAAAACTGGGTTTGAAAATAGGAGTTCTGGAATTCAAGCAAAAGCTCTAGGTACTAGAGACAGTGGATGGAGTAGGCTAGTACTCGGAGGTGAAGCTGAGAATTATGTCTCTGAAGAGCTTGGCTGACTGGTTTTTGCTCATGTGCTCAGATTGCCAAATGTGTAGGCTTGGAAGAATTTAAACAAATTTCACCATATGCACACAGCCTAACAAAGAGTATTTCATTGAAATTTACAGATGGGTAAAGTAAGAATGCTGCTAGAGAAGTTACTAGAGTTTGATTTAAGGATTTTTACTTTGTATATTCTGACATGTGATGTTGACAATTCTGTGTGTTAATGGTTTAAGTTTTAACTTTTGTATCTCGACATGTCGTCTAACACCCCCCCAATATCCCACAACTTTGATAAATAGATTAGAAATAAAAAACTTAAACCCATAATTTTGCATATTAATTTTAAATTGATAAAATTGAAAAATGCTTAAAATAAACATCTATAGTATCAAAATTATTAAAAATAACTTGAATTCTTCCAAGCCTATATACGTTGGAGTCAAGAAGGAATTTTCCCTCAGGTCAGAATGACAGTAAGAACCTGAAGCAAGAACAGGGAATATTTGTTTGCTGAATGTTTGACAAGCAGCAAATAGTAAAAAGTGGAACTATGGTTACACAAAGTGAACCAGTGGAACTAGTAAATGCTGATACAGAAGGAAACTGTAAGGGGAAAAAGAAATCTGTGTGAGTCCTCAACAGAATGTGGCTTAGCATTTTCAGAGTTCAAAAAGACCCTTGTGACTGCTCCTGGTTTAGCTTACCTGTATTTTGAAGCCCTTTTTATATTGGACACAGGTGTTAGTGCTTATGGGGGAAGGGGGGCAGTGTTAACATAAGGACTATCTGAGAAGATATTAGGGAGAAGGAACAATGAGAGCATGATCCCATCATTAATTTCTCCTCATAACTGAAACAAGCCACAGGGCTCTACGCTTTGGCTAACCACTTAAATCAAAAAGGGTAACTCTTACAGAAATGGAAATTGTATGTGGTCCATTACAGATCACTTTAAGTGACCATGGGAGTGAAGGGTAAGATTATTAAGCAAATAACTTTTCACTACGAATATTTTCTTTGTGGGAGTGGTTAGCATTGTGGATGTGGAGCTGCTACGTAATAATGTAAGAATATTGATCTGCTGTAGTAATCTTATGAACACTATATGGGACCTGGTCAGTGCAGTGAAGTTACTATATATTGGGTAATGACTTTCCCAAGTCAATGCATTAATCTAGCTTAATAGGGAGCTTTGGTAAAACAAGCAGGACAGCAACACTCTGGATCTAGATAGTGGGAGATCCTACCAATAAATCAGAGGGGAGCGCAATGGGTTGTGAGTTTGCCACCAAGACCCTAGAGCAGGGGTAGGCAACCTATGGCACGTGTGCCGAAGGTGGCACGCGAGCGGATTTTCAGCGGCATTCACACTGCCTGGGTCCTGGCCACCAGTCTGGGGGGGCTCTGCATTTTAATGTAATTCTAAATGAAGCTTCTTAAACATTTAAAAAATCTTGTTTACTTTACATACAACAATAGTTTAGTTTAGTTCTATATTATAGATTTATGGAAAGAGACCTTCTAAAAATGTTAAAGTGTATTACCGGCACACAAAACCTTAAATCAGAGTGACTAAATGAAGACTCGGCACAGCACTTCTGAAAGGTTGCCAACCCCTGCCCTAGAGGATTTTGGAGTGCCTATAGGAAGCTTAGACCTGCCTACATCTCCATGTGGAAGATGGATTAACACCTGGTAAGACAGGTCTTAAAAAAAGACTATACATACATCTATTTTTGTGAAAGACTTTTGTTCTAAATACTTTGCTTTAAGACAAGCTGGGTGAGGTAATATATTAGACCAACTTGGTGAAAGACACAAGCTTTTGAGCTACACAGACCTCTTCTTTGGGGCTATTTGGTTACTGGATACAGACGGTCGTTGCTCCCAGAGAGTAGAGAATTGCAGGTATCAAACACAAGTTAGATTTACTGAGGCAATCACGGCTGCAATATAGGGACCTACAGCCCAGTCGGAAAATAGCATGATTCCATCCCAGGTGCTGACCTGAGGCCTGAAAAGGGGGGGAGAGGTGCAGTTGGCCTTTAACAGTGCAATGGCATCATCACAATCTCCCCCTAGACTCCATGAAATATATATTCAGAGGACCATGACAGCATGAAGCAGTGTTAAACACAGGGTGAGAGAGTTCTTTAAGTACTTACGCACTTTGTAAAGCTGCACCTCCTTGCAGTAACAGCAGCTGTTCTGGGGTATGGGCTATACTTGTATGCCCAGAATTTATTCCAAACCTTGACCTGGACTGAGTTGCATGATCCATAGCCATTTTAGTTTGTCATGCAGACTTCTAACAAACATGTTTGTTTTCCTCTTGCAACTTTTCAGTCTACCCATGTGCAAATTTAAACAAACCCAAACCTCAGTGGATTTTGACTGTTTATGGTCTGGAAAGACTGCAGTGAAAAGCCTTGTGATTACAGTACACAGCTGAACAACAATGTATAATGGCAAATGTGATTTAATGAGCACGGGAGTTTTATAGTAATCTGATGTCCGGTTTTTTTGACTATAGAAATAATAAATGGAGATTTCTGCTACGTATGGTTTTGGTGAAAGCCAGCTGGCCCTCTGTTAACTAAAATTCCCCTCAGATAGCTGAGAAACACAAAAGGAAGATTTGGAACAGTTTGTGTTCAAGTGTAGGGACATTAAGTGATGAAATTAATCAATCACATTCATTTCCAGAATGAAAGTCTGTTACATCCTAGTTACTTTATAAGCTCCAAGGTCAACTTCATCAGCTTGGCACCATACAGCCTAAAGTATTTAGTCTGCTGCCCCATATAAGTTATGATTCATACCTGATGTAAAATTAATGTTAAAAATTAATTTGTAAGAATTATAGCATTCCTGTTGTCCTGATTTGTAGAGGCATTGATTGGAAGTTGCAAGTACTTAGCAACTCTTTAAACAAAGTGTCAATTCGAAAACAGTTTACTCTAGTGGCTTGACGCCAATAGGAGTCTTTTCATTGATTTCAATGCGGTTTGGATGGGGCCAAGACCATTATTGTGCAAAAGCATTATAGTTCGGGGGGAACAAGTGGCAGATAGCTACTGGAGGAGTTGGTTTGTGTGATAAGATGCAAAGGCAGGTGTAAAACCTATTGTGTTTTCTCCCTTTGAGAGAACATGGAGTCCTGGGGTAGATTCTGCTGATGAAAGCCCTCTTCTGTATGTGGATTTAAGGTTTTGTGTTAGAGCTAAATTGAGTCAATCAGTTGTCCAGCATGCCATGGTTTAATCACAATTTTCAGTCCCTTTGTCTAGATTTCTCCCTTAAGGATCCCCAGGAAGGCTTTGCCACACTTCAAACAATTTGGATGGGATTTTTGAAAGCAATCAGCATTGGCCCACCTTTGCTGCTATTAAAAGTTTACCAATAGCTAAAAACTCTGCACTGGGAAGACTTAGGCCAACTCAAAGTTTTTTTGAAAATCCCACCTATTGCATTTTTATGTGAGTGGAAATTAAAAACAAAACCAGGTAGCTATCACTTCAGTTGTACTCAGTGCCTATAATTTACAAAGATACTTTTTATTTTCAGTCAGTTTGGGAGGAAAGTTAACATTTCTTGAAAAAGTTAAATTATAAGCCAGTTAAGATGATATACAGTACGTTTGATAACTGTTTCCATTAGAGTTTAGCGCAATATCTTCTCGTTGACACTTAGAATGGACTGTTCAGGAGGATTTTCTTTAGAACCAGCTGTGCAGTTATTGTTTATAGCTACCCATTTCCTTCATGTCTTAAGGCTATATTCAGATCTTACATAGTCATCTGCACACCCGAAATGTATGGGAAATGGTAGTCTCTACTAGATACATCCCCAATTAATAAATTCCATTTGGGCAGACCCCTCTGTCCTTGCTGACTCTCTGCATAGAGCTCATTGCAAGATCAGGGACTTTGGCAGGAGGACTAAGAATCATGCAAAAAGGGGAAAAGATGATCCAACAAGTTAAATGTTGTCTCCTCTACCAAAATGGAAGTGGACTGAACAAGCTCAGTCACCTAAAATACTTTTTTTTAACCTTTTGCAGGGGGCTGGTGACAATTCAATAGACTCCATCAATCAAATTGGCACAGTAACCTTTAGAGGTGAGTGATGAACTATCCAGGGGCAATCTTTGACTAGGGGTGGTTTGGAAGCTGAGCCATTACATGCTGTACACCAACAAAGTGAAAATGTAGCTGTTTATAGTATTTATTTTGCCTTGTGCTATAATGTTTGTTTAAATGTAAGAATTTGTTTAACCCATTCAAGCATAGGCAGTGGTATAATATTGTTGTATACTGATGAAAGGTGGTCCATTCACTACGTATGAAATTAATCAAGATCCAGAGATCAACTCCTCCTATTGATGCATGTTGAAAGGGCAGAAATAATACACTAACAAAACTTCCATATGCCCAATCCTAACTACAGAATGATTAAAACCTGTGTGGGCCTTTCTTCTGTGGATGGACTAGATCCCTATTCTAACCATTTTACCAGAACCTCGAAGGGCTGTAACATGATTTAGTAAGACATTAAAACATATCTTAGTGCAAAGTATGTTTTAATCTTTTTAGGATGAGCTACTAAATCCAAAAACATAGTAGATTTGCTAAGCCAAGGTATGTCCCAATAAGAGTTTGAAATAAGCATTTGATGTCTTGCAATGTCATCCTTAAGGACAGGGTGTGCAGGACTAGACACAGGTTTTTGTTGAAACCAGAAATAACTTTTATAAGATCATACATAATGATACATTGCTCTTACATTAGTAATTTACATTTAATTATTTTAAAAAGGTCTAAGGCTTTTTGTCATCTGGCTGTACCTTTTTTGAAATTTTAAGGTTGCCTCCCTAGAACAATCTATTAGTTTGCTTCTAATATAAATATAAATTTGTCAAATTTAAAACTGACCTCAATGCTGATATTAAAGCTTTTTCATTTAAAAAAGGCTAGACAAGCCAAGTGGAGAAATTCAACATTTCTCTGTGAAGTTGTACATTTACCACATCCAAAATGGATGACTAAAAGAAAAAGCCCAATAGTCTGACAAATACTAATTCCATCTAGAACTAACATTTTAGCTCTAAATGTTGTTGTTTTCTGAGCAGTCTGGCAAGGACCTTGTACACATGCAAGACTCAATGGTCAGTTATTTCAAAGCATTAGAGCAACTGAGTCACTTGTGCTGCTTAGTAATTATTACAACCCATCTATCAATCAGCGCAGAGTGTGGCCTATCCTATTGTCAGTGGCAGTTTTGCAATCAACTTCAACAAGCTCAATGCTACAGAATGCAAAAGCACCTCCTTGGCAGTGCTCAGCATCCTACACTCCCAGAGAGATCAATGGGAGTTAATAGTAGCCAGCATCTTGCTAATCAGCTCATATAAACTATGGCAACCCATTGAGTTCCTCAGCTGATGTACAGTGGTGTGTATCTGGCCCTTTGTTCTCAATCATAACCTCATAAAAATAAATCACACTAGTATTTAGGGCCAAAAGATAAATTAGCAGGGTCCTGACATTTTCTATCAGTGGTCACCAGCACAGGGTCAAAGAACACACTGAGCTCATATACTGTATTTTAGCTTGAAAGTACAGCTGCCATTTACCTTGCAACTGGAATCTAAATATAAATACATTAGTAACCACACACATTTACACAACACAGTACTAGCAATATTAAGGGATGCAGCACCTACTCTACATAACTGCCTTTTGTTAATATAGATACATCAGAATAAATGCTATTTGATATGTAACACACCCTTCTTTAAAAGTCAATGGCAGTAAAACAGCCAAAGTTCAGGTCCAGGCCTCAGTTAACTTCAAATTATGAAGTCAGACAAGTTGCACAGCATATCATCATCATCAGTGTAATGGTAGCACTAAAACACAGAACAACAGTTAATACTTCCACAGTGAGCTGGAGATCTCTTCTGATGACATTTAGCCACACTTGGCTCTCCCATCCCTCTAATATGAGCGTCTTTCAGGCATGGTACAAGATACCTTTATCACACACAAAGTATGTGGACAAGGAATAATAGTAAAAACACCCAATATTGGCTTGAAGTTTGCATCCTTACAGACAATTTGCATTATTTTAAGTAGAGTTTCACTGGGATTTGCACAAAGTGGGCTAACGAGGTGATCACTGTCCGTATTTTCCACTTTGGCCCACAGGTTTCTTTTAACTTGATAGGAATAGGATTAAAAGGAAAAAGAAATTGTATATATTCTTTGCCAGGCTAGTGGTGTTGCTAATGTTCTTCAGAGCAGCGGCCTTTCCTCAAGCTCACATCATCTAATCCAATATCCCCAGTTCTGCCTTTCCCTTTTTCACCTTTGAAAATAACCTGGGGAAGGAAATAAGACACACAGTCAGATGTAAATTAAAAAAAAAAAAGACAAGACTGGCTACCTGTTCTGAAGGGTTCCAGCCTCAGGGAATGTAGAGACATATCCCTGGATGTTGGTATTTGTAATGGATAAAACACTTGCAGTGATCTCTAGAAGTGTGCTTACTCTGCTGCTCGAAGCAGAGAGTTCAGCTTGGAGGGAGGAATCTATCTCCAGGGGTGTTGATCCCTCTCTTTAGATATTTAAATCATTCCTCCCAGTAGTCACTTTATCCATTGCTCTAAAGAGCCATTTTATTTTTTGTAGTATTTTGAAAACATTTTCCCTCCCCACATTGCAAATCATCAATTTGAACAGTGAATTTATTGTAAACTGACTCTAGAAATAGTATCCCCTATATAACATGTTCCAAGCTTCTGGAGAAATGTGCTAATCTAAACTTTGACTTTCTACAACATGATGTAGCAAATGCTGCGTATCTGCATTTTAAACAGATAACTAAAAATACACCTAGTTTGAATGAGAGAGAGCTCAACCGATTTAAAGTAGGATGACTAAGAGAATATAAGATGAGAGGACCACGGCAGAATAATATGCTGTAGACTGTTCCCTAAATCCAAACAGGTACTAAACTCTAGCTGAGCCCATTTTATATTTATTTTAATCCATCTACAATCACTCATATCAGTCACCTGCACTGGTGCGATTAAATCAAAGACTAAACTGTTTTAACATGAGCAAATGTTTTGTCCGTGGTCTGAAAATTAAATCAAACATTCCAGCAAGATTCCCTCATTAGATAGGAGAACCTGCATGCTCCCCCCACCCAAAAAACCAACAACCCCGAACAGGATATGAATGCAGTGACCCTGTCAAAACTAGAGTTTAGATAAATTCATGTAGGATTTTGCAATACACGAATTCGGATATAACACAGTAAAGCAGTGCTCCGGGGGGGTGGGGCTGTGCACTCCAGTGGATCAAAGCAAGTTCAGTATAACGCGGTAAGATTTTTTTGGCTCCCGAAGACAGCGTTACTTCAAGGTAGAGGTGTACTTTACTACAATCAGACTTTATTACTGATGTAAAGAAGTCAATACAAAGGAAAGATCTATCATCAATTCTGTAAAATAATGTTTACGTTCCCTTTAGGCTTTTCGGATTAATGAGGGAAATTAGAGCAAAAAGACAGTATATATATTGGCTTAAATTTTCAGAAAGCGTTGGGGTGTCTCAAAACTGGGGTACTGAACTGGGGTACTGAAAATCATAGCTGATATTTTAAAATATCAGCTCTCTCGCAAATGCATCTTGTTGTTTTATATTTGGTTTTTCTGTGATAGAGGGGCTGTTTGCTTCGCTATGATGTGGCCTTATTCCAAGAGCCTCTAGACTATTTTTAAAAGACTAAGGTGCAGGTGTTTATAAATCCATCTCTAAATGCTGTCTTCCTTGTTCACAAGTTCTAGTGACCTCCTATATTTGTTTAGTTTTCAGTCAGGCAGAGTATTTTTACATATGACAGAGGAAAAACAGGGGCTATTCATCTCTTAGGTCTAGTATCAGCCTCCTATACTAAAACACTGAAAACTGTATAGACAGCTATACTTACACTTTTGATGCCTGAGTCCTGCAAAGTTATTTGAGTTTGTCTCCAGCCATGGCCGCCATTTCTTCCCCAAACTGCTGGTCCATGAGCACCATTTTTTCTTAAAAACACTTGGAGTAGACCAGAATGTAGTCCAGATACCTTATGCCTAAAGGACAGACACAAGTCCCCTGAATGAGCTAACTGCCCAAGGGGCAAGACCAGACGTGCCACTTTTCCCTCTTTGCCTTTGGGTTCAGAGATAGTCACATACTGTCCACCTGCAAAAGAAAAGGCAGCTCTTTTTAAATGTTTCCAAGCATGATCAGTACCTTTCAAGTACAAAGACACATGTACTTAATGTGCCATCAGTCTTGCAAATTCCTGTGTCTTAGTGATTTCTAAGTAGTCCTGGAGTTTGAAATCCCTGTTGTAAATGTGTTGCTTCGCTGCCTTAGCAGAGATTTAAATTTCCGTTACAAGTCATTGACTCTTCAATAACACTGCTGCACAGGAAACTTCACTCAAAAGCCTTAATGATAAACTAAGCCTCCTAAATATTATTCTAGATACCAGTTATGAAATGACAAGATGTAGGCACTCACTAATACATGTGAATTCTGGACAAACAGTAAAGTTTTTGAAAATTCCCAAATCCCATTTTCAGAGGTGACTTAGGCATTTAGTAGCCTAAGTCTCATTGTACTCTCCAGTGCATGTTCTGTTATAATGTTAGATATTACTCTCTTTGGTGAGAGATACCTGCATATAAGTGAAAACCAGAGGACTTCATGGCAAGGCAACATTTATAAAAGCCAAAATCAAACATGTAAGCCCAATAAATTCTTCTAGTGACCCTTTTTATGTCGGCTGCTAAAACTATGATAAGTGAGACTTTTGGTATGGTTATGGGATATTTAGGAGACCTAGAGGATTTTAAAAAAAACTTTGAACTCATTAAAGCTAGAGCAACATTTCAGGTTGGAATGACACCCAACTCGTTTTTTGCAAATCTAAGCTGACTGGAAAAAAAATTACAAAACAATATCATCCAACTGAAAACTCCATGTTCTTACCATAAAACAAACAGCCTTGATATCACAGCAGAATGTCAAATCAAAATTCACTTTAAAGTTCTTAGTATTAATTACGTTATAAAGGTTCCATGAAATCTGAGCTGTTGAAGTCAGTGAGCCTGAAAATGCTTTTTCCATATTGCAGAGATGTACAGAATTTACTTAATTATAACAGTTTAATCTTTTACTCTGAAGTTTAGTCGCAGTTTTAGTCTAACTAGGTTTGAATATTTCGTGTTCAATTTGATCGTTATTTTTGCCTAAATGTTTGTTCTAAGCAAAGCTATGATGATTTTCTTTAAAACCATCTCTTAGCAAGAAAGTATGAATGTGATTTTAACAAAATAATGTGCCAAGATAAAGCGAACAATTGAATTAAAAGAAAAAAGTCCATAATCTCAGTCTTCAATTCAGCAAAGCATCTGCCTGAATTCCATTGACTTCCATGAGACAATCACATGCTTAAATGCATTGCTGAGTTGGCTCCACAGATAGGAACAGTGTCATGCAGTGCAATCTGCTTAAAAAAAATATGCTATGCTTTGTCTACACATTGTTTTTGGAACAGTACAACTAAATTGGTAGAAAAAAAATTTTTTAGTTCAGTATGACCCTCTAGCATGGATAAAGGTGCTTGTTATACTAGTCCAAACACCTTTAAACCAGAAGAACTGCATCCACTCTGGAGAGCTGCACAGATTTATCTAAATCACTATGAAGTTAATTAAATGTTTTCCTACTGTGTGTGTAGACAAGCCCTACAAGAAGAGACCTTCACCTGTTTTCTTTAGGTTTACCTTGTATGTAGAAATAGCACAGCACCTTTAAAATGTATCTTCTGATAAACCACTTTAAAAAAACAAAAACCCTAAATAGCAGGGCTTTGAAAGCCAAGAAACAATTGGCCAGCTGCAAAGAATAGATCTGTGAAATGACTGGGTGTTTCTAAGTAGCAGCAGTGTATGGATAAGAAGCTGGGAACATAGAATATAACTGGAAAAAAATGTATGAAAGAGTTCCAGCCAGCTAGCCAAGTGATCTTTTTGAAACTGATGCTTTTCAAAACCACCCTGCAGTAAACAAAATTCATTCATTTTATAAAAGTGAGTGCACCTAATCAAAAACTCATTGTAGGTCAGACTTTGTTCTGGGACACAAGCATCTTAATTTAGCATTACATACATATAACTTATGTCTTTTCTGAGCCTGAGTCACATGAGAAAGGAGTGGTGCTTAGAGGCACTATACCAATACAGTGGGGAGGATGGAGATCATGCTCCTTACTACACCTGTTGAACAGGTTTAAATCAGTACTGCCCCCAGTGCACAAGGATGATGGCCCTGACCTGACTCCATCAGATAAGGATGCCTCTATTACAGTGCTGAATACCTTGGTCCTTATGCTGGAGGAAAGGACTTCTTCCACCCTCCCCGCCCCCACACTGGGGCTATGATTTAAGTCATAGTATTTTACAACCAGGGAATGCATTTCCTTTCAGTGTCTACAATCGGTCACATGAGGCATTCTTTCTATGATGTAATCCCATAGGGTCTAATGGAGAGCTAAAGGAGTGTGTCTAATCTCCATCCCTTTGGTAAGAGGGCTGAAGGGGAATGCATGTTTAAACTTCACCATAGAGCTCTCAGTACTATGTGGAGACAGATTTGGCAGTAAAAACTGACTTGTGTCCAGCCTTGATTTTTTTGTAAACTCAGTGTATTCTTTTTGTGGAGAGACCAGATTCTCTGAGGTGTATCAGTATGGAGTGGTTCACTGCCCTGAGTGAATACCAGCTGGGATCCAGAAAAAGCCTGTGATTTGTGGCCTTTGTTCCATTCAACTCAATATTCCAAGGTCCCTTTTTGCTACCTGAGATGTACACTGTAAATTTTGAAAAATCATATATAGTAAAAATCTACCCTCCTCCTCTTTTTACTAGAACAGTTTTCCTGTGTACATACATTTGTAATATTTTATATTGGATTTCTGTAAACTACGCTCTGACTTGGGAATGTTAAGGTAGAAACAGAACTTTGTATTTAAGAGTAGAGCCAAAATTATTTCCAGCTTTGCCCGCAATTTTAAAAATATCTCCTCATATCCTTGAACTATAGATTGGAATAAATAAATTGGGCCACATTTCAAGTTCTATTCTTTCTTCCCTTAATTGAATAGGGAAAACACTTCACTGTTCCTTCATAGCCATTCCTATCTAGAAGGTCCAGGCAAACAAAGAGCCAGTTGAGGTATAGTGGTATACTTCCATTCAATGTTATCAACGCTGAAGTAGCAAAATCCCCACTACATCTAATGGGAGCAGGTCCTAAAACCATTGAGTTGTAGGTCATTTCTTAACCTACTGTCAATTAGCAAAGTTTTGAGAATCTCCTTCTGCTCAGATTAAATGTAATAGGAGCTCTGTCACCAACTTCAAGGGGAGCAGGCTTGGGTTCTTAAACTAAAACAGGTGTGACTGGACAAAGTTATTGTACCTGATGGATCTCTAAGTGGTTCCCAGTGCAAATCATCATCTTTATCTTTGATCCATCCACACAGACCACTATCGAAGTTACAGCTGTGCACCAGGATACCTGCAAAGAACAGACCAAACAGACACATAAGAACAGTCCTTGATCCTTAAGGCTGGCAGACCACTGACCAACTTTGACTGGATAGAATTTACAAGTGCAATATATTGAGCTATACAAAAAGAAGCTACAGCAATATTAACAAGTACTAGGCAAACAACAGTATCAATTAATATACTATTTAGAGCACAAACCTGTGTTAATAAAACTCACATTTGTAAAGGAAGAATGAGACCAATTAGTTGAAGGGACAGTTAAAAACCAAGAATGTACAAAAACAGCTGATATGCAGGTATCCTGCAAAACTGTATCCTGTATAGTAAACTTTATAAGTACCTGGATCATCATTTGCTTCATCCTCATCTGCACTAATCCCTCTTTCAATTTCAAATATTTCAAACAGATCGTTGCTCACTCCAGGCTGTCGTGGTACTAGAAGAGAAAGTAATTTTTAAAGAAATGATTGAGGTAGATAAAAATAGTCAATGACCTACTTACTTATCTTTAATGAAAGGAAGAGAGAAAGCCTCAGGCTTATGCTCTTCTTGATTAATTCAATATATTTAATTACATTTCACATGAAGATTCATAAACTTCCTGCCTCAGTGATTTATGCTGGAACATTTGTCTCTGTAAAAGGTGATTCAAAAAATTCTGAAGGCTCTGCAAACGAAGGCCGTTTAAAAAAAGTTCTCTGCAAATACATTTTCAAATAAATAAAACAGTCAAATGTGCTCTCTGCTAAAGCCTGAGCTGCCCCAAGTCAGCATCTCAAATGATCTGGATTACTAACTTTCACTGCCAGTAATGAGAATCTGAGGTCACACATGAGAGAATCTGCAATACCACCACATGCACCTGACCAGCATTTAGAAACGCCACGGTATAAAAGATTAGAATAAAACTTGATGATAATCCCTAAATGAAGAAGATCAGGATTATATTTTGGAATAGGTGATAGTTTACAACACTGATGCCTGAGGGTCAAACAGTACTCTGAAGAGATAAATCGAGCATGCAAAGGAGAAAATGCAAGGTCAGAGGTTTGTTTTAAACTTATTTCAGTTGAGTAATAGTCTATCAAAAAATCCAGGCTTCTGCCTCTGTGCTTTTTGTCTTCCTTTGGCACTGTTGGTTAAATTTATTCTAAAAATATAGCTTAAATGTAGCAAAATAATAGAACCCAGGTCTTCCATTTACCAGCACTTTACTTAATACACATGCTGAGTACTACTCAAGAAAGAGACATGGAGGGACACTGGACAAATAAGTGACATAGCAGTTTGCTCCCAGTCCCTCTCCTCCAGTGCCGCTGCCTACACCTCCTCCCACCCATAGCCTCCTCTCCTCCTTTTCCCCAGACTGCACATCATTCAGCTCCAATGCAGGAGACATGGCATTTCCAAAGGACTGTGGATTTGATGTCACAGCCTCTTGATTTGGTGCTTCCCAATCCTGAGAGCTAAGCACTGTGTGCACGTGGGAGAAGAGGGATAAAGCTCCACCCAGGAGCACTAGAACCCCTCTGAACACAGACCCCAATGCCGCTGCCTTGCTGTGTGATCTTGGACAGGTCACTTATCCTCTCCACCCTTTATTTTGCCTACCCCATAAAGATGTTGCAAGGCCTCACTAAAGAATATTAAGTGCCAGACTGTAAGTTCTTTGGGGGCAGGGACTGTCTAGTCTGTGTTTGTACAGTACCTGTCATGGGGCACTAGTCTCTGCTCTACTGCAATACAAAATCACAGGTCTCCCAAGCGCCACACATTTCTCTTTAATGTCACACCTGCCTCCGTTTTCTCACACACTGCAAGGCAGCATGAGCCAAAATGTCTCCTCAGGCACAAGGGAGAGAGAAGGGGGGATAGGCAAGAAGCTCCTTTGCTGCACATGCACTGCTTCTCTCTGCTTCCTTCCTAAGAACTTCCAGCACAGCTGGAGCAAGAGAGAGACTGGAGCTCCAGCCTGCACACCTAGCAAGACACATACAATGGTCAGGTAACAACTGTCACTACAGTGTGACTTGTGGGAACTGGGGATATCAGTTCCTGTATTCCCCACTGCTTCTCGCACTTTATGCACATCTCAACCCCTGCCATACTCATTGCCTTCACTACACTGTTTTCCTGTCTCTTTCAGTTTCTTTACACTCCGCTGCTCTAGAGCCAAATGCCTCATTGACTTCCCCTCTTCCCTCAGCCTGAAGGGCTCAAAAATGGCTGGAAGTATTTTTCTGAAACTTTCCAAAAAATATCTGGGCAGAGAGCATTGATAATTTCAGCCCTAAAGAGATGTGTGAGAGAAAGTTATGAGCAATTTAAAAGGGGAGTTTAAAATGGACGCTGGAATTCAACCATAATCATAGCTGTCACTATAATACAGGCCCTGTGCCCCAGTTGCTGCACTCAGCTTTATAACAACTACACAGAAAGGAAATCATCTCTTTGCCTATGAGGGAGTCTTTGGCTATGAAACTTGGAAAAGACAGGAATCCTTGAAATTAAAAAGGCCCTTGAGGGATTCATATTTGCAGAATATGGAATGTCTGCAATGATTGCTTATACTGCCACTTAAATACACTGACCTTGAAATTCCAGACAGTTCCAGGGACCCTTACTATACTAAAGGGTCTCAGTGCTCCCTTGACTCAGGGTATTCTGTAGCATTCTTCTAACCATATCCGTGTGCCAAATTTAGTTTTCCAGATACAGTACACAAATATTGCATCTGAAGGACAGCTGTAAGCTGTAGCTAAATAGATTATTGCACCTGTTAACAGCTGTCTTGAAAATTCCTCTTTCAGCCACACACCTAGCACATCATTAATGAAAGTAGTAATGCATTTCAGACTTATCCTCATATATTAGAGCTCCCTGTGGTGCTTAGAATATTTATGGTTTGATTTAATTATTCACACCATCAAAACATAAAATAAGAACTAGAAGCATGCTTGCAATTCAGTTTTAAAATAAATTCTAAAATGTATCAATAGGCTTTTTTAGATGACTGAAAATAAAGATGAATTTAGTGATTTAAGATTCTGACCAGAAATGAATATGGTTATTTCTATTAAATCACACCCAAACTGAGGAAGAAAACACCTGTTAGCTAGAGTCTTTTTTGCACTGGAAGCAATGTGTAAATAACATTGCTAAATGTGTACTCTAACTTGTCAAATCCAGGGAACTGGAAAATGCTCAGTAATATAAACAGAATCTTAAATCAGGATCAAACAGATTTTATATATACATGGTTACAACTTTGGGAATTTTAACAAAACAAAAGAGGTAATAAGAGCTTCACTAAACACAAATATGTGCTTTAAAGGTAACAAATTACATGTTATGAAGGAGATATTTTTGATCCTTGTATGCAACATTCATGTATGTTAATAAGCAAGCTCCCGACCGACTCAAAGGGTCACTAGACCCTGCCATAAAAACAGACATAAAACCTGAAGACATATCTCCACCATTACGATGATTGATCACAACACACCTTTCAAGATCCATAGGTTCTACACATACTGACCACCTCATCTAGTGCACTGAATGGCCCAATAAGAACTGTGTGGGTGAAATGAGACAATCACCACGCTCTCGAGTGAACTCACACAGAAAAATGATAAAAGACAAAAACACCATATCGCTTGTGGGCAAATACTTTTCACAAAACGAGCATGCCATCTGTGACCTCTCAATCCTCATCTTCAAAGGAAACCTGCACAACACCTTCAAAAGACGACCCTGGGAGCATAAATTCATAATTTTGTTAGACACCAAAAATCTTGAACTCAATAAAGACACTGGATTTATGGCTCATTACAAATACCTAGAACCCACTAACCCACATTTCTCCTATGACTGCAGGGGTGTTAACTGCCCTCTTCACCTTGAATGGTCACTTGCAACATGTTAACTCCTTCTGATAATCAATCTGTTCCACCTCCTATTGAGCTGTGACACTGCCAGTACCTTTCCCAAGTCTGAAGAAGAGCTCTATGTAAGCTCTAAAGCTTGTCTCTCTCACCAACAGAAGTTAGTCCAATAAAAGATAGTACCTCACCCACCTTGTCTATTAATCAAACAAAAGATTTAAATAATCTGCAGTAAACTGGATATTTCCCCCTCATATTTCAGTCAGCTTTAAGAACAGTTATTTTCTTCCATTGTAAACTCTTTAGCATTAGGAATGTCTTTGTCCATTTGTAAAGTACTGTAGATCATGTTCTTATACTCTCACTATTATGTGGAATAGCACCTACTCCACAAATAGTCCCAATGACTTCAGTGTAACCCCATTTGCAGAGCAAAGTCTAGTGTAAGTAAGAGTATTAGAATTTGGCCTTTTTATTTATAGCACAATACATCATTTTTAACAATAGTTTTGCTATTTCATTTTTAACATCTGTTTTGCTTATACATTAATTTTCTTTAGCGTTAACATTACAAAAAAGCCCATATAAAAGCTCTGCATATCCTGAAAATAGTTAATATTTATACTATTATGTGGTTACTGTAAGTCTAATATACAAATGGAAATAATTATTAACCTGAGCAAGCCAACAAACCAAAATGGAAAAGCTCCAGAAAAGACTGAGCCCCAGTTGTACTCAAGAACCTACTCCTTCCCCCAAACCCTATCAAACAAATGGCATTTGCAGCATGTCCGTGTTACCAAGTACAGGCTATTTCAGACCAAGGAAGGGAGCAAGTTTCAGAGTCCCGGGGCCCTCACTGAGAATGCCCTGCTCTTCTTTTATAATGAGGGTGATCCAGCTTGAACTCCTCTTCCTACTGGAGCTATGGCAGTAAGACACCGGGAAAGAGACAGTCTTTCAGATAGGCAAGGTTAGCAGTAATGCCTACACAAAAGATTTAAGATCCATTTCAGCTAGGTGCTTAAGCACATGCCTAACTTGAAGCATGTGACTAGTGTGATGGATTTTTGTTGAATCTGGGGCTTACAAATTCTTAAAAATCCTTAATGGGAAATTGACTGCCAATTGATATTAAAAATTCTCATTGCTACACAGGGCATTACAAACAAAAGTGAATCAGTTTGAAAGATACCACAACGTTTTTAAATGAAATAAAACAGAATAAGTAACTATCAAAGAGGGAGTATTCTGAAAGTCCAATGGCAAAGTATTGTAGAATTAGAGCTGGATGAATAGTGAAAAATAAGTTTTCAAGAAAATGCAATTGAATAAAAACTGCAAATTTGCTTTGGCATCCAGAGACCCATTTTATGTGCTATTCATAGTCACGAGCTGGTGCCTGGCTTGGGAGTTCACTGGGCTTCACACCAGTGGATGGAGCAGCACTGACACCTTATTAGAGAAATTTTCCATGAGAGTTTCCATATGAGGAGAGATTAAAGAAGACTGTGACTTTTCATAAAATTATGAATGGTGTGGAGCAAGTGAATACAGAAGTGGTATTTATCCCCTTACATAAACGTGAGCCAGGGGTCACACAATAAATTAATAGGCAGCAGGTTTAAAACAACCATAAGGAAGTACTTCACGAAGTGCACAGCAAACTTGTGGAACTATTGACAGGGGGATGTTGTGAAGGCCAAAGTATAACTGGGTTCAAAAAAGAATTACATAAATTCACGCAGAGTAGGTCCATCTATGGCTATTAGCCAAGATGGTCAGGGACACAACCCCAGCCTCTAATTGCCAAAAGCAGAGCATGGACGACAGAGGATGGATCACTTGATAAATTGCCCTGTTCTGTTCACTTGCTCTGAAGCATCTGGCACCGGCCATTTTTGGAAGACAGGATATTAGGCTAAATGGACCATTTTGTCTGACCCAGTATGTTCTTATGACCCTGCCATCTTTCCTCTACTAGCCAGAATCCAAGGGAAACTGAATGGCCCTGTAATTTCCCTCTCCTTTCCTAGCACTCTATAAAGAGATGTATGGTGAAGAGGGATTTGAGAACACAAGTATGTTGCCTATAAACTTCTAGATCTTATGTAACCAACAATCAGCGGGTACAATTGCAATGGGGCAGTTCAGGGAAACGGTCTCCTTTCAGATACATTTATTATCTTGTTCCTATTCTCTTTTCTGAGTTTGCCCCATCAGCCAATATGATGCAGTGTCACTTGACCCCCTGCTATCAGTACCCAGGACCAGTATTGGTGAACTTCCTGTCCTATTCTGATCTACTATAACCATTTAACAAAAAGTTCTTCTTTGAGTGCTTGCTCATATCCATTCCAATTAGGTGTGTGCGCGCCGCGTGCACATCCATCGGAAGATTTTTACCCTAGCAACACTCGGTGGGTCAGCTGGGCGCCCCCTGGCGTGGCGCCGCTATGGTGCCTGATATATACCCCTGCCGACCCGTCCGCTCCTCAGTTCCTTCTTAACGCCCGTGTCGGTCGTTGGAACAGTGGAGCTCAGCTTAGCTGATTTCCACCTCCCTAGCTTTTCGCTGTTCTAATACTTATTGTGTATATAGTTTATTCTCTGTAGTTCTAGTTAATAGATTTTTGTAAACGTAGTTAGTGTATATAGTTCAGAGGGTCGGAGATTAGCCCTTTCCGTCTCCTGGTGCCCAGGCCCATGCCTGGCTCACCAGGTTTCAAACCGTGCTCGGCCTGCCGTCGGCCGATGCCCACGGCAGACCCCCACGACTCCTGCCTCAAGTGCTTGGGGGAATCCCACCTTGCAGACAAGCGCCGGATCTGCAAATCGTTCAAGCCACGGACGAAAAAGGAGCGGGACTTTCACCGTAAGCAGCTCCTAATGGAGGCAGCCCTCACTCCTCCACCTTCAGCACCGGCTGCTGGACAGTCCTTGCTGGGGAGAAGTGCCTCATCAGCACCAGAGAGCGCCAGCACTGCAAAGACAGCTTGGCACCAGCCGTCACCGGCCCAGAAACCGGCCCGGCACCGCTCCCTCTCCCCGCGTGTCCACCCCGGAGAAGGTACTTACTCCGTCTTCTCCCACCCTATGGTCTCGAGGTTCCTCAAAGGTTTGGAGCATCTATACCCCCAAGTACGATGCCCCGTCCCTTCCTGGGGCCTCAACTTGGTCCTGACGAGAATAACGACTCCTCCATTCGAGCCATTGGCAACCTGCTCGCTCCTGTTTTTGTCATGGAAAACAGCCTTCCTTGTGGCCATCACATCGGCTAGGAGAGTCTCTGAGCTTCGGGCTCTGATGGTGGACCCACCATACATGGTGTTCCACAAAGACAAGGTGCAGCGTCCACATCCAGCGTTCCTCCCTAAAGTAATCTCGGCCTTCCATCTCAACCAGGACATATTTCTCCCGGTCTTCTTTCCCAACCGCATACATCTCGTAGAGAATAGCAGTTGCATTCCCTCGACGTCCGTAGGGCACTCGCCTTCTACATTGACTGAACAAGAGCCTTCCGCAAGACGCCCCAACTTTTTGTGGCAGTGGCAGATCGGATGAGAGGCCTACCCGTTTCTTCTCAGAGAATTTCGTCATGGGTAACTGCGTGCATCTGTACTTGCTATTATCTAGCTCATGTCTCTCCGGGACATATTACCGCTCATTCTACCAGGGCTCAGGGCTCAGGCCTCATTGGCCGCCTTCCTAGCTCGAGTACCCATCCAGGAGATATGTCGAGCAGCTACGTGGTCTTCAGTACACACCTTCACTTCCCATTATGCCCTGGTGCAACAATTCAGAGAGGACGCAGCCTTCGGCTCTGCAGTTCTACACGCTGCAGTATCACACTCTGACTCCACCGCCTAGGTAAGACTTGGGATTCACCTAATTGGAATGGATATGAGCAAGCACTCGAAGAAGAAAAGACAGTTACTCACCTTTGTAACTGTTGTTCTTCGAGATGTGTTGTTCATATCCATTCCAAAACCCGCCCTCCTTCCCCACTGTCGGAGTAGCCGGCAAGAAGGAACTGAGGAGTGGACGGGTCGGCAGGGGTATATATTCGGTGCCATAGCAGCGCCACGCCAGGGGGCGCCCAGCCGACCCACCGAGTGTTGCGAGGGTAAAAATCTTCCAACGGACGTGCACACGGCGCGCACACACCTAATTGGAATGGATATGAGCAACACATCCCGAAGAACAACAGTTACAAAGGTGAGTAACCGCCTTTTCACCCTGTTAGCATTATCTTTTGCAGCTTTTCTTCCACACTTTGTAACCCCTCCTCTCCCTACCTGAGGGCAGGAGTTTAGGGAGACTGGCCAGCAGTGCATGGCAGTATGACTCTGCAATAGCCATGTTCCCATAGGAGGGAATGGGGAGTATTTTGGCCTCATTCTGATGTCCCTAAATTATGCAGGTGTCCTGAGAGCTGTAGGACATTCTGGCAGATCTTTGTGCCTCCAGAGGTTTGTGCCCGCTGCCTGCTACACGAGACCCTTGTCATTTTGCCTACCCCACTTGCAGAATGAATTGCAGGAAATCTCATGTGGGAGATGATAACCTGTGCAAGGGCCAGGAAACTTTCTAGTTTTACAGGACAAAGTGGTCCCCAAGTCACTAGATGAAATTCCATTTCCAGTCCCTGTTTACCATATAGACATGAACATTCATGTATAGCAAGTTTAATATAACTATGTATAATTTAGAGCCCCACACTAAGATTTCTCCAAACGTCTTCCAAAAGACCCCTTCTAATGTTAATTTCACAAACTCTGAGAATGCTTTAAAAATGCCCTTTTCAGTGCTGGATTCTAATGAAAGGCATGTGCACTCATATCCAGCAAACAAGGGAGCTACCATATAAGACACAGGAGCTTAACATGGTCCCTATGTACTCTTCTTTCCTAAGACCGCTAAGTATGCTGAGTGGAGATCCGTGGGAGAAAGAATTTGGCACAATTATTTTTCTTCTGAGCTTTCCAAGCCTTTCATGTGTACTTTACTTAGCATATCAGTGTAGTTTTCACTTTACTTCAACTGCTTGATAAGACTGTTAAATATAAACTTGACTTCTTCTTAGAAGATTCCATGAATTATATACACTGCATGGTATTTCTCAAGGAGGCTGTGTAGTAGAACTACATAGTTGGGTGAGCCAATACACTCATTCTACAGCATTCCTCAAGTTATTGAGTAAAGTTCGTCATAAAGGGATGGGAGAGGTTTTTTTTGTTTTTTTAAAACCAGCTACGTAAGACTGATTGTCACGCTGCCTTTTACTCTGGAAAAAGTCTTGTTACTTCTTTCACCTGTTCGCCAATGGCTAAATTTGGGAAGCTGAGGTATGGTGAGTATACTTGGGGGTTATTCATGTTTTTTGGCGATTCCAATAACAAAAAAGAAACTGAGAACTGAAGCATAGCTTCATATTGTTATTAATAATACTAAAACAACAACAAATATCGTAATATAATGCAGTTTAAATGTAGCTGATTCCATACTGGAGCAATTATGCATCCAATTCCCGCTTGTCAATAAATGTAATTAAGACATAGATAAGAAAGTTCCATTCTTAAAGCAAATTAACTTAGTTAAACTCTTACTCAAAAAATAAAAAAGAGGAATAGTTATGAAGTCTCCAGTGCTCACATATATTAGAAATAGCTAAACTAGAAAACTAAACAGTCAGGGGCTAGCTAGGTCATGACCCTCAGTTCCTGAACCACCTTGAGAGTGCCTTCCTATTTTGCCCCAGGCAGGAAAGGAGATTAGTGTGTCAGGAGTTGAGGGGGGGAGGGAGTGGGGGAGGGGTTAGACTGGGGAAAAATGTGCATCTTATCCCACCACAGGCCACCCTACCTGCCCATGGTATGTTG
Source organism: Chelonoidis abingdonii (assembly GCF_003597395.2). Lineage (NCBI taxonomy): Eukaryota > Metazoa > Chordata > Testudines > Testudinidae > Chelonoidis > Chelonoidis abingdonii. The sequence continues at coordinate 33,233,585 of NC_133773.1, forward strand.
CCTAAAACTCTGCAACCTGAAGCCCCATTAACTATTGCATAGGGAACCCCTCCCCCCCTTTTACGGAGGGTTTCTAATAGCAGCTACTAATAGGTCATAACTGAAGAGTAGCTGTATTGCATATTAGCAAGGACCTGCGGGACACAGGGTTTCTTCATGGACAGCTTTGTGTTTCTGCAGATTTCTTGAGAGCCTGGAAGGTCTGCAGGCTTTTGGGTGGAGAGAGGAACATGATGATTTTGGGAAAGCTCTTGCAGTATCTCCTATTCTTGTGTATCATTATACATAGGAGAGGGCAACATGGCCCTAATCCAAGTAGAGCCCAATTCTGTATTCTTCTGGCAGGTATAATGCCCACTAACTTCCTTAACCTAACCCTTGTTACTTATATTGAAGGGCATTTTTATAAATGTAGAATTGTTCAAGACCTGTCCTATTAAATCTCTAAAAATGAAACTGCTTTTCTTTCAACAAACAGATCTAGAAGATGAACAATGGTTACACAATCAGTATGAGATACAAACCAATCATCGTAAACAGCAAGCACAAGCTTGAACAAATCAGGTGTGAGGACAAACATTGCATGGAAGAATGTTGGAAGTATGTGATCTACCCTTTATGTAAAGGATTCAGGCTCTATGACTCAGCTCCAGATGCCACATAACAATGAAACACCTATTTTCATAAAAACATTAAGCCAAACTCATTTTTAAAAGGTATCAGAATATGGGGCCAAACTAATCCAAAATAATGTAACTCCACTGACATCAGTGACTCAGGGTCTACATTCTTTACCTTTAGCACTGTCTCATTTTGATGGAGTCAAGGATTACACAATGATACTTGCTGCACCTTCTAAGGCAGAGGTGAGAAAACTTTTTAGCCTGAAGGCCACATCTGGGTATGGAAATTGTATGGTGAGCTATGAATACTCACAAAATTGGGGTCTGAGGTGCAAGAGGGGGTGTAGGCTCTGGTGTGGGGCCAGAAATGAGTTCAGGGTGCAGGGCGGGGCTCCAGGCTGGGGAAGGGGGATTGTGGTGTGGGTTGGGGGGTGGGGTGAGGGCTCCAGCTGATGGTGCGGGCTCTGGAGTGCAAGAGGTTGGGACCGAGGGGTTTGGCAGATGAGAGGGAGATCAGGGATGGGGCAGGGGCTTGGGGCACTGAGGGGGTCAGAGGCACAGGCTGTGGGTGGCGCTTACCTCAAACAGTTCCCGGAAGCAATGGCATGTTCCCCTCCTCTGGCTCCTACATGGAGGTGTGACCAGGTGACTCTGTGCCCTCCTCCATCCGCAGGTGCTGCCTCTGCAGCTCCCATCAGCTGTGGTTCCCAGCCAATGGGGAGCTTCAGGGGTGGCGCTTGGGGCAGGGGTAGTGTGCAGACAGCCCTGGCTGCCCCTATCTGTAGGAGCCAGAGAAGGAATATGCTGCTGGTTCTGGGAGCAGTGCGGAGTGGGGAAAGCCCTAGACCCCGCTCCCTGGCAGAAGCTCAAGGGCAAGATTAAAAGGGCCAGATATGGCCCCTGGGCCATAGTTTGCCCATCCCTGTTCTAAGGCCTTTTCAGTCTTAAGAGCGACCCCAAAAATTCATTAACATAAAACAAGCTTTTTTATAAAAATGGGAATTGAACATGCAAATCTTTTAGGTGGCTTTGAAAATCTCAACCTTAAAGACTAATAAATTCTGCTCATTAAGAGCCTTATTCAAAGTCCATTTTAGTCAATGGAAAGATGCCTACACACTCCAATGGACTCTGGATCAGATTCTGAATAGCTGAATATTAACCCTGTACTACATTGTAGCAAGTTTTCATTCACGCTGTGTCAGCATCAGGAGAAATTATCCTTGCTGCTAGATTCCATTGCCTCATCTGCCTAAGTGGTTCAGAAGACAAGAATAGTAAGTCCATGAACAAAACCCAAACTATTGTCTGTTTTGTTTCAGACGGTGAGACGGTCCATTTTAAGTCCTTTTTAGTCCTATAGTAAATACTGGTAAAAGAGTAAAATACCAAAGTAATCTAAAACCTTTCCAAAAAAGGACCACGTTATCTAAATGTCTGTCTAACCTACCAGTCGGTGTCGTCATTAAGCAGACTAATGAAAATTACAGTGATCTGAGTAACAGTGCTAAGCAGCAGATTCAGGGACATTCTGCAGTGGACATTTCAGAGAATTTCACCTACCGTAGTGGTTCTCAAACTTTTGTACTGGTAACCCTACAAGCCTCTGGGTGTGACCCCTCCTTATAAATTAACACATTTTTATATATTTAACATCATTATAAATGAAGGAGGCAAAGCAGGGTTTGAGGTAAAGGCTGACAACTCAGGACACCCCCCCCATCTAATAATCTCGCGACCCCCAGAGGGGTCCTGAACCCCAGTTTGAGAATCCCTAACCTAGTGTATGAGACAGGAAGCCAGAGAAGCAGAGACGTTGCCAAGAATATATTTAGGAAAAATAAATAAATAAACCCTGAGATGTGTGTTTTCTACAAGATCATCGTCAGGCATATTGTCCTTGCTGATCTGATCAGTAACATGCTGAGGCACCATGAATTCATTGCTGGATACAGTCAAATGATGCTGAGGCATCACTCCCCTTCACTATGTGCCCCGTATCCTGCCACCTACTGAAGCCCCTTCCTCCCATCCAAGTATAATGTACCAAAAATGTCACCCACCTATTGGTGGTGGTCAGCTGAGCTCCCAGAAAGGCCCAATGTTTGCAACACTAAGCTATCATTCCACTGCAGGACTAACTGTTGGAAACAAGACGACATTATACTGAAAAAGTTACTCCCTCAAGCCCTTTATGTAGTGCATGCACAGCTAGAAAGCCAAGTCATAATTGCTCTCTATCAGCAATAGCTACCCAACCCAGGATGTAAACCAGGCTGAAGGTCCAAATTTGATAGTAGCTTTTAAATTTTAGACAAAGGCAGAACAGGATTGGCCCCCTAGTCTATGCCACAAAGTACCACATCTCACCATTTCCCATTTTTTCTGATTGTCCCACTGCAGTATTATTGCGAGCCCTCAGCCATGCACTGAGGGGGAACTAGTCTAGCAAAGCCGGCACAGTTCCTGGAAATAGTTTACTATGCTCAGTTCAGTCCTGCATCACCGTCAGCGAGGAGGCTGACCTTAGTAGCATCCACCAAATCATCCCCTTCCAGATGTACAATGATGGTTGCAACGTGTGTGTATTGCTGCTGTCGGGTCAGTGGGCAGGGCATGATCTTTTTCATGCCCCCTCAGGTTCCACCTAGGGACGACAGGGACCTCAGTGCAATTCTCACTTCCCTGTTGACATAGCAGCGAGCCAGCCACAAAAGGAACAGCTTCTGTTGCCAGACATGGGTATCAATCACTGTCATCCCTAGGACTTAAGCATATGGGGGCTGGCCAAGGTGAATCATAGGTGGCTGACCAGAAAATCTGCTGGAGTGTTAGAATCAGCCTTAGCAGGACACTTTAGGATGTTAAAACGTCCCTGAAAGTTCAATAAAGCATCTCAAATGGTATTAGCAATCAAGAGAAACTATAAAGAGCTTATCTGACCATAACATTTTAGTTAACTTCTCAGCTGATGATGTTGGAGTTTTGATTGACTGATCGATTAATTTGTCAGTCTAGAAATAGATTCAGATTTTGATCTACTTTTGAAATGTTGCTTCTCCTTTTGTACAAGAAGGAAATAAATGTCAATATCCACAGCTGTCTCATGCACTCATGTCTCAAAATTTTGGGCAGCTTTGAACCTCTATCTAATCTATGGCATTTCTAACATACCTGTCATAATATCTAAGCTCCATGAAACAATTAAAAAATGCATACGCTAAAGGGAAGTATTTACACAGTCTCTTCCTTGCTCCCAGTATGCTGTTATGGATTTTTGTTCGACTGTTCTACATCTTGTCTTGCCTTATCTACTTTCCCCCTCCCCCTCCCATTTGTCCAGCTGTGAGTGAGTCTTGGAGAGGTGTCACTACCAGGGTGGGCCACTTAACAAAGAAGGGCCTGTTGCATTTGAATATGGTCAGGCAGTGTCTGATCTGATCTGATGACACACAGGATTCCACCTGGGTGTGTAACTCAGGGGCAGCTGCCTATTTGGGAAGTACACTTAGAATCAGTGGTTAACTGATTGTAACACTTTCTTTTAGGTGACCCCACTACAGTGCTCAGTCTGCTATATGCTCCACTTTGGCGAATGAGCCCAAGACAAAATCACAGGAAGGGAGACGGAAGCAAGATACAGGGGATAAGGAGCAGACAGGGGTTCAGAAAAGGAAGGGGAGGAACAACTTGAGCTTGACTTTGAACTTGGCCTTTGCATTACAAAGGAAGGCGGGAACAAAGCTCTAAAGCTACCCAGTAATTTACAGAACCAGCCAGGGGTGGGGAGCAGAGCAGGGTAGAGCTAGTTAAGTCAGGAAGGCTGGCAGCTCCTTCGTGCTATGTATAATGCTTCAGCGAAGCCCTTTCCTCTGGTAATCCCTCACAAACAGCTACTCTTCCTGTTTCTCTGACATTCTAACAATACATACATACATACAGGTACTGTACACTTAGGAAAAATCCTGATGTCCAACAGGCACCTTACTTCTATGGAAGGGAGCTCCAGTGCTGACCTGACTAATCCTAAGGATGATGAGGCTGGTGCAATGGGGCGATGTGATGCACTGCAGCCCAGAAAAGGGTGGAGAGCCTATTCATACAAATAGAACACTGGAAAGGGATGGGGGCAGATTTCAACTTTAGGAGGGACAGGGAGGATGGTTTTCACCAACTGTAATTTTTGCACTAAACAGACAAAAACCATCTCTTTACGGTAGGAATCTAACATCTACATAGGAACCATGATTGCAGCCATTATGTATGTTTTCAATCTGGAACAATATTGGGGAACATAAAGCAAGCCAGTATAGTGAAAATACATGAAATTTTCATCTTTTCTGAATGAGCTGAGTGAGGAAATAACACAGCTTCCTTCCTATATGCTACACACTATCCCCTCCTTAAATACAAGGACATTGTTCCTTATCCACACCTGAAAGCTCTCTGTGGCAGTAGGGCACGAGAGGCCAACAGGCGTGGCTTTCTCTATGCTACACAGTGCTGAGTACACTGATAGTGCTCACTGAATGACAAACAACAAAACCAGAGCTGCGATGGAAACTGTTTTGCAACCGTGACTGCAGGTTTCACTTCCAGAGTGAACATTAAAATATGCTCACTTAATAAGTGCCTTGGGACGGGGGCTGCGTGTTTGCTGTGAGAGTTTGGGGACAGTGCCCACCACATTCTGGGTGCTATCAAAATACAAGTAATTTAAAAAATAAGTGACAACATAGCAGGCCTGCTGCAGGTTACCCCAGGAGTGCCCTATAACTTGTCAACATCTAGAGCATGAAAGGAATCTGGAATCTTGCTCACACCTTTGATTTTATGTATATCAAATAAATCTTTAATATGGGATGAAGAGAAGGGATAACATTAGATTAAAAAGCACATATCTATGGATTTGATATGGAGGGTGGCTGAGTACCATATGGCCTTTTAAAGTCAATGACAGTACCAGGTGCACAGCATGTCTCAGAATCAGGCTGATGTGTACTGAAGTGTATTGAAGGATAAATAACTGGTCTCCGGCTATGTATACATTTCACAAACTACTCCTGAGCACTCGTAAACAAAAACATGATACACACTCTGCTTTTTCAATGTGATCTTAAATTATTGTAGTTGCAAGGAACCAAGGAAAAGAGATTATCTGCAAACAAACTTGAACAGCTTCCAGAATTCAAATCCCTATATCTTGATCTCTATATAAATGAAAGCACGCTTCCCAAAATAGAAAAATCCTATAGAATTAGTAGAAAAAGATACATTTTATAATTTTTTTTTTAAACTAACCTAGGTAATTTTCTATTAAATTGTATTTCTGCTATAAAATTCTATAGGATGGTTCAAAAAACCTGTAGATGAGAGATCACTGACTGCTGAATTCTTTAGATTTTTAGAGTAACTTCTATAGAATCCTATTTCATTTTTGTAGAAACCAAATGATTTCATCCCTATTAAATTCTATATGCCTTTTCAATAAGGTTGACAGAACTGTACCTTGTAGGAACTATCAGAGGAATTGTCATTTAGTTTCTCAAGGCTGCAAGCTACCTGAAGGGACTTTTTCCTATTACAGAACACTCATTATCTTTACAAAACCACAAACATGTCATGAACAAAGGACTATATTATCACTCCAAGGACACAAAGCACAGAGGAAATTAGGAGTGACAGATACAGCTTTATATAACATTACTTTTAACATTTTAAAGATGTTTCCTCTTTACTACCAGCAGCTTCTAGCAGCCTAAATGTGTGTCTCTGCTAGTCATAACTAGGCTGAGAAGTTACCTAACGATAGACTTTGCTCTTGTGGGTGATCAGGATCAGTCATCAGAAATACAGAGAATACTTTAGTAATGTAGGATCATAGCAATTAGAGATGGAAAGGACCTATTAGAACATTGATTTGTGGGTCCATCGCCTTACTGAATATTAAATTGACACTATCCTTTATCTAGAAAAAGTCTGAGAAAGCGTGCAAAGAATATTTTATGACAACAGCTTTAGGATGGTATCAGCTGAGTCTTACAGTAGCATATTAATTTAAAAAGCATTACTCTCCAGTTTTAGAAACTACTTAAGGGCTTGATTCTCCTCTCACTCTCACCAGTTTATGCTGGTGCAATTCTGCTGATCGCCAAGTAGTTACTTCTGATTTACACTGGTGTAAGTGGGAAAAGACTCAAGCCCTTATACAGGTAATTGGAAATTAGAGAGAAAGTAAATTAGAGATGCCAGACCATATTAAGAAATTCAGTGATTCCACTTGCTCTACAGCCAAAATGCTTCTGAAATAAATGTAGTCAAACTTTACTAATTCTAGGTCACTGAGAATGAAAATGATGCTTAAAATTGTTGATTGGCTCTAGTCTAGCTGTTGGGCTCCAGACTACAGCAGTGGAATCTCCTGGCAGGTGATGTTAGGGTTTCCATGTTCCGTGACCGTCAAAAGGATCTTGTCCCATTCTTCTTCATGGAAGGTGATCTTGTAGCCTGCAACAACATCGATGGTGTGATGGCAGCCCTCAACATCGTTCACGATCCAGATGAGTGGAGACTGTTCATTGATTCATCGAAGACGAGTCTTAAAGCTGTTTTGCTGCATAATGGCAATGTTTTGCCATCAATTCCAGTTGGTCATGCAGTCCATATGAAGGAAACCTATGACAACATGAAACAACTTTTGAGGTGCATAAACTATGACCAACATCAGTGGCAGCTTTGTGGCGATTTGAAGGTTGTTGCTCTCTTGCTTGGTCTGCAGACTGGATACACAAAGTACTGCTGTTTTCTCTGCGAATGGGATAGTCGTGCAAGAGATTCCCACTACATCAAGAAAGATTGGCCACTCCGACAGTCATTGGAGCCTGGGAGGAAAAGTGTTCAGCATCCACCACTTGTTGAATCAAGGAAGATTTTGTTACCACCCTTACACATCAAGCTGGGTCTGATGAAGAACTTTGTCAAGGCCATTGACAAAACACAAGCAGCTTTCAAGTACCTCCGTGGAAAATTTCCAAGGTTAAGTGAAGCTAAGATAAAGGAAGGTGTCTTTGTTGGTCCTCAGATTCGTGAACTTCTTCGAGATGATGCATTTGACCATGCACTGCGTGGCAAGGAAAAGATGGCATGGAAAGCCTTCCAGTTAGTGGCAATACATTTTCTCGGAAACAACAAGGCAGACAACTACAGGTTGTTGGTGGAAAACCTCCTCAAGGCATACAAAAGCCTTGGTTGCAACATGTCACTAAAGATACATTTTTTGCACTCTCATCTAGATTTTTTTCCACCGAACTGCGGAGCAGTGAGCGACGAGCACGGCGAGCGATTTCACCAGGACATTGCAACAATGGAGAAACGCTATCAGGGCAAATGGAGCCCATCAATGCTTGCAGACTATTGCTGGACAGTGACAAGAGATGCTCCATTTAATGAATACAAGAGACAAGCCAAGAAGCGCCGAGTAGACACTGAATAGGACTAAACTATGTACATAATAGTTTTTTGCCTTTTGTTTCATAATAAATTTTATTTATATAACCCTTTTGCTGATTTTTAAAGTGTTACATAAACAGGACAGGTGAAATATTATCATGTAAAGCAACCATAAACACATGAAAAGACCTAGGTTTACAATTTATGATTAAAACTCTACTATCTACACAATACACATAGACATAAAATGTAAAAACTTAAATATCTTAGAAACAGTAGCCAATCAGTTGTTTTAATTGTCATATTTGAATTCAGCACATCAAAATACATAATAAATACCACATTTTATCTCTGAAGCAGACGACTTCTCAAAAATTGTAGACCAGTGTTCTGTGACAATTCAAGAATGCTGATAAATACTAATGGGTGAAATCATGGAGCAAAAAGCCAGCATAACGCTCTTGCACCATTTACATCTCACATAAGCCCTATTTTGAACACTTTGGGACTACTTATCTGAATAAAGTTACTCACATGCTTAAATGTTTGCAGGATCAGGCCCTTATAAAGTAAATAAGTTCCTTCAATATAAATAAAATATAACAAACAATTATTGCTGTCAAAATAGGATGTATAAGTATATTTTTACAAAAACATTTATATTTAAGATTCAGTTTCTTAGACTGAACAAGTTATAGTGATTGTTTAAAAATGATCCTTGAAAAACACTTTTAAAGATCCTTTGAATCATTCAGAAACAACTTATCTTCCTTAATTCTTTCTTGTTCATTTTTTTCTCCCCCACAAAATAGTCAAACTGCCTGCAGCAGATAAAATATTAACAGAAAAACAAATCATTTATTTAAAGGATAAAATATTTCATTGCGTAATCATAAAGAACACCCCTAGACGCTACTGTATAGAAACCAAAATCACAAAAAAAACAAGTGCTTGTCCACCTGCTCTGAGACAGCAAATGTTTTCCTCCTATATTGTTTCAGCAGCTTTATTTGCTGAAGACAAGGGCTGATCTAACACACACTCCCAATCTCTATAATTATCTGCAGCTACAGTGGTAAAGATGAATTAGGGTGTTGAGTATTTCTTGGCAGGCATGTGTAACTACACGCACCAGCAATGTCATTTGTGGTATGTAGTAAAGCTTGCACAAAAACACTGCAATCTCTTTCAGGGAAGCTCTCAAAATGACACTTCTACATACTATGAGCATCTTCGGTATCACGAACTGATTTTTGTAGGCACATTCCATAAAACAAGCTTCAGTATTACATTTAATGTGTTTTTGTTATGGGTTAGCAGTAAATATGAGAGAGACTACTGTATGAATTCACATAACACACAAAGCCTTACTGGTTCATACGTCAGGTGCTATTCATGCAGCTGAAAGAATACCCTATATTACAGTCAGTCAACACCTCAACTTTTAAACCTCTTGTCCAAAATATTCAGAAGAACAATGGACCTCAACAACGCTGGGCCAGGGGACTGAACTGAAAGCCTGTTAACCCCTGATTGCTAAAGTGAGCAGTTATCTCTATTGCCACATAGCCTATTGAAATATGGGCCATATTAAATCTAACAAGAGGTACAACATACTTTATATTCACAGAGACATGCAATGTCCAATGGCAAAAGTCCACAGGGCACTGAAGTGGTAAAGGCTACCACAGTGTCACTATTTGCAATTTCATATCCTACATGCCATCTATGAAAATAATTTTCTGAAGACAATAGAATGCAACACTTCCTTTCACCTGCAATTTACACATCCTATTCATGAAAGAACATATAGGTGTACTTACTAAACACATCCCCTCGTGGTTTCTGAGGTTCTATTTGTATTCTGTTGTCAACTGTAAATCCTTGGGGAGAGGTAGTTTCAGTGGGAACAAGAGAAGAATCTTTAGTTGTTAACTGTGGGGATCTTGCTGTTGGTGCAGGTTTTGATGTTGTAGGTTGTGGAGGTGTTGGAGGCCTTGTTGCTGGCTTCAGTGGTGGTCTTGTTGTCATTGGTTTTGGTACAAATCTAGTAGTTGGCTTGGGTGTACGCCATATTGTTGGTTTCGGTGTAGGTTGAACTGTTGGCTTGAGTCCAGGCCTTACTGTAATAATAGCTGGTATATGTGGTGGTCTCAGGGGCTGTCTTGTACCTCCGATGTCAGGAATTCTATTGGCCATACCGCTGCCGCCCTTCGGTAGTGTAGTATTGCCCTTGAATATACTATTTGGATGAGATGGTTCAATCATAACCTTAGGAATAGCTGTAAAGAGAGTGAAAATTGGAGACAATTGGTATTTGAGCATCTCTCCACACAAACTAAAATGTTATATCATCACAGGAATATATGTAGAGTATTTGTTGAAATTAGTTCCTTTTGTTTAGTTTTCCACTCAACAGCGCCCCTCCTCAAGATTTTAGTATTAATACCGCTGTATTATCACGTGCATTTATAAAGTCATGGTATCTTGGTATCGTCATGGTATTTTGAGAGCAAGTTATGTGGTTAAAATGATGAAGGACAACCCATTACCAAACTAGGAGACTATACTCAATCCCCTGCAGCCCCAGAATGGATAACTTTAAGGGACAGAAACAGCAAAACCTAGCCAGGAGGGGCAGTTAAGTGAAAAGCCCAGTCAGAAAGATGCATCTTATGTTGAGCTCTAAAAGTGACCAGACTTGTATGCTCTCATAAGCAATCTGTCCAGCCAAGCAGGAGTGAATTCCAGAGGCTAGTTATGGCAACTGAGTGTTCTGCCTCTGCAAACACCTCTCTTAGGATGATAGCTGAAGTATTCTACAGTTGAATGTAGGGGGTCATGACTGACAGAGTTTTCAAGATAACTGGGACTCTAAAACATACTCACACCATTCTGCCCCATTCAAAAGGTGGGGCAAACACATTCTACACTAGATTCCAAGAAGCTTTCAAAGGTAGTCCGAGATGCCACATGTTGTAGTAGTCTAGGAACTTGTTTACACAGAAAGTTGCATTGGTGTAACTAAACTGCAATGTTTAACTGATTTAATAAAACTGGTGTAAAAAACGCTAGGTAGACACACCTAACTGATTTACATCCAGTTTATATTGGAGTAATTTGCATTAGTAAATTCAGAGGTGCAAGCTAAACCAATATAAGAGTCTCTAAACTCAGGAGTTTGCTCTGAATTAACTACAATTGTTGGGTTTTTTTAAAATGATTTTTGTTAAACTGGTGCAGCTATTGTCTGTAGAAGAGGTCTAGATTTGAGTTAATAAAAGAGAAAAGTCCACATCTAAGAAGAAAGGGTTCAATCACTTGTCCAGCCCCAAAAAAGTGTTTCTGGCCAATTTTGCTACCTTGGAGACTTGGAGTAGAGAGGAGTCTAGTCTTCCTCAAAACTTGACCATGGGCGGACAGAGACTGGAGGAATAGTTACTGGCTTTGCCAGTTCTTCAAAATGCTTCTTCCTGCCAATCAGCATCAATTCTGTTTCATACAGCTTGAATCTAAGCCACTTTCATCCCGATCCCCTATCTGCCAAATGCTGGGAGGAGCAAGATGATGGTGTCATCTTAGCTATGGTGACCAGATGTCCCATTTTTAAAAAGCACAGTCCCATATTTAAGCCCTTCTGCAAGTGTTCCAATTTTTTTTTAAAAATGGGCAAATTATCTCGTATTTTCTGTCCCCTCCAAAAACAGTACAGGCAGGTCCAATCCTTCTGCTGGCCAGATCCCTATTCGCCAGCCGCCCTCCCACCAGCAGGAAATAGGGGGATCCAGTGGCCAACGATGGGGGTGGGTGTTCAAAGCTGGTGGTGGGGTGAAGATGCAATGCACGGGGATGGCCGCCTCCACCCTGCTGGGTCAGCGCAGCCCATGCTGCGTGCCAGCTCTTGGCCAGTAGGACCCTGCCCCCTGTCCCGTTTCCAGCCGGCACTGGCTGCGCACTGCTGTGGCTGGTGAGTGCGGGCACGCCCCAGGCAGCAGCCAGTTACATGTCACCTCTCCTGCCCACCCATCAGCCCTTTACATGCTCCACCTCTCAATGTCCTCTCCCAGCTTTGCCCCTTCGCCCCTCCCTCAGAGCAGCTGTTCCTCCATATCCCCTCCAGCAGGGTGCATCCCACTCCCAGCGCTGTGCGAGGAACCAGCCCCTGCTCAGAGTGCTCAGCTCACCAACAGCCTGGCCTGCAGGCTCCTTCCAGGCTGGCCAGGAGAAGCCAAGCCCTGTATGTACCAAAGTCCCACAGTGCTGGGACAGGGAAGCCTCTACACCCCTCAGCTAAGTCCTGGAGTGGCAGAGGAAGCGATTCCAAGCCTGTTCACATCCCAAACTTGCAGGCTCCACAGCAGCCCCGGGGGCAGGGGCTTAGTACCCTCTTAACTCTCTACCCCTCCACCCTGGGTCCTGCCCCCAAGGGAGCGTGGGGCTGCTCCATCCCCTAGGCACCCTCCCCTGCTGAGCCACCTCTCTGGCTGGGTTTGCTGAAGCCCCTGCAGTCAGGTTCCCTAGGCCGTGGTGCACAAGTCATTCTTAAGGCTTAACCCCTTCCTGCCTGCGCTGTAGCCAGGGGACAGGAGGCAGCTGGGTTATGTCCGTGGCCAGCAGCAGCCTGGAGATGTTGGCTGCCTTTTGACACTGTGCAGGCAGGGAGGGACAAGCTGCTTCCAGTCACAGGCGATGGGGGGAAGGGGTGGGGAAGAGAAGAGATAAGTTCTGCAAAGACACTGGCCACATCACCCCTTCCCCCCTCATTCTCCTCTGCGGCCAGAAGCAGCTCCTGTCCCTTCCCTCCCACACAGTGCTCAAAGGCTGCTGCTGGCCACACTCTGGTGTGAACTCTGGCAGAAATCTAGGGAGGGGAGGACATGTGACCTCTCCCCCCCACATCCAGTGAGAGAGAGGTGTCCGGAGTCTGTGTGTCACCTTTCCCTGTGTGTGTGTGTGGGGGGAGGGATGTGTGTGTCACTCCTCCCTGTGTGAGCCTTAAAGTCTTAAAGATAAGAAGGTAAATAAATAGAATCCAACTGTGCAGTATTTCTTCTTGAAGGGGCTCAGTCAGCTTGATGTTAATTTGAATGTTTGCACTGAATAGTTCTGATCGATTGCTGCTGAACTCGCTTGAATATGAGTAATTTTACCAGGTATTCAGCACAGGGAAATATGGTCACCCTAATCTTGGCCCCCCAAAAGGAGACCTAGAGCCACCCAGTCTCACTATTATGTAGAGTGCCATGTACCTAATAATGACACCATATTGTCTCTCAGTTTGCCCCAAAATCTTCATGCGGAAAGAGTGACAAAATTTAACTTGGTTGGTCTCCAAAAGTGAGGAGTTCCTATGTGACTGGGAAGAAAGAGCCATGAGTATTATAATGGTCATGTATGCTTTACTATTTTATTATTTATTTATATTACATATCACTCAACGACCCTAATGAAAGTTGGGGTCCCATTGTGCTGGGAACTGTGGAAACACCAAAAGAGACAGTCTCTTGCCCAACATAACCCTCTGAGATGTCTGAGAGAACCATTTCAAAGGCATTCCATCCACCAGTGTCTGGTCCCTTAGTAGAGTCAACCCCCATCCGATTAACTACAGTACTGTAAGCTGTTGAAAGATTTAGTAGTATCAGCAAGGACATCTGTTGAATGCCCCAAGCACCCAGTCTCCAGTGAATCTTAATTTATTTTGGCAGATATTTCAAAGTCTTACATGTTTGCCACTTGACAGTCATCAAGAGTATGTATAAATCACACTAACTGCAAATCTTATCCTTCTTTAGCACTGGTTTTGCAATCTGACAGTGAGTATGTCCATTTGTTATTCACCATTTTCATGCCCGATTTCACATAAAGAAATAGCAAATTGGCCAGAAATAGCTCTATCCATTAATAATGTCCCCCAAATACTAAAAGGCTAAAATCTCCACTAGTTATTTAAATATCTTTTAAAATCCAGTAGCACGCAAACAGTGATAATTTAGTCCCCAGTTCAGTTAAGCACTGGGGTCTGGCTGAGCTACAAGACTGGCACGGAACTCACAGAATGCATACAACAGATGGAGAAGGAGTAAGATCTACTATATGATCAGGCCTTACCCCAGTTACTACACACTAGCATTTGCTCAGAGCAAGAACAATCATCTATATCTGTCAACAATTAGAGTCATTTATAGAATGCAGCTGTGTATAGGGTTTGCTGGATTTCTTTCTAATAACGAAAAGATCTCAAGGAAAAATATTTTTATCCAGGCTCATAAAACTTTGAATACAATATCTGATCCTTTATTATCTTTCAAAAACTTCTGATGAAACTAAGCCTGATACTATGGCATCTCAAAATTTACGTTTTTCAGTTTTCCTAGTAAATGGCCTTGGTGTTTGACATTTGGCTTCTGAGTTCATGACACCCCTCCAGCCCCAAAAGAAAAAAAAAGGAGCACATTACATACGCAGGCAGTTTATTCCATCGCCTCTGTATCCTTCTTTACATTTACACTTGTAGGTTCCCTGAGTATTGTAACATCGTGAAAAGCTGCCACACTGATACTGGCCAATTGAGCATTCATCTATATCTGTGACAGAAAATCACATAAAAGTCATTCACATGGGAGAAGGAACGTGCCTCCTGCCGCCAAAAAAACCCAACAATAAACAGATATCATATAAAAATATTCTTAATTTTTAAAATTCCATACTATTGTATCACCAGTGAAACTAGGAAAATTTTATCCTAAATTAATATTTTTCATAGATTTTAAGGCAAGATGAGATTATATAATGATCACCTATATAACACAGGCATATAACCTGGCATCACCATGTTTAATATTCTGCTGTGGCAACAGATAGTTTCTACAAGTAAAATTTATAATTTCTATAACCACTTTTTAAAGGTGACCTGTAACGGTGGGAAATAATTGAGCTAGTGATTTATAAGGCCCTGAGCCAACAAAGCAGTTAAGCCTGCTCTACATCTGTGTTTTAACCACTATTACATCAGGATGGAAACCGTTTACAATATCTTATATTATTTCACTCTACTAGTGCCACAAACAAGGTCCCCATACCTGCAAGTGCTCTGTGCAGGGACTTCCCATTGAAGTAACTGGGAGCATGGCCACATGTGAAGCAACACAACTTAATCTCCAACATCACTTTTCCTTAATATGATCATCACCAGCTGAAGCACTGAGAAAAATCAGTGAAGTTCACTAAGGCCCCAGACCAGCAACTGCCTGCAAGAAGCCCCAGTGAAATCTATGCTGAGCCACTTCCAGGATCAGGGCTTAAATGTATATTTTTTTCATTTCCATATTCAATGTAATTCTATTTCATAACACACACAAAATTAATATAGAATAAACTAAAGCAATCTGTTTTCAGCCTCTCAACTCATAATAAGGTGATTAATACAGTCTCTAAGCCAGCTAATATAGCAATATAATAAACCTTGGATTAGTATTACAGGAAACGTGTGCCATATGCATGCAAGACTCACTGAAATAAGTGTATTTTATTACCGTGGCACTGGTATTTGCCTCCAATGTACATCAAGTCGAAGCCTTTATGACACTTGCAGATATAGCTTCCAAAAGTATTAACACATTTCCTAAATCTGGGACAGACAACTCTCCCAGTCGCACATTCATCAACGTCTGAAAACACAAATTAATTGTATTTTTAATAATATAGCTAAGACATGATCTACCTCAAATTGATTCCAACTCTCAAAAACTGAATGGTCAAAAATCTTTTTAAAACTTCCTTTTTGCCCCAGTCTAGTAGCCTTATAGCAATGCTTGGGCGCTACCATATGGAATACCTGAACTCAGTTTTTGGTGGTGCTCCCTCTATCCCCCATATCTCCTGTGCCAATACGGAAAGCACAGCAAGAAAGAGAAAGACATTGTGCTTAGATTGGTGGGAGTTAAGTTTAGAAATTACCAAGAGTAGCCTTACTTTACATTGACTGTTCTGATTGATTTATATTAGCTGGCTCAAGGTTGTAGAGAGAATCCCAGAAATGCTGACAGATTTTGAAGGGTGTAGTAATCAGTTTTCCTTGGACAGAAAAATAGTTACTCAAACACCGGACATAAAGGATGATGGCGTAAAGCAGAAACAAACTAGGGACATGCCTCAAACATCCAAAGAAGTACTTAATTTCTCAAGCACTGGGAACCTTTAATTAGTGGGCTGTAAACTATAAATAATACATTGAATTGCAAGTAAGTAGAATCAACAAACATATCTGAAAAATCATTCAGACAAAATGTTTTGAAACACAGTTCTCCTTGAACAGGTGTGTATATATTTTGTTCTATACTATAGAAGTACAGTAAACTTCAAGAGATACATGTCTATCATCATAACTACACCACCACATATGTGGAGAAGCTGTCCTTCCTTGATGTCTTGATATCCTACTGGCTACAAATGAGAGCTTTATACTACTGAACAGGGAAGATTCCCAGATTCCCTGTGGAATGCACAGCACTTGATTCTACCTCTGGAAGGGCTCAAAATATTGGTCCTCAAATCCATGACATTCTTATGTCTAGAAAAGCTGCTTCAAGTCATTTATACAGGTTTTATTGCTCCCTCTGAGTCCTGTACAGTTTAGCTAAGGCACCTCATTTTACAGGCAAAGAGATCTGAAAATATAGTCCCAATAATTTTTTTTAACTCTCTAAAGTTTGCTAAAAGTATTATTTCTGTAACATGTGATAGACACAGAATACATGACTGGTACTGGTTTGAGAATACCTGAGTAGCGTGGCTATCCAAACACACCATACTATCATGTATTCCCTATATATGTGATAAATTCATGGAAACTGTGTTTTGGTTCAAGAAGAAAACATCCTGAGGAAAGCAGTGAAATCAGTAACCGTGACTAATAACTTACCTATGCAGGTTCTACCGTCAGGCCCTAGCTGCAAGCCTGGAGAAGGACAGTGGCAGCGTACTTCTCCTTTCACGACATCACAGCCGTATTGGCAGTTTGCCATTGAACAAGAAAGAGCATCTAGGGAGAAACAGTTGCACATTTAGATCAAATATAAGGACTCAGCATCATACAGGTAAATTGCTGGAATCTTTGGAGCATTAAAGTCCAGTCCAGCGACCATGAAAGTCAGTGGAAGACTCCTGCTGACTGTAATAGGAGTTGGGTTAGGCCCTTCAAAAGCAAATAGATATGCTGTAAATTTGTGCTCTTCATTTCACAGACTGTATTTATAAGAGACATTACGTCACAGAGTACAGATTTTAGCTAGCTGTGTTGTGGCACACAATTCCCATGCTGAAAATAAACCCCAACATGCACTAAAAACCCTTCACAGATGGACTCATTTAACAATGCCAACTCCTGACTGCAGTGACGCTGGTTCAATATCTTTAATTAAAGGTCACTGTCTCTCTCTCCTTCTTTGTTCATATACTCAAAAATATCTACTTTTATGGGAGTGAGAAGGAATCTGATCTCTAGTAAGATCACAGGACAGTGGTATACTGTGGAGCCAACAGGCATCTGTTGCTTTAACAATTTTACATGTATGTGGCCATAATATAGCAGCACTACACGTCTTGCTGCTGAGAGCACAGCAAGTGCCTATCCCCATAGGCAGAACAACAGTGATATACACATCTGAAGAACAGATTGGAAAAATGGGTAATAACTAATAAAATGAAATTATTTATTCTTGTTTGGCTGAGTCTAATTTTACCAGATTGGTGCACAATTTTCAGAATGAGGAGACTTTTGCCTTGGCACTCATCCTTGTCCAGTAGAAATTTACTGAGCACCTCAAGGCATTAAAACACATTAACTGGAGTTTGAAAAAAAGAAAGCTAAGGAGTCTTGACATACTAGAACATGATCCATCTGGCATAAGCATGTATCCATTCAGACAATAGCATTTGTAGCTACCGTAGGTATTCATGCATCGATGTTTGCATGGACGAGGCTTTAATCCACACTCGTTTAGATCTGAAATTAATAGGCAGAGGAGAGAACAAGCAAACAAATTACGCACATAAAAAATGAGCATTTGAAGTTGTTCTAGTTGGGAAACGATGGGGGAAGGGATGAGTCTTTCATATGCAGCCCAGCTCTACTATGATCAGATTTGACTACATGAGCACTGTTCGGTACCACATGTGAAGTAAATGTTGTTCGGTTCATTTACAAGTTAATCCACTCCCCTTTATGTCCACATTACAAATTCCACTCTCAGAAATGGCAGTAACTGGCACTATTAGCATTAATTGGCAGTAACAGGAATTTCACCAGAGATGACATTGACCGAATGTGTGTGGAAGCTGACCTACCATCTCACTTCTGGAGGTATTCCCTTTAGATTGCTTGAGGAACATTAGTGGGGCAGCATGAGAAAGCTGGCATTGCCACTGTTGTAACAGTCTGGGGGAGATATTTGGCACTTGATTATCTAGACCTATCAGTCCAATACGTTTTCTGAGTACTACAGAAGTAAAATGTAAAAGGCTGGGTGGGGAGGAAGAAGCTAGGTATGTTTTCACTTATCTGTTGAAGAAGGTATTTGGCATTGCTAATGTATGTGTTAAAGATTACCTGTGATTCTGGATTTCAGGTTTAAACTGGACTATACAAGGAACTAATGAATTACACATTATGAAAATGTTCAACCTACAATTGTAGCTTTAGCAAACAAAAAATTTGTAATGGAAAATAAATACTGAGCTATGAATGCCCACAAAATTCAAATTCAGTAAGAAAGCACGGATATGCTGGTGGTATGAGAGGGAGTACTGACTTAGTACAGAACTAATAGTGCATGGCCCACAATTTACATCTTAAAAGAATAAAAATAAAAAACTCTGTTATTCATAAACCCACTTACAAATCTAGTTGGTAAATTATTATGTAATTACAGGTTGAAATTGTGGCTTGCTACTGACCTGTAAATCTCTCTGATTTAAAGTACTGTACATTATGTGCCAGATCCTCAGTTGATGTGAAACGGTATAGTTCTGTTGAAGTCAATGTAGCTATGATGCTCTATACCAGCTAAGCACCTGGTTACTCAAAATAGTCAGGTGGTTCATTGTCTTATTTAACCACACAATTTCACTTAAAACTTCTAAATTTATCAGAAGCAAAGTCCTAATGAAGACAAGGTCATCTGAGTAAGAATTGTAGGGTTAAGACCAATATTTGTTTCTGCTTAGAGTGGGTTGGCTACATAGATAGGTAAAAGTGTCTCTCTGGAATACATTTGGAAATTGCAATCTTTGACCAGTATTGGGAGAATAAACCTTAGGTTTGCCAGTGCTTAAAGGGGATGTGGATGAGGTAAATTGAAGTTTCAGGACCTTCATAAGATGGTGGATGAGGAATAGTTGCCTGTTGTCTGTGGACTGCATGTTAAGGGAAAGAGACAAGATGTTGAGTCTTTGCTCCAAAATAGGAAGATGGTTGGGAAGGACTGTGAAGAATCTGCCTTAGCTTAGCTACTGGGAGGTGGTAATTGTTTCTTTGACACTGCTGCCAAAAGCAAAAAATAGAGTAGATTACATAGGAGATGGGTACATATTTTACTGCTTCTTGTCTCTGACTATGGGGATCATGATCTTGAGGTAAGAGTTCTAGCTATTGGTAATTTGAGTAAATGGGATAGTGAAAGGGAATGATAATGAATTAGCCATTAGCTATTAGATTAGAGGTATCTCTAGCCTCTGTTTGCCAGAAGCTGGGAATGAGCGACAGGGGATGGATTACTTGATGATTACCTGTTCTGTTCATCCTCTGGGGCACCTGGTACTGGCCACTGTAAGTAGACAAGATACTGGGCTAGATGGACCTTTGGTCTGACCCAGTAGGGCCGTTCTTATGTTATAACTGAGTGGAAGGAGAACTTTGTGATTTTTTTCCCCTAAAAAATAAAACCACAGTGAAGTGTTTAGGTGAAAGAGTGCACTAAAACACCTATGGCTGGCCTATGTCAGCTGATTCAGGCTCATGGGGTTCCGGCTGCATTGCCATGGAGACATTCAGGCTTGGGCTGCAGCCTGGACTCTGGGACCCTCCCCCGTCACAGAGTTCCTGAGCCCAAACATCTGTGTGGCAATTTTATAGCCCTACAGCCTGAGTGAGCTGACATGGACCAATTATGAGTGTTTTAGTGCAGTGTAGACATACAAACAAAAGGCACTGAGGGTATGTGTATTTATATTGTAAACTCAGACCTACTTCAGGAGTTGTTTGCACCAAACACACTAAGTACTAACATGATTATAAAAAGAATATGACAAGTTCAGAGGGTTTTCAATAGAAGTGGATATAGGTTAAGGAAGGAAAGTGTTAACACTAGACTTATAATGGGAAAATTTTCAAAAGTGTCTATGTGATTTAGGAGTGTAAGTCCTATTGAGAGTCCTTGGACTTAAGCTCCTATGTCAATTAAGCATTTATGAAAATTTTATCCATAACGAAAAGTGTCTTTAAATCTTAATTATGGAGTCACCACCATGGATCCATACTTTAATGATGTAACAACTGATTAATAATCTGAGTTTAAAATATTTTTTTCTGCATAAATTGTAGATATTATGGATCTTAAATAAGTGGACTTCTCCACAGGGCTTTGAATATCCTGTCACATGGTATAAAATATTTTTAGTAGAGAATTGAAGGCCATGATGCTGAAGGATGGTTATCAGTAACACATTCTCAGAATAACCAGAGTATATAAAGTAGATGCTGGAAAGTATATAAAGATTCCATTCCATGTGTGCCTTTATTTGTTTGGTTTTAGCCAAAACATAACTTGCTTATTTCTATTAACTTCACTACAGACTTGTCTGCACTTAAAAGGCTGCACTGATGTAGCTACACTTCTGTAGCACTTCAGTGAAGACATTACTTATGCCGACGGGAGGACTTCTCCTGTTGGCGTAGTTACCCCACCTCCCCTTGAGGCAGTAGCTATGGCTACGAGAGAAGCCATCCCATCGACATAGCTCTGTCTACACTTTAAATTGCTACAACCCTTGGTATAACCGTGTCACTCAGGGGTGTGGATTTTCTACATCCCTGAGCAAGGCAGTTATACCAACATAAGTTGCTAGTGTAGACCAAGCCTTAATTCCACTTCTACATGTGAATGAAAGCAGGCCCAGGACTGGTTTTTGAATACAGCATGTTTATCAAGATCTAAATCAAAGCAAATACTTGGAAGATGCCTGGTCTTTAAACAAAGGTGCAGATTTGTTTCAGTGGTAGCATGGCTGACATCCTAATGGTTCAACATAAAGGGAGAGCCAAAATAAGGCCCTTCGTACAGCTCCATTAGATTTAAAAATGGTTTGTGTCCTCTGCCTTTGCGCCTTCCTATTGAGAGATAGTTTGTTGTTAATCCTTTAGTCTGAACTCATGCTACAAAATCTCCCACTATTACATGGAAAAGGAAGTGTTTGTCATCACCTTCATTACCTAACTGAAAAACTGGTGCTTTCAAAATAGGCTCAAATGTTACAATGTGCTGCTCTGTGGGCTTACTAACAGATCTACTGTCCAACTGTATTTTCCCAGGTGTCGCATTTTAACCCCTCTTTGCCAACACTACTGTAGCTTCTTTCCCAATTTCAGTATAGATAGGTATATACTTTGTACCTATCTACACTGCATGTAATATTCAATTTCTTAGGTCAACAGTCACTGGGAGGTTCATTTGGTTCTTCATAAAATCTTTTATTAACACAATGATGGTTCTCTTCATATAGCACCACACACAGACTATGTTCAACAGTGTGTCCTTCTCAAAAGTTTATAGATATTTTGCATATGGGCAAGAGGAAAAAATGGATCAGCCAGTATGCATACGGATTGCATCCCTGTTCTTGGCTCAGAAACATTTCTGCTATTAGTGTTCTCCATCATCTTCAGATGCTTCATATTTTTGTTGTTTACATATGGTCATGTTATTCTTAAACAGGCTCAGGCTAACGTTAGCATTTACAGGGTCATGTATAGCAACACACTGAATATACTGCAAACATATGGTGGTTTTAAGAAAGGTCAGGTACTTATCTAGAGGTATCAATTTGGCATTTCAAACAATATCTATAATGATAGCTCACTTAGAATAAATACTTCATCCAAAACGGGGGAGGGGGAGAAAAGAGCAGAATTTTCCTCTAAAAGATTGAAAGGTAAAATCAGAATGTTCCATAAATAAAACTTGTTATATAAAATAAAAATAATGTACAACACTCCTCCTTTTGTTCATTAAGAAATTTATAATGGAATTAAAAACACAAGGTGCATCAACATCAAATGAGGCGTTTAACAAGTCCCATTATGCTGCTGACTAAGATCTTCATCCATTATTCCAAACTAGACAATTTTACCATTAAACCACTTAAAATTCAAATGCTGTAATTACACAGTCAATACAAAAATAGCTGCAAGTAATATATTGAAAAGTGCTAAATGTAAAAAGCAGGTTGGATATTGGAGGAGCTTGTGAAAGCAGGTCCAGAACATAAGCGCAGGCTGCTGAGCATAATATTACATTTCAAAAGGAGAGAGATGAAAAATGTAAATACAGTGGAAGAACAACTGGTGGTGTATGGTAAATCTGGGTGTGACTTGTTTAACTAGTGTAGAGACATTGCTCTGAAGCATCATCTTGGATAAAGACTGATTTTCTGTAGGCAGGCATGTTTCTTTCCCCAAGATTATGCTGTACACTCTACTTAGTTTTCTTTAAATTACCGATTTCAAGTGAATCCCAACAAAGGCCTAGCATTCTTTTGTATAATCAAACTTTTCTTTCTACTTTTTAATTTGGACCAGGCAACACAGTTAGAGGTCAAAAATTCACCATTGAATTTACTTAGATTAGGCTAGAAAAGAAAGTCACTGACCAGAAGCCAAATAAAATATTCAAGCCTTCATCACCTATACATAAAAAATAGATCAGTTTTCATTTTCAGTACATTATCAGTTTCACTTGAGAAAGAGAGCAGATTTGCACACCCTCAGACATGGTCTATGCAATCACACCATTTGTCTAATAGACAACACAATAATAGTCAAACCATGAAGTTAACAATAGTCTCTCTATGAAACAAAGCTGGAAAATAAATCATACTGAACCCGATAAACAATTTCCATTTCGCTTGGTTTACACCTGATCTACACTTAAAAGTTTTCACCACAAGCACCATAGCTGTGCCATTCTAACCCTCTGTGTAAGAAGCTATGTCGACGAAAGAATGCTTATGTTCGGGAACGTAGGATTCTACATTGACAGAAAAACTCTTTCCATAAGTGTAGGTTGTGTCTACACTAAGGCATTATAGTAGCCAGCAGCGGCTCCAGGCACCAGCGCTCCAAGCGTGTGCCTGGGGCGGCAAGCCACAGGGGCCGCCCTGCCGGTCCTTGCGAGGGCAGCAGCTTGCCTGCAGGAGGTCCACCAGTCCCGCGGATTTGGCGGTAATTTGGCGGCAGGTACGCCGAATCTGTGGGACCAGGGACCTTCCGCAGGCACGCCACTGAAGGCTGCCTGACTGCCGTGCTTGGGGCAGCAAAAAAGCTAGACTGCTCCAATAGCAGCATAGCTACGGTGACCTAGCTATGCCAGTATAGAAAAAGAATTTAGAAAAAGCAGTGCACATCCTGAAAGAACAAAGCAGAAAAGAAACAACGGGAAGTTAAAAGGATTATCAAAGTCTTTTCAGAATACAGGCATACAGCACTAATAGCATCAAAGAAGTGTAACTGCATCTTTGCTTTGCATGCCAATGATACTGCAGGCCTGGCTTTCACATGGCAGCCATTAATTCATTGTACTTCAGTACATTTGCAAGAACTTTTTATTATCATATGAAGCCATGCAGGTGGAACGAGCACACCACCTGAAATAAAGGACTTTCTCACCCCTTGAAGGCACATTTGTTGTATGATGATCCAGGGGGCGAAATAGAGGTGGTTCACTGTGCCGATCAGTTGGGTTTGTATACAGGTGCTCAGCTTCACGAAGGGGGAAAAGGCATAATAATAGTCAAAAGGCCAAATCCCTGTAATGATGTATTACTTTATTATGTCAAAAACCATCAATGCAGACTCTACGAACTGCGTTAAAAAAAAAAAAAGAGACGTACCTTATGTTTGTAAACTGGTCCTGGAACAAAAGCATTCAGAAAACTAGTTGTGGAACACATGCTACTATATTTCTTTAATTTTATATAGAAAATCATCCTTTGTCTACTGTAATACATCACCTGTCACAGAAAACACTGCAAATATTTTATATTGCTAACACAAATCTGTGAGTCTTTAACTACTTGTGCTACATATCAATTCACTAAGTAGCAAACACATAACACATCTTAGGTCAGGGAAACAGCTACCACTATAGAACTAGTTGCAAATTTTTGAAGAGTATGTTTTGCAAAAAATGCTGGTCGTTTTACAACTAGCTTACAAAGCTGATAAAAAATTTTTAAAACTTTCAGCATTCCTTTAACTGTCTCCAGCTACCACCTATCTCAAACACTGACCCAAACTGCAAAATGAGGTTGAAAAACAAAAACTGAAGTGTGAAGGTCACAAAATAAGATTTTTACACAATGGGGAGGGCTCTGTTACTACTAGTACAAGGGTACTGCAATTTAGCTACCAACTCAATTTAACCTCCTAATAACACACTCATACAAAGGTGCCAGGCAACTGTAATTTAGTGTTGATGAACCGAAGCAGGAGTTAAAGGTTATACTCCAGTGCCCCTGGGAAGAGTGATTGACTTTCAGATGTAACCAGCCAGCTGAAGTTCAGCATCTTATGAGATTTCAGGTGATCCTTTACTTGGTTCACAAGAGGTAGATTAATATAGATTAAATATATTAAATATAATGGGTTCTGAATAGATTAAATATAAAGTCTAATAACAGCAGTAACACCTTGTATTCATATAGTTACTTTCATCCAGACAAATCCAAAAGTGGTTTATACCCTGGAGATATATATATTTTCTCTAGAGATGAGTGCATCAGACCGTCTATGCCAGCAACAATACACAATAATGCTTTTATTGTAGGACGGGAATTGACACACCGTCAATGGAAACACAAGGGGAATTGTTTTATTCAGGCATAAAGCAGTCACTCAAATTGCAATCTGATTAGGACACTGTGTTAATGATCCTAATCTTGTGATTTGAAAAATGCTGTGAACAGGGCTTCAGTTTACAATTCAACCAAAAGACATCAGGTAGGATTTTCTTAAGTGCCTAAGTGACTTAAAAGCACAAATCCCATTGTCCTCCTAAGTTACGTAGGCACTTTTGAAAACCCTACGCCTCACTTCCAGTAACAATGTGTCACTGGAACACTGGCTCAATACTGACTAAGAGACAAGATGGCCACCCACCAAACCATCTGCCATACTTCATATAGCACCCTGGGTTTCTGGGAGGTTTCTCAGGTCCAAAGCTGTTTTAGCTCAGGACATCAGAGCCTGAGGTAGTCTGTGTACCATACATAAGTTACTGTAAAGCTAATATATGTTACTGTGCATCTAAAACTGTACTGAACACTCTAGGTAAAGCTCTGAAGTGACCAAGACAGCATACTCATCAGAATAGTAAAATCACAGCATGCCATCCTTATGAGTGTTGGACCAGAGTGAAAAGTAAAGACAACACTAAAGAGGGAAAATAAGAGCAGAAGTAAGGGGCAACGCCACACGGCATTTATTTCCAAAGAAGTCTGTCAGGAAAGGATTAGCAAATCTGAAAAAAATATATTTTAAAAGAAAAATATATTTAGAGATCAGTGTGCCATAGAAGGATTAGTAAACATCAGGGGATATAATTCTGAACAGCAGCTTGGCTCTGATATTCTCAGTGTTTCCTACAACATCCCCATCTGCTTTTTCAGAAAAAAGGCTATACAGATTTTTCTATCATTTTAGACAACTGCAGAGGATGACTGAGACTGTGTATGACATATTACTTCATACATACACGCCTTAGTCTTCACAAGTTAATAGAAGTCCTGTATTATAATTGTGTGTAATGTTCTGTGCTATATAAATTGCTCTGCATTTTTGGAGATCAGTTACACCAATGGAAGAGTTAAAACTTCAGCTATGGTAATTTAGCAAGAAGGGAATAACATTGTTTTCAGCTTTTAATTATGAATTGTGTGGGGGTGTTCTAGGCAGTTTTGGGTTAACAACACTGCAGGAGAGAATATTTCAATTAAAAACATGTGCATTAAAATTTTTCAGTAAAATAAAAACTATTTCATTATCAAAACTTAAGCTTGGTGCCTAAATTCCCTCATTACCTCTGTAAAGGGCCAAGTGCTACATCTTTTGGACCTGATTCAGTAAAACACATAAGTATGTGCTTAACTTTAAGAAGTTTGTGACAAAACACACTCCTGTATTCACACCCTGTACACTATTCCAATAATCTTCAAAGTATGCCTTGTAAGATGTCATTTGAAAACTCATAATTTGCTGGTCAGTACTGTCCTGGTAAAATATGCGTGGCAACACTGTATGTGAAATTATAAGATTTCCCTGTATGATGTCAGGTCTGTGTCCTGAACAAAGGAATGCGTGCTCTGCTTATTTTGCATTTAAGCAGTAAACAGAGCCAACAAGCATGAAAAGAACACAAAGGAAGTTCAAATGGGTGCAAAACCCAGAAGGGAATATCCTTCCACATAGATTCTTTGGCTCTTTGCTCTCAACTAGAAATATTTTTCAAGCAGGGGACTGAAACTATAAAAAGAAGGGACAAAAAACCCATGCACCCCTCTCTCTGTCTATCACATTCACTGCACCTGAAGAGACAAAGCAATGGTTGGACTCTGGGGAAAAGGTCAGTAATCTGCTATGGTGACACACTTTGCTTGAATCTAATATAGTTCATTAAGTTAGGCACCAGTAAGCATGTTATCTCTATTTTTCTTGTAACTATTTCTGACTTCAATGTCTTATTACTTCTTCTCACTTAAAATCTCTTTGTAGTTAATGAACCCATTTTATTGTTTTATCTAATCAACTGTGTTCAAGATGAAGTGTCTGAGTAACTTCATTTGGGGCAACAAGTTGTGTGCATATTATTCCCTTAAAGGAATAATGGACTCAGTACATTGCACTGTCCAGGAGAGGATTGGGCAGTACAGAACATACATTTCTAGGGGGAAATCTGAGATTGGGAGTGCATTGGGGTAACCCTGTGGTAGTTTTTAAGGCTGATGAGAACCAAGGTGTGGCTGGCTGGTTGGCTGAAGCAGACACACAGACGGGAGTGTGTTCATGCTGGAGACGGTGAGCAGCAAGACATTTTAAAGGATAGCCCTGGTTACAGGGCAGGGGTGAGACAGCTACTCATCAGTCTGGATTGTACCCTGTATGTCACAGAGGTGCTAAATCCCATTAACTTCAATTCAATTTACCCACATACTTAAATGCTTTCCTGAACTGAGGACTTTACCTGTGAAAAATGTCAACTGAAATCACACAATGACTGCAGGACTTTAGAGAGATGGCCTCAAAATTTGGAAATTATAGAAATTTAAAACACCTTAAAAATAGGGTAAATTAGGTTGGGGGTGGGGAGAGAGAGAAAGTTCTATTCTACTTTTAATAGGTGTTGTCTAAATTGCTTCTCCTGCTTCAAAACACTAGTGATGCCAGTGACTCTGCATATTCAGATACCAGCATCAGAATAGCGTGGACGTAGTCTTGTAGACATCAAGGAAACACTTTGATTGATTACATATTTAATAAGTTTATGTTAATGGATTTAATAAGTAGCTTTGAAGCAGCTTAACTCAGCCCTGATACAGTATCCCTGAGGTGGCAACAGCTCAGTAAATATTTTGTTTATGAGGCCTTGTCCATTTTTAGGAAGCATAAGCATGGGATGTATGGGCGGGTAAGGAACTCTTTTGTACTTTTGTAAGTCAAAGAACAATGTTATGACCAGGAAGACAACAGGTGACAACAGTCAAGAGGTTGGCTGTTCACCTAACTACAAAGGAGTGAAATCATCTTGATAGAGTTTTCACCTCCTCTTATTCCCTCAATGTTGCTCATTGTGGAAAAGCACAGACTTGTGGATGTAACTAAGAAACAGTACCCTAAAAGGAGAACTCCAAAAGTGGACCAAGATTCATACTGACATCACCTAATCAGAATTGGACAATGCAGATTCCCTGATTCAGTCACAAGGTCACAACAGGAAGTCCAGTGGGACAATACTAGCCTGAGTTTCACTCACAAAAGACCAGGTAAAAAGGAAAAAGCGTGCTATTCTTGAGATTACCACAACACCGCTACTATGTCTGATAGTCATACTTTCCCTTCCAAGGAAAGCAGAGACAAAGACATTGCAGACTAGCCAGCTAACCCAAGAATCATGTCCGCTAGCATGATGGTACCTGAGCCAGAAGTCATTGCCTGTTCCGCAAACTGCGGTTTCTAACTAACTCTGAAGCTTCAAAGACTATAAGCTAAAGAACACACCCTTTGCCAGTGAAGATGTGTCCTAAGTGTGTGTTCTTTAGCTTATAGTCTTTGAAGCTTCAGAGTTAGTTAGAAACCGCAGTTTGCGGAACAGGCAATGACTTCTGGCTCAGGTACTATCATGCTACCACTGACACTTTAAAGTGCTGAACCTGCAATGCTCAGGGGTGTTTTTTTTCACACCCCTAGGCGAGAAAGTTGCAGCGCTGTAAAGTGCCCGTGTAGACATGCCCTTACTTTTCTAAGTACCCTTATTATTTCCATCTCCTTAACAGGACATTTGAACATCTGTGCAGGACGCCTGCCATGAAAAAAAATACTGTCCTAGCCTTTTTAGGTAGAGGTGTGTGTGTGAGGCTGAGACATTTTGTACCTCAGGGGAGCAGAGATTAAAAAGATTTAAAAAGTCATTTAATCATTTGTGTAGTGTCAGCTTTGTGATTTGATTACTTGTTGTGCCAATGCAATAACTTGACCAGTTCTTCTTCTTAAATTGCTCTCTTAGTAGTTAGATCAGTTTAACATTGTATTATTGTTAACTCCTTGATTTGACTATTTATAATATCAATATTCATCATATTGTTTATAACTTTAGAGAAGTGTAAGAAATTATCTAACTGAGCACTAACACACCAAATTAGTTTTCTCTGATCGACTGGTGATGAGGTATAAAGCAGCCTAAATTAAAGGGACTTTAATTAAATACCCACAGACCACTAGACTCAAGTGCTAAGAAAACCCTTATCATCATTACACGTTACATCTGTAAAAGACCTAGAAGATGAAGTCCATTATTCTGCAAGAGCAGGATATACAGTACATTCCCTTTATGAATGCTATACAGGTATACTCAGTTAATTGTTTACAAATAAGAAGAAAATTTAAGCCGCTATGCATAACATTATTTAATATTTTTAGGATAAAAATTATTCTGCAGTCTCATGTGTAGGCTTTTTTTATTATTTAATTAAAGATTTGTTTTCTTTTCTTACCTTGGTTGCAGGTTTTTCCAGTATACCCTGGGAGACATTTGCATTTGTTTGGTCCAATACATTCACCATGTTTGCATCTAGGCTGACATATAGCTGCAAATAGAACATATATTTTTGTTCTGATCTAATTAACAATAATATTTTACTTTAATGAAAGCAGCACATATACTATTAATACTTAGCCCCTGTACATCACTTCACATTTTAACCCCACATTGCTCACATAAAGTGTATTTTCAACAATAAAAACAAATAAATATCAGGAGACTGACCAGCACTGTAACAGGGCGAGGCGAGTGAGGCACTTGCCTCGGGCGCACAAAGCGGCAGAGGGAAAAAAAAAAGCCGCTGGCACGGCCCCACTTGCCCGCCCAACCTACCCCAGCACCTATCCTGGCCTCGACTTGCTCCTCGCCACCTTCCTAGCCCCAGAGAGTCCCTGTCTCCCCCTTGCAGCTCCATGCTGCCTCCCTGCAGGATCTGCTGCCGCAGGGTCCTGGTGCCCCCCATCTCAACTGCCAGGGCAGACTGACTCTGAGCTTCCCCTCTCAGACCCTTTCATTTTCCAATGAGACCCTCCACCAGCACAGGGGATCCCCCCGCCCGCAGTCACTGCTCCTACCCCATGTTGGGCAAGGAGGCAGCCCCATCCCTCACCCCTAGTGAGGCTACAGTCAGGGGCAACAGCAGGGGAGGAGGCACATGCAGCCCACCCTGGCACCCACCACGGAGGAGGGGAGGGAGCTTCCTGGACCTGAGAGGGGCCCTAGGAGCACATGCAGTGACAGTGGTGGGGGTGAGTGTGCTGCTGGGGAGGGGGCAGGAAAGGGAGGGCTCCTCCCCCAGAGCTTGCTGCTGCCGGCAGGGAAAGGGCTGGGGGGAGTCCTCCTCTCTGGCCCCTGTCCCAGAGCAGCCTGCCTGCATCCCAAACTCATCCCCAGCCCTGCCCCACCCCAGAGCCCACCACCCCAGTCAGAGCTTTCACCCCCCACACCGCACCCTCAATCCTCTGCTCTGAGCCCCTCCAGCACCCCAAACACCTTATCCCCAGTCCCAGCCAGAGCCCTCACCCTCCACACTCCTACTCTAGCCCTGAGCCCCTCCCACACCCCAAACCTCCCAGCCCCAGACAGAGCCCTTACCCATACTCTCGCCTTGAGCCCCTCCCACACTCCAAACCCCTCATCTTCAGCCACAACCCACAGAACTCACCCCTGCAGCCCATCCCTCTGCACCTCTCCCATCCCCAAACTCCCTCCCAGAGCCTGCACCCCAACCCCCTGCCCCAGCCTAAGGCCTGCACCCCAGACCTCCCTCACTCAAACTCCCTCCCAGAGCCTTGGGCAGGTGGAGTTTGGGCAGGGGTGGGCTCTGGGCACCACCAAAATTTCTACAAACCTGCAACCTCTGATCCTGCCCTGCAGACCTGAACTCCCAGCATTCTCAGGACACGTGCTAATCCCTAGTGGCCACTGCTGATATCCAGCACCTCCTCTCCCCTGTGAGTCCTTCTCTGGATTGGAACTGGACTGGAACCAAAGATCATCTTGGAAGCAACATTACCAGCCCAAGCAGTCAAAAATCATGAGTTAGACCCCCTAAAATCACAGACTCTACTGCCGCCGTTTCATTCATTCTTCGGCAGCAGGCCCTTCCCTCTGACAGGGACTGAGGGACCCGCCGCCGAAGAGCCGGCCCTGGGGGAGGGCGCAATTTTATATTCTTGCCTCAGGCACAAAAATACCTAGTTACAGCTCTGCCCTTCTGAAATTAAATACTACAGTATTGGACTGCTGTGGTGTTTTCCCTGTCACAGGGATGTTAAATTTAATTATATTATTGTCACTATTACCACGCAGTCCAGCTATATTCACCTCTTGAACCTGATCCTGTGCTCCACTTAGGACTGAATCAAGAATTGCCAATCCTTTTGTGGGTTACAGGACTAGCTGCTCCAAGAATCCATCATTTATGGTGTCAAGAAGCTTTATCTCTGCATCCCATCCTGATGTGACATGTACCCAGCCTCTCTAGTCTCCTTGAGCATTTCACAGTCACTATCACCATCCTGGCCAGGTGCTGGTAATAAATCCCTATGGCTATATTCTTATTAATAGAGTATGGAATAACTATCCATAGAGATTCAATAGTACAATTTGGTTTATTTAAGGTTTTTACTTCATTTGATTCTACTCTTTCACATATAGTGCCACTCCCCCACCAGCACAACCTGTTCTGTCCTTTTGATATATTTTGTACCCTGGTATTACTGTGTCTCATTGACTATTCTCATTCCACCAAGTTTCTGTAGTGCCTATTATATTAATATCATTTGATACGAGGCACTCTAGTTTACCCACCTTATTTAGACCTCTAGCATCTGTATATAAGCACTTAAAAAATTTGTCACTTTTCAGCTTTCTGTCATAACATGATGTAATTGAACAGGCCTTTTTTCTCCCCAGTTCCTAATAAATCTAAACCCCTGCTCCCTACACCCTTGTCTCAGCCACGCATTGAGACCCTGTAGTTCTGCCTGTCTAACTGGCCCTGCGCATGGAACTGGAAGCATTTCAGAGAACGCAACCATGGAGGTCTGGGACATCAGTCACTATACCTAAGGTCTTCATTAGCCTCATTAAAAACTGAGACAAGGTATTTGTTTAGGTGTTGGGCCATGCCCAGATTATCCCCATCCTCAGTGCTTACTGGTCCCACTTTTTCTTTGCTTGTTTTCTTCTTATTTATAGGGCTATAGAAGCTTATCTACACATATTTTTCCTTGCTGGGGATGCAGGCTTTAGATAGCTTCTACAGCTTCGACTTAAAGTAATTTCAAGCCTCCACCACATTCAGATTCTTGAGTTCTTCGGTCCAGTCCACTTCCCTAATTAATTCTCTTAATTTATTAAGGTTACCTCTTTTGAAATCAAGGACCCTTGTAGCAGATCTATTTTTGTTCATCCTTCCATTTAGTTTAAACGGAATTAACTCATAAATAATGCTACGTTTTAGTCAAGGGGTAATTTTAGTAAAAGTTACCAAACAAAAATTCACGGCCTATGACTTGTCCATGACTTATACTATCTACCCCGACTAAATCTTCAGGGGCAGGGGTGGCCTGTGGGCACCATGGGTGCGGGGGGGGCGGGGGTAGGAAGTGTGTGTGGCCCGAGACACCCACTGGTGCTGGGCAGGAGCAGCGGCACGTAGCCCAGGACCCCTGCTAGTGTTGGGGACGGACTGGCGGGACTGACATGTTCCCTACCTGGCTCTGCGCCTCCCCAGAAGCAACAACATACCCCTCCCTCTGTTCCTAGGTGAAGCTGTGGCCAGTGACCTCTGTGCTCTGGCTCCACACCGAGCACTGGCTCCACAGCTCCCATTGGCCAGGAACTGCAGCCAATGGGAGCAGCCAGGGGCAGGGCCCAGAGGCAGGGCCAGTGCACACAGAGGCCCCTGGCCACGCCTCCACCTAGGAGCCAAGGGATGTTGCCACTTCCAGGCAGCCCCCACTCCGAGGTAAGTGCCACCCAGAGCCTTCACTTCCTCCTGTGCGCCAACCCCCAGCTCTGAGTCCCCTCCCACACCTGCTGGGAGAGGAGGGCCTGGTGGCCCAAGTGTGCCCAAAAGTGGCCGGTGCGACTGGCCCAGAGGCTGTCCAAGCTACTCACTGGCCCCCAGGCCAGCCGCACCGGCTGCTGCAGAAGTCACGGAGGTCCCAAAAAGTCATGGAATCCATGACTTCCATGACAAACTCGCAGCCTTATTCATGATCACTTGAACCACTAGGATCCTCTTCAGCCTGAGGTCCAATGCCTGTATCTTAGCTCCTGGCAGATAGCATACTCTTCTGTTCTCCAAGTCAGCTCTGTCTGTTCTTCTTAATAGGGAGTCCCCAATCACGTAGACCTGTTTTTTCCTGGGGGTGATGTGATTTTCTGTCTGCCAATCCTTTCTTATTCTCCCTTGTAATCTTCTGCAAGTCATCCTGTATCCTCCTGGGGCTCTGAACTCTGGGCATATCCATCGGCTTCTCTCTTCTTACAGGACTAACCAATCTTCTCTTCTTCCTTGCTCTCCCCTCCTTCAGTTACAGCCTGCTGTGCTCCTCCTTCATTTTCCAACTCAGCAAACCTGTTCCTGAGCTCTATTTCTCCTTCACCAGCTGATCTGTTCCTCTGCCTGGTCACATGCTACCACTGACCACTTTCTTCACCCAGCAGTCTCCCCTCTGAGTTCTTCAGTGCAGCTTGCATCTGCAGGTCTTGACTTTTCCCTTCAGCCTCCTCTTGCCTTTGCTCCATCAACTGAGTTTCGAAGGGGGTTCGAGCAACCATAATTTCCACCTGCATCTTCAAACCTCAGATCTTCTCTATCAGGCTACACTTCATACAAAGCTCTTTTCAGGTGCCCGCTCTAGAATCACGTACATCCCACAGCTTCCACATCTGGTCATCTTCATTGTCTCTTCCATGACTTTGGTCACTACCACTGCTGCCCCTGTACCTGTCATTAGCCTTCCCGCCTAAATTCCTGTTAAGAGGTGTGAGGGGAGGGCGGGGCAAACACACCTCAAAACAAAACAAAACAAAAAACCACTGCACCCCCACCCCAAACTCTGCTTACAAACTCCCTTGTTCACAGCTCTGTTTGCTGCACCTTTACCACTAGCAGACTGTTTAGTTGCCTTTATAGGCCCACCCTACATCAGGGAAGACCCGCCCTCAATCAGGACTCTGCTGCTCTCACAGTACACTGCCCCCTACCAGCGTCTACAAACTGAACAAAGGGAGAAAAAAAAACATGCAAACCAGAAAACACACACCACACCCACAAAAACCTCACTCGCTGCCCCTAAAGACTAGGGACTAATGCCTCCTTTCTCCTCTAACAGAACCCCTACTCAGTCTCCCCTGTTTATAGCTCTGTTTGCTGCACCTGTGCCACTGATCCCATGCCATCTGATTAAAAGATCACCGAATTTGCAGTTTACACAATTGTGCCCACTAAAGCAATTTAGGGTAGAAAGAGTTTGTTCTACCTGCATCCATAAATCACAAGTAATGCTTGTACTCTACCACCTGGTTTGGTTTAAAATGAAGAAAGAAAAAAACCACCACCATTATCTGGCCTGTGACGTTTCTTCTCCATTCCAGAGAGGGCAATAAGACCTTGATCAACATTCTTTCAATTTAAGATTTGTTTCTGATACAGAACATTACACTTCATGGGTTTTCTGACAGATTGTAACTGATTTGCTGCCAGATCTGTCCCAAAGAGTATGTGAGTAGCAATGTTTTTTTTAGCTGTCACTTTATTTGAAAGGCATAGGGGTCACTGTTAGTAAAATGCAAGATGTTTTCCTCCAAAGAGTATCCAAAAGAATACAGTTATAGAAATAAGATTGTTCTGTAGTCTAGGACAGGGTGACCAGATAAGAAGTGTGAAAAATCCAGATACTTTTTCTTCCAGCGGCTGGAGGGGTTGGGTGGGGTATAGTTGCCTATAACAAGACAAAGCCCCTAATATTGAGATGTCTCTTCACGCTAGTCCAGGTCAACATCTTTTAACTAAATAGCTTTTTTCCTGTTTAAAAATGTTGTGATGTTATTGTTGTGATGATGTTGAAACATGTACACCAAATGAGAGAGAGAATATCATACCATCCGCGAACCAGCAAACCTTAAAGGAAGCATGCAGGGCCAGTGTAATCATTTAGGCGACCTAGGCAGTCGCCTAGGGTGCTAGGATTTTCTTTGGCAGCGACTGCGGCAGCTGGGTCTTTGGCCGCCCCAGTTGCCACCGGCATTTAGGCAGAGGGAGCTGGGGCAGCACGGGGAGGGCCGCCTGCAGCAAGTAAGGGGGGGGGGGGCAGCACGCAGCGAAACTCCCCGCCCCAGCTTACCCCTGCCCCGCCTCCTCCCTGAGCACACTGTGGCTTCATCACTTCTCCCGCCTCCCAGGCTTGCAGCACCAATCAGCGCAGGCACCGCAAGCCTGGGAGGCAGGAGAAGTGAAGCAGCAACGGGGTGCTCATGCTCGTGTGCGGAGCAGGGGTGAGCTGGGGCAGGGGGGTGCCTCAGGGCAGGGGCACGGGGCGGAGAGCGCAAGGTGGAAGTTTCGCCTAGGGCGCGAAACATCCTTGCACTGGCCCTGGAAGCATGATACATTCCTAAAGTGAATTCTCTAAAATTCCCAAGGCAATTATCTGCCTAGCCAATTTTTGTTTAAAGTGGTGCCTTACTAAGGGAACTGATGGAAAGTATGTTTTGATTAAAAAGAGTAGTTGAGACCTCATGGAAAAATAAAAAAATATTCTACTGAGAAACAATTCTGCTGCATCACATTTATTTTCGCATTTTGGTTCCCTTTTTATTTTATTTTTTTAATTAACAAGGACACTTGCATGAAAACAGGATCTTTGTTGCTTTATACTTCTACTTTCTAGTTGCTCACCATAACCATCTGTTTGTGATATCACAATCATTTTGTGTCAGTAACAAAGGGTAATAGTGATGAAGAAGCAAAAGGGCCTCTGGGATCAATCTTCCTTCCATTAGAATCAATGGGAAAAGTGACTTTAATGGGAGCAGGACTGGGTCAGTGCCTTCAGCTGAGCAATATGAGTGGACAACTGCTAAGCAACCAAGATCCCATTTTGATGTAAATTTTAATAGTAAAAGAAAGACATGATATACTATCAAGAGAAAATCTGCAAACAGGTTTTACATTAGATTTCAATGGATCTTGAACGAAGATTCATGCACCGAAGAAGGATATTTCTAGATAACATATCTTTTAAAAATATTAAGCACTATGGCCATATCCTTAGCTGGTGTAAGTTGTCAGACCTCCATTATTGGATCTCTTGACAATTTACACCAGCTCAGGATATGGCCCACCAGGATGACTCAAACGAATTCAGCAGAGTTACACTACTCTAAGTGAGAGATGAATCAGGCTTTTATCTTTGTTAAAACTCAAACATGAATATGTTTACATATTTTAGTGAAGGAATATTTGATTCTTTGTATTTGTCTACACGGGGACACTCAGGA
Organism: Chelonoidis abingdonii; assembly: GCF_003597395.2. NCBI lineage: Eukaryota > Metazoa > Chordata > Testudines > Testudinidae > Chelonoidis > Chelonoidis abingdonii. The sequence continues at coordinate 33,270,255 of NC_133773.1, forward strand.
AAGTTAATTCGATTGAATTTTTAAAGTGGATTAGTTCAATGGTTCTCAACCAGGGGTACATCAACTCATCTAGCTATTTGCCTAGTTTTACAACAGGCTACATAAAAAGCACCAAAGTCGGTATAAACTAAAATTTTGTATGGACAATGACTTCTTCATACTGATCTATGTACTATACATTGAAATGTAAGTACAATATTTACCGTATATTCCAATTGATTAATTTTATTATTATATAGTAAAAATGAGAAGGTAAGCAATTTCAGAAATAGCACGCAGTAACATTTTTATGTCTGATTTTCTAAGCAAGTAGTTTTTAAGTGAGGTGAAATTTGAGGGTTCGCAAGACTCCCAGAAGAGTACAGTAACCTGGAAAGTTTGGGAGCCACTGAATTAGCCAGCCTGCATTCTGAAGTGAATTAAGATAAACGGAATTAAGGCCACTTTAATTCTGGATGAGATAGCCAACACCGGGGCTTAATGCAGTTTAACTAATCTACTTTAAATTCACACCCTAAGTTTATTTGGATGAACTTTACTAATTATCCCTGTGTAGACAAGACCTTAGAGAAGAGGTCCTGTAACTTTATCATCCAATGCTGCCATTTTCATGTGGTTGTTTGCTTTGATCCTGCTTGAGAGGAAAGGAGGGTGAGGTAATATCTTTTACTGGAACAATTTCTGTTGATGAAAGAGAGAAGTTTTCAAGCCCCACAGAGCTCTTCTTCAGATTGGAAAGGTAATCAGAGTGATTACCTTTCACAGAAGTTGGTTGAATAAAAGACATTACCTCACCCACCTTGAGTCTCTCATATCCTGGAACCAACACAGCTACAACACTGCAAACAATAACAATGAAAGATATTGACAGGGGCGGTTCTAGACATTTCGCCGCCCGAAGCACGGCGTCATGCTGCGGGGAGTGCTCTGCCAGTCGCGCAGCTCCAGTGGACCTCCCGCAGACGCGCCTGCGGGAGGTCCACCAAAGCCATGGGACCAGCGGACCCTCCACAAGCATGCCACCGAAGGCATCCTGCCTGCCGCCCTCCCAGCGACCGGCAGAGCGCCCCCCTACGGCATGCCGCCCCAAACACACGCTTGGCGTGCTGGGGCCTGGAGCCGCCCCTGGATATTGATCTTGTCAGTCAACCAAACAGCTGATATTGCACTGGAATGTGGTCATAGCATAGAAAACAGAAGGCATATACTATGTCATTACACTTAAATGGAAAAAAAACAAACAAACCACTGTCAAAATAATTATTTGTAAGATGAAAGTCAGACATTAAATATGGAATGCAGGTTCTGTTATTAAATCAAATCCACTTTTAACTGCTAAAATACCAAAACATACATTCATGCTCAAGACAAACTAAGTATGATGTGATGATGCATACTTCACATATGAAACAAGCGTTTGGAAATCCATATTTGACATTAAACACTATGTATGAAGAACTCGTTTTATTAGCACATATTTTGTGTATTTTAAGGCACACACAGTTGTGCTTGGTAGCTGAAATTCAATATGATGTTTTGATTACTTTTAGGTGTTCACGTTCTTAAAGATTTCAGAGGAAGTCTCACAGCAGCTGTAACTCAGCCATGCTGTGTAGATAGTTTATAGCATTCCACCACTGTTCGACACATATTTCTGCATAAGGCAAGGAGAAAAGATGGACTTTGCAGCACAACCTGAAGGCTGACAAATTCAGGCTGTTACAGAGGGAGAAAGTGAATTCCAAAGGGCCACAGCCTTCACAAGCTGCCATATAGAATCATAACAATGTTTTATAATCACCTTTGTGTGGAAAAGCAGCATGAGAAATTTAAGTCCAAAGAGTAATTTTGTTCCATAAAGTCAAAAGCATCTACAAAATACAGTTTTATAATGTAGACTGATTCCTTAATAGCATTTCTATTTTGTAGCTGTTGCTATTACTATAAATTTCAATATCAATTGCTTCCCCCAAAATTCCTTCTCTGCAGGTTTTGAAACTGACATCCCAACAGGTAGTAAAGTACAAGCAAGGATATGTTACTTGCACACATTTCGTAAGAAACTTTATCATCTCTATTTTGAGCTTTATTCATTGAACCTGTTTGCACTTGGCTGAAAAGATCTTGGACAGCAGAATCAATCCATTTTGCAGTGAAAATAAGCCCGTCAGTGATTGACTAGCCAGATACTACAGCTGAAAATAGGCATGGCACTAACTGTCCCTTTTAACTTGACCAAAGATCCATGTATAAATGTTTGTTTAAAAATGTTAACAGGTTATCATAGTGATTTCACAAAATGCTTGCGGAACAAGAATTCACATGACTATTGTAGAATAGGCTCAGGCATAGGGCCAGCTCCAGAGGTTTTGCCGCCCCAAGCAGCGGAAAAAAAGCCGCGATCGCGATCTGCGGCAATTCAGCAGGAGGTCCTTCACTCCCAGATGGAGTGAGGGACCCTCCGCCAAAGTGCTGTCCCGCTCCGGAGTTGCCGCCCCAAGCACCTGCTTGATAAGCTGGTGCCTGGAGCCGGCCCTGCTCAGGCAAACCAGTTTTTGCAGTCACACAGAATTAGATTCTAAACTAGCCTCCAAGAGAGATTACTCCTGAGAGAATTCTGTATCAAAGAATTAAAAATTCTGCACACAATATTTTAAAATTCTGTATATTTTATTTGTCAATAAATAAATGTGGAAGCTCCAGCATGGCAGTGGGGAACACAGGCCACTGGCTGCATGGAGGTGGGAGATCACCCTGCAGCCTCCTCACCCCACCTCCTTGGAACACAGACTCAGAAGTGAGGCTGCATCTGATCCTGACAAAGTACAAGGGCCAGGCCTGCTCCAGAAACACCCCAGGGCCCTGCACCTCCATGCCATGCTCACCAAGATAGCGAGAGGGACAATCTCACATGCATGGCAAGCCCTGGCCCCAAATGTAGAACAGGCAGGCTCAGTCCAACAGAATCCAAATGTGGAGGGGCTTAGTGTGGGGGAATCCCAGTATGGGATGAGAGTTCTGTGTGGGGCAATCTGGGTGCAGGTGACTTGGTGTGGGGTCCAGGTACAGGAGGGATCTGGATGATCCGGGGCTTGTTGTGGGGTTCCGGGTGCAGGGAAATGAGACTCTGCAGCGAGGCCCAGGTGAAGGTGTTTGGGGCTCAGCAGGGTGGGAGAGGTGTCTGGGTGTGGAGGGATGGGGTTCAGCAGGGCATTTGGGGGCTCAGCAGGGGGGCCAGCGCTGAGAGAGGGAAGCTTGGTTGGGGAGGGTCCAGGTGCTGGGGCTCACAGGGGTGGGAGTCCAAGTGTGGAGGGATCATCAGGGTGGTCCAGGTGCAGGGCAGATGGGGCTTACTAGAGTGATGGTTCAAGTTTTGGGGGCTCAGTGGGGAGTTATCCAGATGCAGGTTGGGGGTTCAGATGCAGGGGGAGTGAGGCCTGGGTGCAGGGGTTTTGCATGCAGGGAAGAGGGTCTCAACCAGGGTCTGGATGCAGGGGGAGCGTGGCTCGTGGTGGGTCCGGGTCCAGAGCGTTTCCGGATGCAGGAAGTGAGGCTTGGCAGGGTGGGGGTTCTGGTGCAGAGTGCTCGGGGCAGGGGTTCTCTGTATGGGGGGATCCAGCTGCACGGGGGTTCGGCAGATGGGAGAGCAGCTCCCCATATAGTGAGCCCTTCCCCCATTGCTGAGGAGCGATAGGGGCAGGAAGTGAGGGGAGGCGGAGCTTCTGGCAGCCAGGCGAGGTTTCCAGGTGTGGGTCTAATCTGGCCCCAGCCCCAGGCACTCCCTGCAGAGGAAGAAGATCCATCCTCCCCTGCCCAGCCAGGACTAGCAGTCGAGCCCACTGCAGGGCAGGAAGCACCAGCCAGGGTGTCCCCAAGCCCACCCCAACCCACGATGATTTACCTCTCCAATAACTCCTCCAAGGGCCTGAAACAACACACCCACACTGCCAGGAAGGTGAGTGTGACCACTCTTGTGGCTTCCTTTTGGTTTCCCATCAGAAAGTCATTTTTCTATGGGGAAGCAAAGAATTCTGTGCACATGCAGTCGTGCAGAATTCCCCCAGGAGCAGGAGATGGATATTGTGACAGACAACAGAAATTCCAGATTTTTCTACTAAGGTGTCCCCAAGCATCCTGGGATCTTTTTGAATGTCTCCAGCTACTTCTTTTTTAATTCATCCTTGAATATCACTTCTATGCAGAATATACTCAAATCTATATTACTCTTCACTGTTTTCCCCCTTTTCTCGGTTTGTGTGTCTTTGGCTTGTCATCTTGTTCTGTAGAACTTCCTTCATATATTATAGCCACAAGATATTCTATTCATATTGCCACCTGCTCTCCGCCTACTCCATTTAAATCTGAACTTCACTTCAAATCTTCATAAGTCAGATGTTCAACTTGACCGTGAACTAACTTGTTTTCTACCTTTCCCAGATCACCTACATCAAAAACAAACTGTCTTGACCATTCTTCTGCCAAAACTGCTCTGCTTTCAACTGCTCTTCCTAAGGAATATAAACTCCTCCTTTATGGTCCCCCCTAAAACGCAATTTTTTGAAATTCAATTTGTCCAAATGCAGCTGCTCACATATGCACCTGCCTGGAGACAGTAATACATCACTCAGTCTCAGATACCTGTATTGGATGCCTGTTCACTTCAGAATACGGAACAAATTCTCTCTCCTAATCTTCAAATCCTCCACATACTTACTTCCCAATGCTTCTCCTGAATCTCCTTCTCCTGTCCATTCCCTGCGTTCCCCCAATGCCAGACTTCTACCCTGAGGGAAACAAATGAATTCACATACAGGAACCTTGAAACAGGATCCCTGTTATGTTGTGACCAATGGACTGTTCCCTCTGGTTAATGACTCCTTATCTCTCTCTAAAAACCACCAATGTCTTCTCCCTGATGCCTGGAAACTATGCCTCCATCACCTTCCTAGCATATTTACAGGGACAAACAACAGTACATTTCTTTACACACTCAGTAAAACTTTAGCAATCTGCTTTATCCACATGAATTTTGATCTAGTTAATCTATCTTATAAAATGGACCAGATCAGCTCTTACTTTTACTGCCCAAATGTATATAAAATAATGTCTAACCTACGATACAATAGATTGGATTATAAAAATGTCTTACCCAAGGAATACATTTCCAGTATACCATAACCATAACATACAGTATAGAATTACTCACTACAGAATAATGTTATTTTCTAAACAACAGAATTAGACGTACAAACGTACAATTTCTAGGCAGTACCGGGATTACAATGGCACCAGTGGCGCCATGGAGCTGAACCCATGCTCAGAAGAGGCCCCGACTCCACTTGCACTGCACCCCGAGACCCCACCAGCCCACTGGCTCTCCCCTGCCCACCACTTGCTCCTCTCAGCCAGCCAAGGGCTCCTCTCCACCCCCGGCCCCATCCACTGACTCCTTAATACATTATATAAAATATTACATATATATGCATGCTTTTTCTAAAGACTCATTCAAAACATCTTTCAAAAACCATTTACACTTACCTATAGCATTCAGGAGGCACAATGTCAACATTAAAGTTAAGTCTCTACTGTTAGATGCACAACTACTACATTTGTACAAGTAACTCAGGACTATCCAGTTTGCCTATACACGTGGCAATTGCACATCAAGATTATATATGGTGAACAATGAGATTAGTGTGGTAATAAACTCTTTGCTTGATTATAGCTATTTGCAGGGTCCTACAATGCACATGTAAATTCAGACCCCAATCCCTGTTCAGCAAAGCACTTAGGCACATACTTAACTTTAAGCACATGCTAATGTCCCCACTGAAATCAATGGGACTTAGGAATGTGGTTGAAGTTAAGTATGTGTTTAAGTGTTTTCCTTAGAAACCAAGTGAAAAATTTCCCCCCGGAAGAAGTGATCATATATTTATTTAATTTTGGGGCAAATTTTGCAGTTTACATGTTAAGTGGCTTTAGTCACTTCACAACAATATTTTATACAAGCGCTCTTCACCAACACAAATGTTTGTTTTGAAATATTTGTTACTTGAATTTTTCACAGATTCAATAATCACTGAATTTTAAATTCCTAATAAAGGCAGGTTAGGGTGAGTACCATCATGTTTGGTTGCACTAGAGAACTTGGATCTGATTTACACAAATTTAACAGTGAAGTTACTCCATATTCACAGTGATGTAGGTGAGAGCAGAATCAGGCCTCTTGAATTCATCTGGTTGTAAATGTGGCATTGAAAGTACATTAGATTTCCAGACAGGAAAAACATTGCTTGGACCTTGAACAAAAGCCCATGATTATTTAAATATTAAATTTACATCAGTCATTAGATTTGCAGGTAAAACAGTCATCTTTCTATAAATTTCCTCCCACCCCATCAAAATAAATAAAAATAAATAAATTTTAAAATTAATATCTATTAAAGTTTCTTTATACTTCTCATGTAAACTTCTGATTATGAGACCATGCCACCAAGACATAGGCTTGCCAAAATTATTTCAAGAAATATGTTCAGCTAACCTTTGAGCTGGCACCTTATTCTGGCTATTCTCTGCCTTAAGACGTAGAAAGCTGCAAAACAAATGTCCAAAAAAAGAAATTCCAGCTTTTTTTTCCCCCTGTAAGGAAGATGGACTTGGCTTGGGTTTTTATCAACTTGCTACGTTCCTGGAGACTTACACACATTTAACAGTCAAAGCTTCTCTGAAATAAAAAAAATTCTGGAACATATTTAAAAATGGAAACACCTTACTATTTTGTTCTGAGATTTAACAAATACATTATGTGACATAAAAGTGATTACAATTAATGATGTTATGCTATTCTTATTCAGTCAGTCAATGAGCTTGGCAAAGAATAGCTGTAAAAATCCAGCTGTAAAAATCATCTTATTTCAGGGTTCAAGTTCAATGTTTTCAATAACAGAACATAAACAGGGTTTTCTTAAAGAGACAGTATCCTGTCATTTAAATATACAAGCTCATATAGATTTTCCCATATAGCCAACATAAAGAGTTAGCATCTGGATACTAACTTTTCCGTAATTAAAAAAAATGTGCACTTTACACACCGGAACAGTTGTCACCAATAAAGATGCCGGCATATAAATTGCTGGTCATCTTTACAGTGTTTCAATTTTGATTGTCATCTAAATTAAAGCTAATACTTAACAACCTTTTCTACTCTTACTAGCATATGTAATCAAATAACCGAAAACAAAATAAAATGCAACACACAGATTTGTGTTTCCCAGTTCAAATAATTGCGAATAAAATGGACTGTCAGTTACATTAAGTAGCACTGATTGACACGTTATGTGATTTTACTGTAAGAGCCTGAAACTTACAGTACTTGATTTTCCAGCATCACAGGATGTGATTCTGATTTCACTTACACTGGTTACATCAGTGTAGAACAAGGAAGAAAAAGAAGAAGAAGTCCCTAAAGTTCTGTTCCAAAGCCCATTGAAGTCAGTGGAAGGATTTCCATCAACTTTGGAACAGGCCCTAAGCGTAACATTTAAGAGCTACAAGAGAAAAATCTAAATAGCCAAACCACATTACTGGAAAAAAGCTAGGATGGAATGGGTGCAATCTGAGAGAGGAGGATACTGTTTCTTTAACACCACTTAAAATATTTTCTGATATTTTAAAACAACATGCTTTTGAACTGAAAAATGTAACTGAATAAAAATAGCAAAACCACAGTATTGTTTTACATAGCAATATTAAAGCAGTAGTGCAGTTCTGTATACAAATGTCTATTATTTTTTAGAATATGTGAAGATGCACAAAAAACTTCTGTTCCTTTACATAAAATAGATATGTATAAAATAGATATATATCAATATATTGCATATGTCCAAATCTAGCGAATTATACTGGATTAAATTAGACCCCAACCCTGCAGTCACTGAAGTCAATGGCAAAAATCCTATTGATTTTAATGGGCCCTCTAGGAAACAGCCAATTTGTCTCAACCCAGTATTTCCAAGGCTCGTTAGCGACACAAAGCATGGTTTTGCTTTTAGTTGAGATTAGTGCATCTTAGACTATACAGAAATGCATTTCCACCATTTAAAGCATTGTTATGCCCAGAAAACAGGAATCCTAAACAATGAGGCCTATTCTCCCATTAATGCATGAAGGGATTTATATGGGTAACTCCCATCAATGCTAATGAGAGCTACAAAAAACCTTCATGCAGGCATCAATGAGAGTATAAACCCTTGTGTTTGCAGTTCTCTTTAAAATGTTTATCAATATATTACACCATTTAGAAAAATATTTATTTTATCTCATAGAGACAGGAAGAGCAGCAGCAGCAGCAGCATTTACCATATAGTTTTTTCGCAGCTATTGTGAGAAGGCAGCATCATGCAAAATTTCCAGCAAAGCACTTGGTTACATCTGCATTTCTAGCACCCTCTGTGTATACTTGTGATATCCCCACACCCTGGTGTCAGTAATATAAAAGCTCTGCATTTTACTATGTTTAGCTAAAACTACCAAGCCACTTCTGCATGACTGAGGCTGGTTTGTGTAGTCTTATACAGTACTTTTACCAATGGGATGAATATTGAATTGTTTAATTCCTTTGACTGCCCTGCACCTATGCCATTAAAACAATCACAATTACTTCACTGGAAGATGGTAGGAAATTTGATCATTGGCCTATTTTTGTTAAGATCTCTTTATAAGATGCTCAGTTACTTTAATGGTGCAAGATGATAGATAGGTGTACTTAAAATAGCATCTATCGTTTAATTAAAGACTTCTCAGGACATCTCACAGAGACTGTTATTGCTAAGGAGAGTTCCATTGTTGGATGGCTGATGGGCATAAATTATATCACTATTAAAAAAAATAAAATCTATTCTAGGAATTTCCGTTAAACACTTCCTACTGATATGTCACTTTTACCTTTCTGTCCAATGGCATTATATATTTGAAGACAAATGGCCAAATCATCAGGTGGTATAAATTGGTATAGCTCCATTGACCTCAATGGAGCTGTACCAGTTCATACCAGCTGAGGAGCTCACCGAATAGCTACCATTTTATTTCAGCTGAGGATTTAGCCTTCATATTGGCACGTATTTGAATGTAGGAAGAAGATTTCTTCCTACCACTCTCCCTAGCAAAGGAGTTGTCCAATCTGCATTCAAAATGAAACTTCAAATTGATTTTAGAGCTATTTTTTTTAAAAAGATTTACATTAGTTTCTACTTTATCTTAATAAAGTCTCTCATTCTCGAAACCTTATTTACTAAAATACATTTATATCTTGACTGTTATACTTCAGCTACAATTTCAGACACTTTAAAATGGGAGACAAATGTTCTCTGGGTAATGCACAGCATGAATGTTTAGTGTAGCTTAACTTTGTAAAACTGGCATACAACTGAGCTGCAAATAGGCATGCGGGCAAGTACAAAGCAGGTGCATCTTACATAAGAAATATATGGACATATAGAAACAATCTTATATGGCCACTGAAAGAACCACAAAAACATTTGTAATCTAAATAGAATCTTGGTTCTTGTTTAGCAACGTAGAAGTGAATAATTCAATCAAATGGACCAATAAATCAAACAAAGAAACACTGTTCCGATGATGAACTCAGATTATTGCTTAGATAAAGTAATGGGAAGTGGAGAGTACCCTGAAACAAACCACACTGAATTGTTGGTAGGCACAGAACTGCCACACTCATGCTGAAAAAAAATCAAGAGTTTCATGGGCCACATAATTTCATTGATAAGGCACTGCATTGAAACAATATCTTTTTCATCCTGTACCTGAGCTGTTATGCTAAACCCCAGAATAATCCTCTTCAGTATAAAGTAATGTTGGATGCATTGTTTATACGCGTCATCTAGCTGGTTGACATATTTCTCAGCACGGTTGAGCCAGATCCTCAGCTAGTGTAAATCAGCACAGCTTCACGGACTGCAGTGGAGCTTTGCTGATTTACACCAACATCTGGCCCAACAGAAACATTTGCAAGTTTAGGCCTGGATTGCCCTCTCAAATAGAAATATCCAGGGGAGGCAACCCTGGTGAGAAGACAACTACTGACCCTTCATAGGGTATTCTCTGAATCCGAGGACTGCCCTCAAGCTCTGTGGATATCCTAGAATATACAGAGGCCAGGGCTGGTCATAAAGAGGCACAGTACCAGCTCTGGGACTTTCAGTGCTCCATCAGACCACTGGCAGTGAAGCTCCATTGGAGATAGGCTGCCAGGATTCCCTTGAGTTGCCTCAGGAATCTCCATCTGCCCAGGAATTTCCCATCATAGATATGGAGGCTGAACAATTCAAGCAGTCTGATGCTGCATTAACTTTTCAGTTGGTGCCTGGAGGGAGGCAGGGAGGTAAGTGTGTGTGTGCGCAAGAGAGAAAGAGAGAGAGAGACAGACACACACACACAGTGAAGTGGGTGGGATGACGCATGCCCAAATCTTTCCTATCTTGGCTCATCCCATACCCAGCTGCACATTTCAGACCATGGAGGTGGCCTTCGGAATGGACAGTGTGTCTATCACAAAGTTGGTTACAAAACAGGAGTTTTCCACATAGAAGGTCCTCTTTGCACTACTACAACTGAGGGAACCATTGAACCCTAGCTGATTCATCAGTTAGTTATCTTAAGCTAATCAAGTGACAGGCTTGTCCTGTAACAGTTATTCATACATGCTTTCAAAGTGCATTCACTGCGTGCAGGCACATATGTAAAAATGCATACAATTTAATTAGAAAAAAAAAGAGTACCATGGGTATCTATGCTGTAAACAAAATACACTGGAGGAAGACAGGAAGTGAGGGGGGGGAAAACACACACGAACGGGGCTTTAATTTTGTGCAGCACTTAGATACCACAGCAATAGGCATTATGTAAAAATCCAAGAGCGCTTCATATTTTTAAGCATCCATATCTTGCACTTGCTCAGACAATACTACTACACAAGTAAGGGTTGCACAACTGGAAATTTATGAAGTAATTTCAGTTTTGGAATTTTAAGATGCAAAAAGCAAACTAAAGCTGAAATGCTATAGATTACTCCACATGGACCAATCACTGTGTACATTCACAGGCTCACTGAAATCAAGGGAGCTCCGAACAACTGCAAGGATCTGCCTGTGCAGGGCAATTTGCAGGATCAGGGCCTCAATATCTGAATATCTCCATTTTTATTAATACATAAAAATAAACTGCCAATTAAAATATTACATTGGTTTTAAAAGTTTTGGTCACTTCAAAGTTAGCCTTTGAATGCCAGGTTTAATCCACAAGCCAAATCTCCACATCAGATCTATAAATCCCTGAAACACTGTTTGATCCTTCACTGGCTGTTATGGTATAGGGTCAGTATTTTTAAAGGTCTCTAAAATTAGGCTCCTAAATCCCACTGGGTCAATTTTCTGAGTGCTGAGCCCATACAAATCTTGTTGTAGTCATCTGGAGCTGCAGGTGTTCAATGCCTTTGAAAATCTTGCTATTTTTATTTAGGAACCTCAATATGGACTTAGATAGCTAACTTAAATATGCACTGGTGTTCACAAACTGATTCTGGGAAAACATCAGTGGCATAATCCAAAATGATTGGAAGCTCTTTCAATTATTTCAGGTGTTGTAGCATCCCTTAAAGAACGTGCCAGTTTTGGAAGGAGGATTTGGGAGTATCATCAGAACGTTCAGCATAATGTTCTGACAACCTGGGAGGCACGAGACTGAGATATGAATATTTGTGTTGGAGGCACTTGTTCCAAAGTTTTATAGCTTCGGTTGCACAGGGAGTGGGATTGAGCTTCCCCTTGTCTGTTTATGTAAAACATACATTAGATGTTGTCCGTCATGACTCTGATCTTGTGGTTCTTGATGAGAGGAAGAAAATGGGGGCAGGCATTGTGGATATCTCGGAGCTCTAGGAGGTTTATATGAAGCGTGGTTTCTGTAGGAGACCAGAGGCCATGAGTCGTGAGATGGTCCATGTGTGCTCCCCAGTTAGTGAGGGATGCATCTGTCATGATGATAATAGAGGGAGGATCCTAATAGAAGGGGACCCCAAAACACAGGTAGAAAGAAGGGTCCACCATATGAGCAAATCTTTGACTTTTAAGGGCATAAGTCTGCTTGGTCTGTGCATGTTGGGTTTGTAGACTGGCTAGCCAGCCCTGTACGCATCGAATGCACAGGCATGCGTTCACGAAAACGAATGTGCATGCGGCCATGTGGCCTAAAAGTTGTAGGCAGTGTCAGGTAGTGACTTGTGGGCTGCTCCGTACCCTCACAATGAAGTTGCTCAGTGTGCGAAATCTGTTCTTTAGAAGTGACGTGAGACCTGTGGTGGAATTGAGTTGGGCTTCTATGAAGTTTAGTTGCTGGGTAGGATGTAAAGTAGACTTGTTTATGTTTATTTGCAGGCCAAGGCTGTGGAAGCAATTTACGGTTGTGTAGGTCACTCGAACAGCTTCCGACAATGTGAGAGACTTCAGGAGACAGTCATCCATATAAGAAAAAAAATAATGATCCCCCAATCTCCCTGCTCCAACATCGGAATGATTGTTGACAGTGTAACCATCCTGAGTTTTTGTTTCTTGACTAACCTGTTTAATTGTTGAAGATCGAGACTAGGTCGCCATCCCCCCACTTTTCTTTTTGGTCAAGAAATAGCAGGAATAAAATCCCTTCCCTCAGCATTGAGTGGGTACCCACTCCACTGCTCCTAATTGTAGAAGCAAGTGTTCGTGAGAGGGGGCCCTGAAGAGGGACGGGGGGGGGGCATGGCGAGGAAGAGGATGACATAGCCCGATGGGATGATTTCTAGGACCCATTTGCCAGAGTGATAGCTTCCCAGTTGGTGAGGAATGGGAGTAGATGGTGTCCAAAAGGATGGATGGTTGCAGTACGCGCTGGGGTGGGTGGGAGGTCTTCTATACCCTTCACTAAAGCTTCAGATCTGCTTGTTCGGTGGAGGAGGCTGAGACGCTGTGGATGGTGGCGGGGGAGGGTGTCATTTGTTGGGTTCTTCGTTTTTGCTGCAAATAGTTTCTCACCATCGAAAGGAAGATATTGAACAGCATTCTGTATCTCCCATAGGATGGAAGAGGAACCGAATCATGAGGCTCACCGCATGACAATGGCTGTGGTGGTGGATCTGGCAGCCATGTCAGCAGCATCAAGGGCGGCCTGAAGAGCCATATGGGATATCATCTGTCCCTCAGAGACCACAGCTTTAAATTATCGCTGCTTGTCCTCAGGAATGTCATTAATAAATTCCATGAATTTAGTGTAGTTCCTGTGGTCATACTTTGCTAATAGAGCCACATAGCTCACCACCCTAAATTGTAAGGTGGAAGATGAATACACTTTGCAGCCAAATAAGTCCATCCTCTTGCTATACTTATCAGATGGGGCAGACCAGAAATATTGCTATTTATTTTTCTGGTTGGCCTCCTCAACCACTAACAAATTGGGCAATGGGTGTGTAAAGAGAAACACGGAACCTTTGGAGGGGAAGTAATATTTGGAGTCCGCCTTCCTGGGGTATAGTGGTCAGGGTCTGCCATACAGTTTTAGCTGGTTCCATGATGGCCCCATTGATCGGCAATGCTATTTTGGAAGAGGTGGTGGGTTGTAAAATTTCAGTAAGCTTGTGTTGGTGTTCAGATCTTGAGCTCATCGGCAATTCTTTTAAACAAGTCCTGGAACTGTGTGAAATCGTCAGCTGTTGTTGGTGGCGGAGGCATAACAGCCTCCTTGGGCGAGACAGATGAGTGTTTATTAGTTGGAGAAGTGTCAGGTGCAACGTCCTCTGCTAGCTGAGCTGTTGGTTCATCTCGTAGCTTGGCATCATTGTTTGTGGTTGAGGTTTTTATCTTTGAGGATTTCAGCACTTAATTCTGTTGGGAGGCAGACTGCTGGCCTGGGTCCAATGTGGGTCTGAGGTCAGTGTCCTTGCAGGTCCAGGCTTTAAGTTTACTATAGCGTACACATTTCTGGGGTACATGGGATTCCCCCAAACATCATACACACTGAGAATGGCCATCAGAGATGGGGATGGCATCTCTGCATATTATGTATCTCTTGAGGCCTGGAGAACCAGGTATATTGGGAATCACTAACTCAGAGGTAAAGAATTTTTTTTTTTTTTTAAATAGGAGGTAAGTAATAACTGAAACGTATCTAAATAAGTAAAAAAACTAATTAACAACTAGAACTGTATCTAAATAAAGGCTGTGAAGAGAGAAACTAGTGAGACTGCTAAATTCTGTCTCTGGACAGGGATGGTAGAGAAGGAACTGAGGAGTCTGGGCTGTGCACATGCTGTTCAAGCACTGACAGCATGCGAGGCAGGCACCACCTGTGCATGGCCTGTATGAGAACTGCTGTGAAAATCTCCGATTGAAGGCACAGGGACACACCTTGACCTGGAGTGGAGCACCCACAGGGATAACTCTTGAAGGAGAAAAGATCAGCTCTGCAAAGACACGGGTCAGATCATCTCTCCCCCTTCATCCTCCCCTGTGGCTGGAAGCAGCTCCCATCCCTTCCCTCCCACATAGTGCTGAAATGCTGCTGCTGGCCACATTCTGGTGTGAACCCTGGCAGAAATCTGGGGAGGGGAAGAGGACCCTGCATGCGCCCTCCCCACCCCTAAGAGTTGCCGTGGGAAGACACAGTGCCAGATACTGGGAGAGGTGGGTCTGTCCCAAGGGCCCAGCCAGGCATGGAGGGCAGAGTGTGCCAGGCTGGGATGGTCAGATCGATCAGTCACCCCTCCCCATCTGGTGGGGGAGGGTCAGGTCATGTGTCTATGCCAGCTTGCTCTCTCATATTAACCACCACCATCTTGAAATGGATAGCTGAGGGTAGATTTGCAGTTTAGCTTCCTGTACCAGAAAGACTCAATTTCATTTTAGTTTAACCTCTCATGAGCTACAGACAGAATTTTCAAAAGGACTCCATAATCA
Organism: Chelonoidis abingdonii; assembly: GCF_003597395.2. Classification (NCBI taxonomy): domain Eukaryota; kingdom Metazoa; phylum Chordata; order Testudines; family Testudinidae; genus Chelonoidis; species Chelonoidis abingdonii. The sequence goes on from NC_133773.1 coordinate 33,285,257, forward strand.
GCCAGATGTCCTCCGTGTCCTGCACAAGAGTTCGGCTCTCATTTAAGCACCAAAAGGTATTGCCAGTTTTTCAAAAGAGCTCAGTATGTTGGAAGTCATTTGGCCTTAAGTATCTCAATGGGAGCTGCTAGGCGCTGAGCTCTTTTCAAAATGTGGCCCCAAGCGTGGGCATGGAACACTGAAAAATTCATCTTTTGAGCTCTTTGGAAAAGCTACTTGAGAGTGAAGAAGATGCAAATAATGGGTTTGGAGTTTTATGTTTTAAGAAATATGGCAGAACAGAGAGAAGGCAGAGGGATTTTTGCCCCCATTTTAGTCTACAAAATATTTTAAAGGGAATCTGAAAAAAAAAATTCTTACAGTCACTATGAATGACGTCATCCCTATTCAATTCCAAAATCCAAACAGAAAAAATATGAAAGATTTATGTAGTGGGGATTAGTATAGATGCGCTTGCTGCAACAGAACCGCCCCTTACAATATAATGCCACCCAAATAATGGCATCAGAACTGCAGCCAGTCAATTTTTCTGAGGCCTTGGCTACACTTGCGCATTATAGTACAATAAAGCCACCAAGAGCGCACTACCTCACTCCCCGTCCACACTGGCAAGGCACATAGACTGCTCTGACTCCGCAGCTGGAGCACTCCTGGTACTCCACCTCCCCGAGAGGAATAACGTTTGTTGCACTCTCACTGGAGCACCGCAGCACCAGTGTGGACACCTAATACGCTCTGATTTGCCTCCGAAACTGTCCCACAATGCCTGGTGTAGCCACTCTGGTCATCACTTTTGAATTCTACTGCCCTGTCTTCAAGTGACCAATCATTAGACCCGCCCTTTAAATTCCCTGGGAATTTTGAAAATCCCCTTCCCGTTTTCTCAACCAGGCGTGGAGTGCTCTCAGCACATCTTTGCAGGTGACCATGCCTCCAGGTGATCCCCAGTATAGAGCAGTGGCTAGGTGCTGGACCTCATCAGTGTTTGAGGGGAGGAAGCTGTGCAGCCCCAGCTTCGCTTCAGCCGTAGGAATTATGATACCTTCGGCACATATCAAGGGCCATGATGGACAAGAGCCATGACTGGGATGAGGTGCAGTGTCAAGTTAAAGTGAAGGAGCTGTGGAATGCCTACCACAAAGCCCGTGAGGCAAACGGCTGCTCCGGTGCTGCTCCCACAACCTGCAAATTCTACAAAGAGCTGGACAGGATACTTGGAGGCGATCCTGCCTTCACTGCAACGACCACCTTAGACATGTCCAAGCCCAGAACAGCAAGTGGGGGGGGGGGAGGAGGAGGAGGAGGAAATCACGAGTGATGGTGCTGAGGCGGGGGGAGACATCCTGGAATCCCTAGATGCATGCAGCCAGGAGCTGTTCTCAAGCCAGAAGGAAGGTAGCCAGTCACGGTGTCTGGTGCTTGGGGAAGGACAAACAACAGAAGAGGTTCCTGGTAAGCAGCTCTCTTTTTGGGAAAGAAGTTTTTAGGTATGGGCTCTTTGGGCGAGGAGGGTAAGGGCTGCATGCATGCCTAGATATAGAACAGCCATTGATGTGGTCTATCACATTGCGCTAATCAGCATCGGTGATCTCTTCAAAACTCTCAGTCAGAACGTGGGCAATGCACCTGCACAGGGTTATTGGGAGAGCCAGCGTGGTTCTTGTCCCAGTCAGGCTAACATGTCCATGCCACTGTGCCATGAGGGGCGGGGCAACCCTTGCTGGACACAGGTAAGCTGCGTATGGGCCAGGTGGAAGCCGCATTGTAGGAGAAGACCCTTCCTTTACTTTATTAGTGCATGAAGCAAAATATACCTTAGCCCAGGAAAGCAACAAGCACTGCAAGTCAGTGTACCAAACACAGCCACTGTACTTAACTCCCATGCAGAGCACCAGACATTACTAGTGGTTTTCAGCCTCAAATTGCTCCCTCAAGGCATCCCTAATCCTTGCAGCCCCACGTTCGGCCCCTCTAATAGCCTTGCTCTCTGGTTGTGCAAATTCAGCCTCCTGCTGAACCTCCAAGGCCCATGCCTGAGTGAAGCTTTCACCCTTTCCTTCACAAATATTATGGAGGGTACAGCATGCGGATATAACCGCGGGGATGCTGTCTTTGGCCATGTCCAGCTTCTCATAAAGAGAGCACCAGCGGCTCTTCAAACGGCCAAAAGCACACTCCAGTGTCATTCGGCACTGGCTCAGCCTGTAGTTGAACCGTTCCTGGATGCTGTCCAGGCTCCCTGTGTAGGGGTTCATGAGCCACAGCATTAAAGGGTAAGCGGGGTCTCCAAGGATCACAATAGGCATTTCGACTTCCCCTACAGTGATCCTCTGGTCTGGGGAAAAAGTCCTGGCTTGCATCTTCTTGAACAGGCCAGTGTTCCGAAAGATCCATGCGTCATGCACCCTTCTGGGCCAGCCTGCGTTAATGTCAAGGAAATTACCACGGTGATCCACAAGCGCTTGGAGAACCATGGAGAAATACCCCCTTCGGTTAACATACTTGGAAGCTAGGTGATCCGGTGCCAGAATTGGAATATGCGTCCCATCTATTGCCCCTCTGCAGTTAGGGAAACCCATTTGTTCAAAGCCAGCCACAATGTCAAGCACTTTACCTCGTGTCACAGTTCTTCTGAGCAGGATGCAATTAATGGCCCCGAAAACTTGCATCAACACAATTCCAGCCATCGACTTTCCCACTCCAAACTGGTCAGCGACCAATCAGTAGCTGTCTGGAGTTGCCAGTTTCCAGACTGCACTATCCACCTGCTTCTCCATGGGCAGGACAGCTCTCAATCTAGTATCCTTGCGCCGGAGAGTACGGGCGAGCTCAGCATACAGTCCCATGAACGTGGCTTTTCTCATCCAAAAGTTCTGCAGCCACTGCTCGTCATCCCAGACTTGCAGGACGATGTGATACCACCACTCAGTGCTTGTTTCCCAAGTTCAAAAGCAGCCTTCCACGGTGAAGAGCATGTCCATGAATGAGACAAGCTATTTTGCGTTGTATGCATTAGACAACTCGATATCATCAGACTCCTCACTGTCACTTTGGATCTTACGCAGTAATTTGACTGCCAAACGAGACGCGCTGGCGACACTCGTCAGCATGTTCCGCAGCAGTTTAGGCTCCATTCCCGCAGATGGAAAGGGAAGACAAAGCACGCTCTGCACATAAACCATTAAAAGATGGTGCCAAATGTGGATGGAAACACAGGGATTGCTGGGATGCGAAGCGATGCATCACGGGGCGTTGGGACAGGATCCAGAATGCCCCGCACTTCATGCCCCCTTCCCACAAGCCACAGCGCCAGAATGGGAAGAGGTGCTCTGTGGGATAGCTGCCCATAATGCACCGCTCCAAATGTTACTTCCAGTGCTGTAAACGTGGCCACGCAGTGCGCGTGCAGCTGTCAGTTTGGACAGACTGGAGCACTTTCCCTGGTATGCTCTCCGAAGGCTGGTTTAACCCAAAGCGCTCTACATCTGCAAGTGTAGCCATGGCCTGAGCTTTTAACATCATTCAAAAACAGAATCAGCAGCAAAAGGGGAAGGGTATACCATCCAGTACTGAAAGCAATAAGTAGCATCATGTGAACAGACAGCAAAGAGAGACCATGACATCAGAAAGGATGGGTTTAGCTACAAAACTGTTTTCTTTGTACTACATCTGTAAATACTGAATACTGGTGGTCTGTAGGAACTGCTGCCATTTTGTCAGGCATAGTCGATTTGGCATGTTACAGAGACAATACTAACTATGTACTATTTCATGAACATTTAGCTTTTGTTCTTCCTCATTTTGTTATTTCCCTTAATCTAAAATAAAATTCTAATACGAAATTTAGACTGGAATAATATGGTTACTTGTGTGTATAAAAAAAACCTAACAGTAACAATATAACCATTTCCCCCATAGTTCATGAAATGCACATGTAGGAAGCATTTGACTCCTTTTGTTTCTGTGATTGAATTCTAAAAGCATTAGGATTAGATGCCTCCTTGCAGTTAAATAAGTAATAATAATTTTGTAGCCTTGACATACTTTCCCATTATCCCTGTTGAAAGCAGTGATATCAGGAATAAATTACCAAAATATTCCTCATATGAATTTGAAACAGAAGATGTGTGAAAAATGGGCTTTTGTTTGCTATTCTCAAAATTTCATAAATAGACTTGAAAGCATGCCCACAAAGTCACTTAGATATGTCAATTAAGAAATAAGTAAAGGGAGGCTCATCGATAATTATTAACTTTCTTTTAAAAAAGAAGTCCTTAGAACAGGGGTCGGCAACCTTTCAGAAGTGGTGTGCTGGGTATTCATTTATTCACTCTAATTTAAGGTTTCGCGTGCCAGTAAAACATTTTAACCTTTTTAAAAGGTCTCTTTCTATAAGTCTATAATATAACTAAACTATTGTTGTATGTAAAGTAAATACAGTTTTTAAAATGTTTAAGAAGCTTCATTTAAAATTAAATTGAAATGCAGAGCCCCCCGGACCAGTGGCAGCGTGAGTGTCACTGAAAATCAGCTTGCGTGCTGCCTTCAGCACACGTGCCACAGGTTGCCTACCCCTGCCCTTGAATAATTTTCAGACTTGACTCTGTGCCCGAAACAAATCTAAGCAGTATGATTTTGAAATATATATAATATCAGATTTTCAAGGACAAATTTATGGGTTAACTAAAACCAGCAGCTGTGACTAAAGAAATATTATGAAAATATGATTTAGAGATAGCACACTCATCCATTTTCTGTTAGAAAATTGTTAATTGTGTCTTTGAAACATATTCAGAACACTACCATAATTCTGAAACATGGAACATACATACTTAAAGAGAATACAGACCATAGGAAAAGGAGGAGAAATCTTTAAAGTTTATGCAATGTCTTCCACACTGCCAAGAGACAGAATGAGGGACTCTTTCACCCTCCCAGCTCATAGCTGCTAATTGCTTTATGACAGCAACACTAACTTTCAAGACAGTATCACATTTTATTCCTGGGACATTTTCATGCTAACTGTACACAAAACTGAAAGAATTAAGCTCATCACTTTTTGCTATGGGGCAATAAAAGGTCACTTTCCACTGTTAGTTACATATTTTGTGCCATTATCGCTATGAACCAGTCACTTCCTGAACCTATAATAATGGATGCACGTCAAAGCAGAATTGGCAGTGGTGGGGACTTGAAGATCAAATATGAAATATGGATTGGTTTCAATCTGAATATTACCACCGTGATGAGCTGAGCTCATTGTCACGACAAAAGTGAGAACTTATAGCTGGAGAAGGGGAAATCAGGAGAACTAAATACTACTTAAATATAGTAAAACTCACTTATGCCTTGCTGCTTAAGAGTATTTGTAGTATGACACACATGCTCTCTGTTTGATTTTCATTTGTATATTTGTGTTATAAAAGATAGCCATAGATTCTAGTACCCCTGAGTGCAATCCTTCCCTATACAAATGTTTATATCAGGGAAATGACTATTTCTCTTACAAATTGCAGTTCTAAAATCCAAAGGACTGATGATGTGGGCCCAGAGGTGCTAAATAGAATTCCATGCTTGTTATATTCCAACAGCACTTTACATCTATTTTTAATTAGTCACCTTTTAATTATCCATTAAATGCTGTAAGGTATTAACCTTCTCCCTTTATAAGGAATAACTATTATTATTTACAGATTTGACCAAAACCTTTGCTTAGAGACTAGATTGGGATCTCCGCTGCCACTTTCTTTTACCTGCTGCTTTACTCTCACAGCACTGCAAAATGAGCAGTAATCAATGTTCACCTCTTAGCTCTGCTTGTATATTGTTTAGCAGAAATTCGTCTAATTGTGCAAGCTTATGCCTCTGGATCAAAATGCAAAAAAGTTTCCAAAGATCTGATCCTGAAAATACCTATGGGAAACTACACACAAGTTAAATATATATTAAGTGTTTTCAGGATGAAAACCTATAAATGTAATTGAGATCTCCTTCTCCCACCCTGGAAAAAAAAATCAGCACTCTTGTATTGCTCTGATTACCAGTGTAATGCTATTTTTAAAATTGATTTAATGAAGTCTTATTTATATGATTATCAATAGTTATAACAAGGATTATAACAATGCCAAAAAATTCAGATATGTCTCTATTAATATGTGATCTATTAAAAGGACACTGTCAGGTTGATTTAAACCCATAGATTGGGTTACAAAAGAAGGCTTTAACCTAACACCAATAAGGAACATTTCCAAGATGTTTTTGTTCAAATTCCAGCAACAGGTTGTTTGTTTTCCCTGGGATGTAAATATTTCCTCCCTGCAGTTTTTGCAAGCCAAAATACTGCAGTCCTCTGTTAAGGCATGAGAGCCAGAAATTGAAATTGATGAGAAACAAAAAAAGAAACTGACCAGTCTATTTTCATTGCCTAAACAAAATTTAATGCAAAATATACCAACAGCATTAACAGCAAAAACGTAAATTACGTTCAATATTTCTTTCAGCTTTAATGATCTATGGTGCTATTAATAAGCATAAATTGCTTCTTAAAATATTTTTTTTAACCTGACCGTGTCCTTTAAATAAGCCCCATTTATGTCATAAACCCTGCAATTACACCTCTACCCTGATATAACGCAACCCAGTATAACACAAATTCGATATAATGTGGTAAAGCAGTGCTCTAGCGGGGCGGGCTGCATGCTCTGGCAGATCAAAGCAAGTTTGAGATAATGTGGCTTCACCTGTAACGCGGTAAGATTTTTTTGGCTCCTGAGGACAGCGTTATATCGAGGTAGAGGTGTATGTGTGTGTGCGTGAATGTGTGAAAACTATTAATAGGTGTGTACAAGCCCCTTCTAAGTGCCTAAAAGCCCCAGCAGTGATGATACTCACGTTGGCATTGCCCCCATGACTGACGGGCCCAGCCCCAGCAGCAATCAACTCTACTTCCAAACCGACACAATCCCATAGAGGAGACTATTTGTCTGGGCCACCTGCACAAGATAGTTTAAAAACAAAAACAAAAAACACCCTTATCTACAATTCATAAATCCTTTTTAAAGAAAATCCATGCTACTTATTTTAAAATAAGTATCTTTCTGGTTAACATACCTGCTTTAATATTAGCATGTACTATTTCTGTCCTAGTGTAGAACTCGGACAGTGTGTGGCGGGGGAGAGGGGGTGTTAACTGAAGAGACATTTTAAAACCAGAAATAGCAGCATCTAATATACTTTGTAGCATGCTCACTGCTGCCACTCACAGGATGGTCACAAGCAATATTAGATATCTGAATTTTACAAAATGTATAAGTAACAAACTGTCATAAACAGCGTTTTAACTTTGATTTCACAAATCTGAACTAATGGCTAAGTTTGAAACCTGTCCTAGATATCAGAAATTAAGACACGTTTCTGTCTTGCAAACAGGCAATAATGGAAAGAGGGGAGTTTAATTTTTTTGCCTCATCCCTGTGAAATGAAATAGGTTACATCTGGAATCAAACATTCAGAAAGCAATGTCATAAAATTAGTACATTTTAAAAACAATGTAAAACAAAGCAAGAAAAAATACTATTTGAACTAATTATAAAAATAAATATTTGGTATGTGCATGTTAATTGATTTTCATGTATAGTAAAGCATAGTTAATGTTTTCATTTGAAAACCTATTCAGTCTTTCATTATACATGAACTACTCCCTGATTTGTGTTTAAATATTTCACCATATCTGACACAGTTTAACCATACTGATTACACACATTCCTTCACCTCAACACTCATTTTCACATTTCATTTATCTAGATTCAGGTTTAAACTTGAGTTGCAATTTTTTTTCAGTACAGTACATTGTTTAAATGCCTCTTGGCACTGCTTTTGGTTTGTATGTTATACTGCAAGATTTTTTTTAAAAAATGCTTCCTATATGTCCATAAGCACTTGATGATGTAACAAAAAAATATATACAACAACAACACTTAATTTATAGGCACATATACATACAAAATGTACACACACACACATTGTATAAATAAAATTTGTATAATTTAGATGCCATGAAAGACAGGCTACCAAGCCTCATACCACTTTAAATTGCTTTATGCCAAGTGATGTGCCAGGGTGCATTACTTCTCACTAGCCTCAGCTAGTTCACAGCTGTCAACAAAGTCTCGAGAAGCAAGAAATGAATTCAGTCTTCCCAGTTAATTCATTTCAAGACCACAGTAAAGTTTATGACAGCCAGGTATGCTTTTTTTTATTGGCTTGGAGAGAGGTGAAGAAGAGTGGAGAAGAGAGAATGTAGAGAGGGTTCCACTGGAGGCTAAAACCTCAAGGCTCCACTTGTTTTTGACCCTAGTTTGAACTCCACTCTCCAAAAGTGAGAATGCTTTGCATCAGTCAGATCTTCTACATACATTTTTAATGATCCTCTAAAGGATCAAATCATCCAGGACTTGTTGTGATAAATTATACATAGATAATACACAGGTTGGAATTTTCAGCAGTACTGATAGCCTGTAGGAGTATCAGCTGCATAATAAAGTTAAAAGAACTCTGGAGTTGTTCAAACCTGTCATAGCATGCATATCTCTTTACAACTGAGATGTTCATGAAAGACACTAATATTATATGTATAGCTTTTCAGTATTATTTTAACACTAATATATATAAGTGCAAAAGGGCGGGAGAGACTCACAAAGGTTAAATCTGGGGTGGCCACACAATTTTTTAGTGGTGGAAAGAAAAAAAAAAAAGATGTAAATCTCATCCCTCCACCACACACCTAAAAAGAGTTTATTCAGTTCTTCACTTTTTCTATCATAGACTTCTCTTTAGAAAAAATAAAATCCTGCCATTAGGTAAGTCAAGGTTTCAAAAGAGGACAATCAATTGCAGCTGTTCAATCATTTGCTAAACTGAAGGTACAAACAATGCGACTAACTTGTTTATGACCTGACAATCGGTGTTGAGTTTGCCTTAGTTCTTTTTCTTAGCGTCCCACCAAGAGGGGAAAAAATAGGTTTGGATCTCTCCACTGAAAACTTCTGACTATGCAAAGCGTTCAGGACTGGCTCTGCCAGAAAGGATCGGAGAGCTAAACGGCTAGTCTCTTGGGCTTCACAGGTGTCTCGATCACCTCCACTGCACAACTCAGATCCCCGCAGTTCAAGTGCCTGCAAGCTGTCAGCTTTGTACCTTTCTCTCTCCCTCACGAGCCTCAGAGCAGCGGGTGCAGGTGCTTTTCGTTACATTTTGTCATAATCCAAACCTCCAGGGCCATCTCCCCACAGACCTGCCTCCCCCGGGAGCCCCGGCCAGGGGGGCTCTCGTGCCTTACCTTCCGTCAAACTCCGCCCCAGCCTCCAGGTGAAGCCAGGCCACCGCGAGTAACCTCAAGAAGAATAAATCCATGTTTGGAGGGAGCACAAGAGTCTCGGGGCTGCTGCTCGGGTGGCGGCGTGAGGAGGGATGCAGGGCAGCACAGCTGCTCGCCGCTCCTCTCTCAGGCACTCGCAGCGCCGCCCTCCGCCCCGCCGCGCTGAAAGCCGAACTGCGGGGGCCCCCGCCCGTTGCTAATCCCGGCTGCTATGGGAGCCGCCCGGCCGCGGCAGCCGGTCTCCGGCAGCCGCCAACCCCTCGCGCTCCCTCCCGGCGTGGAGGCCGGGCAGCGCCGCCCGCAGCCCTGCAGGGGCGCAGTCTGGGCGGGCCCGCGCGAGAAGCGAAGCGGCGTGAAGCACGAAACCTGGAAGCTCCAGCGAGCCCCTGCGCTCAGCCTGCTCAGGGAATACGAAGAGGCACGTCCCGCCTGCCGCCTCCGGAGGTAGCACTGTGGGCACATGGGCCAAACAGGCTGTCTGTGCGCCATCCCGAACAGCCCCGGGGCAAAGGGCTCCTCCCTAGCACGTTGCACCTGGCAGCGATTAAACACAACACAGAGCAGCTGTACAAATACCTGCTTACCAGACGGCGCTACCCAAACACCTACGGCTGGAGGTTTGCGTTTAACTTCCCGCCAGAGGCTGCAGCAGCCCCCGGGACAGCCCAGAATTGGATGGGCTGAAAGCCACGTCCGCCCCCGGCCCTTCCATTTTCCATAGGCTTTGCCAGTCGGTGCTGCACCGCCTAGAAGCACCTCACAGAATCTCAGCCCCTGCAATTTAGGCAGGATGAAAGAATTTTAAAAATGATAAAGAGGCTTGATTTTTGCAAGGTGCTCAACAGGTCCTGCGTGCCCTCAGCACCTTGCTGGATCAATAAATTGTACCACAGCCCAAGCCTTGTTTAGTTTACTAGTGGGAAAAGTTACATTGATTTCCAGAGGGTTATTCATGTTTCGGGCCTGGTGGTGGAAAGTTCCATTGTGCCAGAGGCACAGTTTTCAATCACAGGCCTCAGCCCAGAATTTTGGTTGATAGTGTTGCAATCCTGGGCTCAAAACACTGAGCTCCTTGAAGATAATGATCTTGAATTTTGACTCAATAGTCTTAGGGAAGCCAGTGTAGAGAGCACAGGACTGGTTTGATGTGCTCACAGTAGCCAGTATTGCTATACCAGCTGGAATTTTCTAAAGGCTTTGCATCCAGTATAATGCAGTCCTTTTATCCAGGCCAGAGAGATGGCAAAGCTGTGTATAACTGAGGTCACTAGTAATAGTTTAAAAAATGCAAACTGTAATTTTTAAATATTAATTATCAAACATCCCACGGTGCCAAGGACTGGTTACGGTACATTTCAGTCTTTCAGAATACTGAGCAAAAAGATATTAATGAACCATTTCTTTTTAATGGCTCCTGCAGACACCTGTTTATTTACATTGGTAGAAAGCATACACTGATGTTTGGCCAGTATAGTTATACAGATTACACAAGTATGTATTCTGTATACAGTTAAGTACAGTAGTGGACACTAATAATACAGTGCAGTGTTAAACAACTGATGTTATTATGAGTAATGCATGTAGTTGTTATTAGACATTGGGTCAATTAAGAGACCTATGTAAACAATGGAGACTATGGGTCCTTTCAGATGGAACTTGTACCAGTTTTCATTTTTTGCATATGGGACTTGTTCCCATTGAAGTTAATGGCAAAACTCTCATTTACTTCAGTGGGAGCAGGATTGGACCCATGATCCCTCAGTATTACTATGATGGGCACAGTTAAAGTACTTGGATAAAATTATTTCTTAAATACAAGTTAATATGAGGTCGCAAATACTGTTTTCTAAGAGATCCTTTTATGGACCTAACCATTCACAAGGGAAAAAGTAATTTATGGAAGATTTCCTGTAAATAGGCTGGGTGCGTTTATTGTAGTATTAACAAGGAAGAGCTGTAAAAATTCAAGTGGCTGGACAGATACATAATAGTATTAATTATCTGTGACAGTAGAAAATGGGGGTCAAATTTACCTCCACTGGTACTGAAAGCTGCAAATTACAACGCACGGCCACCACCCATGGACACCAGGAGGAATTTAGCTTTGGGATCCAGAGAAATCCTGCTGGTGAGATGTGCTGAATCAGCCTCTTCCAGTAACTTCTATCCAGCTTCCTTAAAGTGTTTTACAAACATTAATGAATTAAGCCTAATACCCAGGTGATTATGGTACTACAGTATCAGGGAGTAGTCATGTTAGTCTGTATCCACAAAAACAACAAGAAGTCTGGTGGCACCTTAAAGACTAACAGATTTATTTGGGTGGAAGAAGTGAGGTTTTTTACCCACGAAAGCTTATGCCCAAATAAATCTGTTAGTCTTAGTCTTAAGGTGCCACTGGGCTCCTTCTTGTTTTTAAGGTACTATTATTCTTCTCTCCCTAGTGTATATAAAGAGAATTGAGGCACAGAGAGATTAAGTGACTTGCTCCCAAGATCACATAAGAAATTTGCCACAGAGCTGGGAACACAACCTACATCTCATGCCTTCTAACTCCATACTTTAATCACAAATACATCCTTCCTCCCCATATGCACTTGAACCCTATCCAGTTGACACAAAATGACCACAGATGCCAGAATACCCCAAACACTGAATCACACTCAGGCATATGTGTAAAATGTATTTCATTTTCATTTCTAGGCAATGATGTGAATTATTTCTGAATTGTTCTTACTATAATACTTGTGACATACATGGATCCCTATGAGGGTGAGCAGAGACAAAGAATCGAAATCCAAGTTGTCTGTATAACTGTCCCGCTATTTCTATGTGCCTGTTAGTTTTAGTTCCACAGTTTTGCTTCACAACTAAACTAATAGTTACTATATATAAAATTAATATATATAACTATTACCGCACCCACATGACTATCAGACATGATAGCACCAAATTAAAAAGTTACCTTTTCTACTTGGAAATTTTCTCTAAGAAATAAACGTACAAAAAGTTGACAGTGCCACAATTATTTCATCCGAAACTACTTGCAATAGACTTTTTAAAAGCAGACTTTTATATTTAATGAAAGTTTCTTTAAAGACTACTCTGTCGTTAGAGATAATTCTGCAGCAGTCTCCTGGATTCCATAACAATACTGAGCATTTTCTCTCCCTATTTAAATAAATTATAGCTTTCAGTTAAGAAATGGGGCCTACAGAAAGACACAGTTTCATTCCATAGCTGCCTTTATTGTGTGTTTCTTTTACAAAATTTTCTAACTGTATTCTTACCAACTTTGTCCCAAAGGTATTTTGTATGTGGGGCCAAAATGATAATCCCCAAAAAGGGATTTGCAAGTCCTCTACAACAGGATCTATTGGGTCTATCTGAGGTCTTCCTGGTGCCAATCACTGAAGTCTAGAAAAACATGATTATCCACTGATGCTATCTGAGAAGAAGGCATCCAGAGAACCCTCTGCATTGTGAACCTTTTGAACTAAGGACGGGCAAGTCCTCTGAATAACGAGGGTAGACATCACTGAACACAATACTTCCCACAACCCATCACCAACATCTCTGTCTTCACCAAACAGTTTCAGACAGCTTGCTCTCATCCAAGTCCCGAGTTCAGCCAAGCACTGAGAAAGCAGACACACCACAACATCTGGGTTCAATGAAATCAATGTAGAGCTAAGTATCTTAAGGAGCATGGTTTAGTCATGCTTCTGTAACAAGGTTTTCTACATAATCGTGGAGTCCTGTTGTTCCCATAATGTAATGAGTCTCGTATGGCTCTTATAAGCCTTCAGGTTATAGGTTATTGAAATTCCTCATATAGGTCACTATCACCTGCCAGTGGGTGACAGACTGGAACCCTGGTACAAGGGAGCCATCAAGGCTGATGAGTAATTATCCAAAACTGCACCCCCACCCCAAGTGATTTATCAGTAAAGTAAGAACAGAGGCATACATACCAAATCCCTGAACATTAACACTGCACTCTCTTGCCTGGTAATTTATAATCCAGTAAGGGCCCATAGATGAGTAAAGAAAAACCCCAAAACTTTATGTTCAACTATACGAAAAGCTACTGACAGATCCTTAAAAAACCCATCATGGATACCCAATCACTATCGACTACCCATCACTAGAAGATTTTTTATTTTTTTTTTTATAAAAAGCCCGACAGCAATAGCAAGTCTCTTTGTCGTACCCAAGATACCTGGCAGACTGTTAGGGATCAAGAAACCACGAGAACCTCAGGAGAAGCCAAACTTGCAGCACCACAACTCCTTCTCAGTAACCTTAACTAAAACAATAAGGGGACAATAACTGGTGAGATCTCCAACATGAAGACATGTTCTTGAGCATAGTCCTAATGGCAACGCATTTGAAGGGAGCTGGCGGGCTGCCCAAATGTTATCTCAGCCAACAATGGACCTAATACCAGCCATCCTGCACGGTTTGACTTTAATAAGCCATTAGGGGCATGAGTCCAGTTCACAAGTCAGAGCTCCTTGAGCTTCTCAAGAATCTTAGAAAGCAAAACTGATCAAAACAGCCAAAGAGGCATTATATCTGTTCTCTGGACAAAAGCACCCGATGAATCCAATCTTTATCATCCATTAAATAGATACAAATTCCTTGCAGCAAGAAATACTTGACTAATCGTAGGCATAGGCAAATGTAAAATGATTTACAGAACCATGCTATATGATAGCATAAGCTATAGTATTGTCCTTTTAAATTATTTTCTAATATGTTTATGCCTTGTTTAAATTGGTCATGAAAATGACATTAGTATCTTTCTAGCAACAAACTTGGTTAAAATACCTAGAGAGACACCTACAGAACATCATATTTTTGTGTGATCTAGGACTTAGTTCCAGTCTTTAATCTGATTCTTTTGGTGTGTTTTCAGACTGGTCATGAGCTGCGGCGAAGAGATAATGCTGCACCTGAAGATATTTGTAAACCTTTGAACTTTATTTTCTACTGTGTTTCATTCACTTTAAAGTGATGTAACTCCATTGGCCCCAGCGGAGATACACGAGTGTAAAGTCAGTGCCACAAAAGTAGAAAATCAGGCCCCTGTTCTTGATAGTTTCCTCTGGAGTTACCAAGTCAAATGAATTTAGGCTAGCATTCCAAAAAAGTTGGTCTAATTATATTAAATTGCCTGTTTCTATATAGCTTTGGTATTGTGTAGAAAACCCAAGTTAAACTCTGGGATGTCAAAGATGCTTTGCAGGCAAGAAAGAGCAATGTTGGTGTTCATTTTCCTGTTTGAGAGTTTCCAGATATTTATGGGATTAATGACCAATTCCTTTGTTTAGATCTGTTTTAATTTTTGGAAGTTCTTTAAAGGATACTGATTTCCATTATATAGTTTGGGCAGCTGACAACTTCTGTTTGCATTCATGCCATAGAGTTCTTTCAGATAGAATTTATCGTGTTTTTAAAAAAATGTATGTAAGGCACCCATATATGACCATGATGGGTGAAATAAAATGCCTAACCTAGGGGGAAAAAAAGATGTTAGAGATAGGCAATCCAGTAAGTATTTTAGCTGTTGTCTGATAGTACTTTGATCCTAATTCCTTTAATTGTGACACTCTGGCAGGATCCTGGGGTAAATGTAATGGGCCATATGCTCAGATGTTATAAATTAGAATAGCTTTGTTGAAGTCAAATTTACACCAAGGAGCTGAATGTATGATTTTAGGGCATAAAGCATGAATATTTTAGACACGTATATTCCAATAAATTTCATATAATGCTATTTGATCAGTTTGCTTTTGGATTAAAGTTGAAAAGGATGTCAGTAATAGCAGAACCTTTTGTGAGTCTTACACAGTACTGTGCACCTCAAGATTTTGTTTGCTGTTTTCATTAGCAAGGATTTAAGGAACTTTAAAATGTTCTTAAAATTCCTGTCTCTAGAATATATTAAGAGAGACAGAAAGCTGGCATAGATTTAAGGTGAGTTAAAGTGCTCAGCACAAATGGAAATGATGCAGTTGTAGGGTTATCTGCAGCTTTGGATATGAAGCTACCACTCCCTGCCAATTCTCTTTTATTCTATTAAAACAATATAGTGTGATACAAGTTTATTTTATATTCTGGTTTTTTAATGAAAATTGCCTTCAAAAATTATAGAATTATTGTAAATATCACACATAATTAGAAAACTGAAAGAGAAAAAGGTAAGAGGTGTAGGCTAGGGTGAAAGATTTGCTTTAAAATGAGATTTGAGAGGAGATGGAAAAGTTGGAGACTGATTCAGTGGTAACATGCTTAAAGTTAGGCACGTATTAAATGCCTTGGCTGAATTGGGGCTCTAAGGTAGAGCAACAGAGAATGTCTTTCACTAACAATGTGGAATTCTGGGGAGGGATAAGGAGATGCCTGGGAGTAGACAACAAGGTGTTGGTGCTGGTGGTAAGGTGGGGAGTGAGAAGAGCAGAAAGGGAAGGGCTATGAGAAAAGATGGAACAAGTCCATGGAATATTTTAAAAATTAAAAAAGGTAGTTTGCAGATGGCACCAAAATTGGAAAGGTGCAAATAAAAGAGAAGTTCAGATTATAAAGTGTCCTGGATAGAGCAGTAGAGATACCAGGTAGCATGAGGAGGTTTGGAATTAACTAATATAAAATACTACACAAAGGGAGAGGAGATAGAGAGCACTGACACATAATAGGGAGAAATAGCCAAGCTGCTGCCACTTGTCACATTTAATTGAGTTTCTTTTCTCTTTAATACTAATACTTTTGAATGTAACCATACAGGATAGCAATAGCAAGGGGGATATGGATTTAGGATTAGGAAGATGGAAGGGGGAAAGTGCCCATGAAAAGATCTCTCTCTACCTTAGAAAGTGTTCTGTAATATGAAAAAAGTTTGAGAACCACTGTCCAGGTAGTTCACAAAATATATTGCAGAAATCTGAATAGGGAAAATAGTGCAAATTGGAAAAAAGAACCTTTAACTTTACAAAGATGTCAGCTCCTGAAGGCAATGGGAAAGAGTCCAAACAATGAGGTGTCATTTTGCTGTGAAGAAAGTAAGGAAGGAAGTGTTATTTACTCCTTCTCATAACGCAAGAACTAGGGGGCACCACATGAAATTAATAGGCATCAGGTTTAAAACAAACAAAAGGATGTATTTCTTCACACAATGCACATCAACCTGTGGAACTCTTTGCCAGAGGATGTTGTGAAGGCCAAGACTGTAACAGGGTTCAAAAAAGAACCAGATAAATCAATGGAAGATAGGTCCATCAATGGCTATTAGCCAGGATGGGCAGGGATGGTGTCCCTAGCCTCTGTTTGCCAGAATCTGGGAATGAGCGACAGAGGATGGATCACTTGATGATTACCTGTTCTGTTCATTCCCTCTAGGGCACCTGGTATTGGCCACTGTCGGAAGACAGCATACTGGGCTAGATGGACCTTTGGTCTGACCCAGTATAGCCGTTCTTATGTTCTCCTGGAGTTTAGCTAGAGGATGTTGTCTGCTCCTCAGGAGGCTAGAATGACAGACTTGTGAAATTCCCAGTTTCTGCTTCTAAAAAGAACAACGGTAGTGAAATTATAGGGAGAATACAAATAGATTTTTAAATAAGAAAAGTAGGAATAAGGCTAAAGATCAGCAAAAAAATATTTATATAGCATCAGAGGTACATCTTGTGTTGTAAAGGAGGAAAACTATGCTAATAATTGGATCCCCTCCCAAAAAAGTATGATCTTGGGCCCCAACACTGCAAACATTTAGCATGTACCTAACTTTACTCACATGAACGATCCCATGGCTAGCCTGTGCCAGCTGACTCAGGCTTGCAGGACTTGGGTGATAGTACTGTTTAATTGTGTAGATGTTCAGGCTTGGGCTGCAGTCCAGGCTCTAGGACCCTGCGAGGTGGAAGGTTACCAGAGCTCAGGCTGCAGCCCAAGCCTGAATCTCTACATCACAATTAAACAGCCCCTTAGCTTTGCAGGGCTCAGGCTCAGTCAGCAGGAATGGGCCAGCCACAGGTGTCTAACTGCAGAGTAGACATACCCACAGTGGTCTATTGAATTGCTGAAAAGCTTCAGGAAGCAGGTGGGTTTTCAGACATTTTGCAGCACCCACTGAGGGGATCCAGCTTCTTTCCACTCCCTTTTGCACTATAACAGCAGCACAAAGCAGGGGCAGGAGAAGTGGGGTGAGGGGAAGGGGCCTTAGGGTTCAGGCCACTAATTTATCTATTTGCTGCTTATTGCTATTTACTTTCATTCAGCTTTATGGGGGTCAAGTTCAGCTTTGATTTTCTTGGTTTTATCCGTTTGTTACAACAGCTACCTAATCTTGCTTGTCAGTCATCCTTAGGAAGAGTAAAAGTCCCTTTTCTGGATGGGTCGAGCCTGAGGGCATAGAGAATACATTTTACGATCTGGAAGATCATTAAAACAAAGGAGCATTTTCCACTTTTCCACAATGAAAGGAATTACCTGCACTCACATGAAAAGTAGACAATGTTTACAGAAAAGTTACATTACTTAACAAAAGCTATGAATTTTGGAGGGGTTTTAGGTATCAATGAGGATAACTAAATAGATTTTAAAATAGCTTTAAAGGAAGTTATTAAATAGCTCCCAAAAACTGGTCATTGGTCACAAAATTGGGTGACTGGGTAATTGGGTGACAAAATTGGGTAGATGAAATTCAATATGGATAAATGCAAAGTAATGCATATTGGAAAATATAATCCCAATTATACATACAAAATGATAAGTTCTAAAATTAGCCATTACACTCAAGAAAGAGATCTTGAAGTCACCTTGGATAGTTCTCTGAAAATATCCACTCAATGGGCAGCAGCAGGCAAAAAAAAAAAAAAAAGCTACCAGAATGCTGGGAACCAGTAGGAAGGGATAGATAGAAAGAAAGAAAATATCATAATGCCACTATATAAATCCATGGTACACCCATACAGTGGGGAGTTCTGGTCACCTCATCTCAAAAAAGATGTATTAGAATTGGAAGAGAAGAGCAAAAAATGATTAGTGGTAGGGAACGGCTTCCATATGGAGGGAGAGAGAGAGGGAAAAAAAGACTGGGACTGTTCAGCTTAGAAAAGAGGCAACTAAGGGGAGGATATGATAGAAGTCTATAAAATCATGAATGGGGTGAGGAACATGAATAGGGAAGTATTATTTCCTCTGGGTCACCCAATGAAATTAATAGGCAGCAGGTTTAAAACTAAAGTACTTCTTCACACAACACACAGTCAACTCTTTGCCAAGGGATGTTGTGAAGGACAAAAGTACAAATGGGTTTAAAAAAGATAATTAGATAAGTTCATGGAGGGCAGGTTCACCAATGGCTATGAGCCAAGATGGTCAGGGACACAACCCTTGTTATGGTCATCTCTAAACCTCTGACCGCCAGAAACTAGGACTGGATGATAAGGATGGATTGCTCAATAATTGCCCGGTTGTGTTCATTCTCTCTGGAGTACCTGTCATTGGCCACTGCTGGAAGACCGAATACTGGGCTAGATGGACCATTGGTCTGACCTTGTATGGCCATTCTTATGTTCTTAGCTTTGGTACTGCTCTTTTCTGCATTGCACTGGCTCTTCCATTGCCCATTTTTTATAACAGATATTTCATATTTCATGAAAACCATAGTAGTGGTGTTCTGTGCCTGAACATTTAAACCAAATCTCTGCATGTAACAGTCAAAGAATTAGCTCAATACCCAAATGCGAAAAATAGGAAGTCTTGATTTGCATCCAATACCCCAGGTAATTTATCCTGAAATCCTATCATCCCTATATGTAAAGGCTGTGTATATCAAAACAGCCAGAAAATCTACTTGCAAGCTTCCCCCCACCCAAGGTAAAGAGAAGCTTCTGTTCAGATTACTTAATGACAAAATTCAATGTCAGCAACCAGAGGGCCATATTCAGAGAAAATGTGCCTTTTTAAAAAAAATGTTGCTTAACTTTTTATATTCAGATATAGATACTGAATACTCTGTAATCCCTTACTGGGCAACAACAGAGCTGTAGACCATTCCATTATAAACTCTGCTCATCTGATGTCACTGTTGCTCTAATGGCAGCCTGAAGACTCCTCTGCACCAAAACAACAGTATATTCAAGAGTTATGTTGGAACTCAGACCACTGTTTGCACTGCAGGCCTCAAAGGCAAGAGTGCTGCATTGTCGAGAGATACAGACCAGTGGAATAGACACTAAAAGATGGCTCCATCTATAAGCCAGTTCATCGTCAATGTTTAGGGATATGATTGAGATCCTGGGACACTGTTACATGAGCAGAGCATAACCTTGTGATTTTAGCGCCTAACCCAACACTCAATGAAGTCTACTAATGACTTCACAGAGATCAGAATCAATATCTACTATTTTCAGTGAGATCACTATAGGTTAACTGTCAATAATAACAACAACAATAATACTTATAGCAGTATTTACCTAGAACTTTTAGTTGAGGATCACAAGCATTTTGCAAGCACTTAAGTTTCATAACACCTTTATGAAGTATGAATTAACTAAGGCACAGAAAAGCTAAAAAAATTCTCTGAAACAGAGGAAGTCAGTGGCAGAGACAGAAACAGAATCTAGAAGTCTTTAATAGAACGGATTGTGAACTTCACTAGACGTTTGTCCATCAGGAAATGTCAATTTGTTGAAAGTGAAACTTCACAGGAACATACCAGATTCGACAGAAGTTTCGTTGAGAGGTTGCTCACCTCTAGGATGCAATTTCCGGTCAGAACAAGACAGACACACGCACCAACCAACAGCCTGGTGATTAGAAGCTGTAAGAAACCCAAGTTCAGTACCTGCTCTGTCTGATTTGGAGCAGGGACTTGAACCCAAGTCACTCATCCCAGGTGAGTGCCATAACTACTAGGCTATAAACTGTTGTGGGATGGGAGTTTCACTCACTCTGGTGTTTCATCAAAAAAAAACTTTCAAAAGTCTCAGTTTCATCAAGAAGCAAAAATGGGGAAAAATTTCCAAATACTCAAAAATATTCATGGGATGGGAAAACTGTTTCACGCCCAGTTCCAGTCAACACTGAGTCTCTTGCTTTAACTGCCAACCAATAGTTCCTAAGATCATACATGAGAAGAACATGTAATATGTTCTGGCAATTATAGCATGTGTGTGACCATATCCAGTCTCTGAACTCTTATTTGTTCAGTGCTTACACAAGATACAGAATTCTGTGCAGACCCCTGTGACTGCGGGCACACAATTCAGAATTTGAAGCCCCACCTATTAAGCCGTTTCTTTTTGTGAATACATTAAATCTGTGCTCCACAGTCAGCCTATTGGTTTCTGGGTTGATTTTAAGATATTGGTTTTGATGTACAAAGTCCTATGTGGCCTGAGACCCACTTATCTAACAGACTGCCTCTCTCTCTCTCACATACTGTTGCAGTATGGAGTTCAGTAGAGGAGCCTAAATTGGAAATCTAGTGGTATAAAAGAGAGGAATTATCCATTAGGTTACTGAGCCTTTGGAACTTGTTTCTACCCTTAGTCTACAACAGCTTTAATTTGTTAGCCTGCTGCAAGGAACATCTTTTTTGCCTCACCCATAAGGACATGGATATTGATTGGGACTGGGCAATGCAGGGATGAGAGTCTGGTTGGGATTTTGTAGAGAGGTTAATTATTATTTGCTGGGTTGTTTTATTTGATATTGCAGTAACTGGCAAATCTCTTTATTTATACATGTACTTTTTAAAAAATTGTCAAAAGTGCCCCATTGGAGGGATGCTCTTTTGCTGCAGAGTAGGAAAATTCACAACACAACATGCACAGATCTAAAACGGGTATTTGCATATACTCACAGGCAGGTGGACATAACACAACACGTGTACACATATTATAGATATTTGTACATATTAGCTGGGAGCATGCAAAAAATAATGTGCACAGTTGCGTGCAGCTATTATAACTACTGGCCACTAGCTGAAGACCCATAATGTTCTTTTAGAGAAGTTTTTGTTGAATGAATCTTTTTAAAAAATTTAAAAAATCCAGAATTATTGCCAGTCTGCTACACTATCATAGCTTCCATCCTACTATAATGACATATATTATAGTTCATGAACTATAACAATTGGAGTATGAAAGCGAATATCCATCCATAAATAGAATCTACAATTTATGGTGAGGTACATGGAAAAAATGTTAGCTGTTCAAAAATTACACTACATCAACAGGAAGCAGCCCAGTTTAAAAAAAAAAAAAGATCCGTTACTGTAGGCTCCAGTTAGAGGGGCATTTACAAAGAACGGAACACAGGAATTGCCACAATGGATCAGACAATGACACATCTAGTCCAGTAACTTATCTGCACCAGTGGCCAGCACTGGTGCCCTGCTTCACAGATATATCCCTCAATCTTTGTAATAGACTGTTGTGAAATAGATAACCACTTCCAGTATGAACATGAAGACTTATATCCCTCATAATTGTTAGCCTGTCTATTGTAACAATGGATGTTCTATAGCCTTGAAAAAGACTATTCTTTCTTAAAAATCCTGCCAAGAATTCAGCCCCCGTGATATCTTGTGGCAGTGAGTTCCACAGACTAATTCTGCATTTTATTAAAAAACATGTAAACTACTATATACAATTCTTTTATACTTTACCTTTTTCTTCTTTTTAGGTTCTCAGGCTCATGAGTTCACTCCATATGATGCCACGATATGCACTATCTTGCTGATGTTACCACAGAACATCTTTTGAGGATATTTTCTTTGTAAAACTATAAGAAAATCCATTCGATATAAGCTGTTAAAATGCATAAACATCATTTTATGTAAAAATCTTTAATGTGCCATTGCATCTGCATGCATGACAGGCTGAATACAACCAGGTCTTAAATAAATCTAGTTACAAAACTGCATAAGCAGCCCTTCTCACTGTTCCAACTCCAACAGCGATAAATAACCCGCTACGGATCTATAGTCCAGTAAATGCCAGAAGGCTATGTTTTTAAACATACATTGAAAATCAGTATAGCTGAGCTTTGCTAGAGAGTGTTCCTCTCAAACAACTTCCCTCCCTCCCACCTTCAATCCATATACAAGAAGCACCTCACCTCACATGTCTGTAGGCATAAAGATCATGCAGTACATTTGTAAGATGTTCTTCAATGGAGAAGCAGCTGCTTTCTGACTTTTTTCATAATCCATAAAATATGGCATTTTAATACCAGACTCCTCCACATTTATTACTTAACCATGAAAATCCATCCATTTCCTCCTTGCTTAAACACATTTCACAACAAGACCTCATTTCTTAGCCATAACATGTTCACCCAAGGCCTGGGGAAGCTTTAGAGCCCATCAATGCCTCTCTTTCAGTGTACAGAAGAGTTGCTATTGTGTGACACATTCTTTAATTCCTTCCTCCAAGGGACTGAGTGTGCTCCCCGTGGGGAACAAAAGCCTGGATTGGGTTTTCCACACAGTGGGTCACAGTACAGCCACTGGGGATAGATTTACTGTCCCATCATTTCTCTCAAGAACTCTCCAGGGATGACATGTAATGCTTTTGCAATTTTCTGCAACATATATTTTACATGTTTATATTTGCATGTTTTGTCCTAGTTGTTTCTTGAGTCTTTCACATACTGTAATGTAGTGTTTCTGTGTTAATTTTTATTTGCCTAAGGATGTCTATTATGAGATGTTTCCATTTCAGCTTTACTGATATAACTTGGAATTTGGAGTATATAATCATTATGGATTGTGACTTCCTGTATATGACCCAGTGTAAGATTGGTATCAGTTCATGGTGGATTGAGACACTGACGAGAATAACATCCTTTTCTCTTTCTAAAATGTGTCTTCTATAAGCCTCCTAGTAAAATCCTAATCATAATCTGAAAATAATATACACAAATAGCAACAAATACTTTTAAAAGTGTTACAAATTTTGATTGCTAAGTAACAATGACTTTCTAAAATAAAATACAGTGCCCTAGAAGTACATTGACATGTAATCCGAAACTAAATCAGGCTTTTAAAAACTGTTAACAATTTAAAAAATATTCATGGCATGAGATTTGGATTAGAAAACAAGTATTGTGAGAAGAAAACAAAACCCACCATCACCACTATTCAAAAGGACACCACCCTTAGCAGATGAAATTACAACCTATGTAGTTTGGTGGGAATTTTAACATGAACTATATATGTTGACGTGTTACAGTAAACAGAAAGACAATCAAAGAGCTTTTCTGAAATTAGACTTAAGTTACAGCAAGTGTGATATACTAGCTAGGAGGTGGAAATGTCTTTTCTTTTTTATTGACTGTATCCTAAGGGTTTTATGCTTATGAGACTTTAGTTTGTCACCAGTTTATCTCAGTTTCATAGCTACTTATATTGCTGCCTGATTATCTAAATTGTTTTAGTGCCCGAACAAAAAACCTGATAGGGCTAGATTGTCCAATTACACTGTGTAACTCAAAGTGGACGTTTTTAGTATCAGAGGAGGATAACTGGCACCAAAACTGGTAACCCTGGTGCATCAACCAAGGTGGTAATGAGGAGCTAACCATGCTCTGAGAGGGCAAATGCACTGAAAAGAAGTTGTGATAAGTACAACAGTAGGCATAACCAGCAGCGACAGGGGCAGCATTACATTATTTCTGTGCTCTCAGATCACTTGTTGCCAGATAATCATGATGAACTAGACCTGGCAGAGGAAGTGTACATAAATAGCTGATCAACATGACAAGCAAATGACACTGTCTTGTCTTGTAGTATCTTACAATCTCAGACATCACGACAGAAAAAGTGAGCTGAAATTGGGCTCTGTACACTGTGCATTTGTGTTCTTGAATTGGTAGTATGATGCTTATTTTATGAGATTTCTATGGAAGATGTGGTTAAACAGAGTTGCAATACAATCTAACATATGTATGCCCCTAGATTATTTTATGATCAATCTGTGAAATGCTTTCCCATTGTTAATACATTATTGACTTTCCACTGTGTTTCTGTGTCTTATTTGCTTTGGCCACACACTGTACACAGTTGCTGGCTGTGTTCTCCATGTTGTCATTATGTTACACATTAGCCTTGGTGCTTGTGTGAGCTATGACCCATGTTGCCTGGGTGTCTGCTCCATTCTGGTATCTCATACTTTTTACCAGATTCACCCATTTGTGATAGTGCTGAGAGCTTGTTCTGGGTTTATACCCTTTTTCCAGTTTCGCTGCATTCCAGAGCCATTTTCCTCTGCTGTGTTACTGTTAGGGCTGGTCTACACTACAGGGTAAAATCGATTTTAGATACGCAATTTCAGCTACGTGAATAACGTAGCTGAAGTCGAATATCTAAAATCGATTTACTCACCCGTCTTCACCGCGCGGGATCGATGTCCGCGGCTCGCCATGTCGATTCCGGAACTCCGTTGGGGTTGGTGGAGTTCCAGAACCGATATAAGCGCGCTCAGGGATCGATATATCCCGTCTAGATTAGACGTGATATATCGATCCCCAAGCAATCGATTTTAACGCGCCGATACGGCGCGTAGTCCAGACGTGGCCTTAGTCTTGGTAACCTATTTGTTTAAGGGGAGAGGGTTTCTGGGTGATGCCATTTAGTCAAGACACTTTGCAACAATTTACACACCCTTTTAGCTCCTTGTTGGAAATTCTGTGTTCTTTGTAACCCTTTGTTAATTTAACATCTCATTTGTTTAAAGTCAAAAGGTTAAATTATGGTCTCATTAAAGTCAATGGGAGTTTTGCCATTGACTTCAGTGCAGCCAGGATTTCACCCATTGTGTATACTGAATAGTACTGTTCTAACTCTTAAAACCAGAGGGAGGAATGACACTGACAGTTTATCTCTGTGATAATGGCAGGGAAGCTGCTAAAGCCATATGGGGAGCGTACTGGTCGGGAGAAGGATAGAAGATGCCATCTATTGGAAACCGGAATGTATGGTAGGAGTATTGGAGTTTAATGACTCAGGGCTTGTGATTGATAAACAAGACTGAGTTTTGGTAAACTTTCAACTCTGGTGCCTGGCTTACATTTCTAAAGAATATTGAATAATGGCTAGAAACTTATTTTTATTAAGTTAGTTACTGAATAGGTTAGTACTGGAATGGCCACTAATTAATATTACTGGTATTCAGTCTTTGTGTTAGTAGCACCTAGGGACCCCCTAGCAAGCATCAGGCCACGCTGAAGTAGGTGGTGTACAAACTAGTAACAAAGACCATCCTTGCCCTAGAGAGGTTCACAATCAGGGCTTGTACCAATGTGCAAAAAGTAGATGAAACAGACTAATGGGTGAGGGCCAAAGAGTCTATGAAGAATTTAATCTCTGGAATCACTGACTGTTTAGTCAGTTAACAGAAAAACCTCAGACTGTTCAGTTTTGCTCCAAATGATCTCATCTCAACCACTAGTTCTAAGGAAGTAAGAAAGTAGGTAACAAATTTAAATTCTTGAGCCCATGCTTGTTTTAAATTACAAGGTAGCAAATAAACCATTTGACACGTATTACAAAAGTCTGAAGTCCGTTACTTTTCCACTCAAAAATGGTTTGAGTGATTTATTTTTAATTTATTCAAAATATGTTTCCTCAAGCCTGAGATTAACCAGGAGAATTTTCAAACATTTTCAATTATTTTGAGTGGAACCAGGGATTGTGGGAAGAGGCAGCTTTTACACCCTTAACTATGCAGTCATGCATCTGGTCAATTAGAGAGACATAATTAAAAGTCAAATGAAAAAAGTTCTGAGCTTCACCTTTTGCATATAACTTTAATCAGTTATTCATTTAGGAAACCTAAAGCTTCATTTAATGTTTTGGTATAATTTTGGAATTTGCTAGAAGCTACTGAATTTAACCCATGAAAGCCACTGATCGTTTAAGTGAAAGTTTTTGTATGTGGAATGTTTTTGTGTATCTCCTTTTTGTTAATGTACTGTATAAATACCACTTTAAAGCTAGCCTTGTCAATAGGTAAAACATGTTATTAGGCGCCTTCATTCTTTTCAAAGTAGTAATTTTGGGATAATCTAGAGCAGCAGTTCTCAACCCGCGGCCCATGGGTCACATGCAGCCCAATTAGCATATGGCTGTGGCCCAGCTGCGTGCTAAAGGCCGCTGGGCCGTGCAGCGGGGTCCAGGTTCCCAGCTGCTGGCTGGCCCCCCATGGCAGGGTCCAGGGCTGCTGGCTGGCCCCATGGGGTCAGGATCTGCTCCTGGCCCCACTCTGTGGGGTCTCTGGGCGTGAGGCGCTGGGCACAGGGTGTCTATCGGGGGGAATTTACAGGGAAGGGAGTGGGATGCTGTGGTTCTCAACCTGCGGCTCACAATGATAAATAGGTTGAGAACCACTGATCTAGAGGAATTCAGATTGAGTCACACACCAGCAAACATGGAATCATATACAATGATCACAGTAGAAATCACATATGGAACTTTCAACTTTACTATTATCTGTGCTTACAGAAAAGATTTAGGAACATTTGTAAAACTGAGGGACTGTCACCTTAGGTATCCAATAATCTTTCAAGGAAGAACACAATTCTAAAAAAAGAACAGGAGTACTTGTGGCACCTTAGAGACTAACAAATTTATTTGAGCATAAGCTTTTGTGGGCTACAGCCCACTTCCTCGGATGCATAGACTGGAATATATAGTGAGGAGATATATATAAGTACAGACAACATGAGAAGGTGGGAGTTGCCCAACCAACTCTAACAGGCTAATTAATTAAGATGAACTGTTGTCAGCAGGAGAAAAAAAACCTTTGTAGTGATATTCAAGATAGCCCATTTCAGACAGTTTGACAAGAAGCTATGAGGATACTTAACATGGGGAAATAGATTCAATGTGTGTAATGGCTCAGCCATTCTCACAGTCTTTATTTAACATTTCTAGTTCAATATGGTTCTAATAAATGAAGAACGGAAATCATGGGCAGAGCATGTTCACTAATCCCAAACAAAAATCTTAGCTGAAAAATGCAGATAGTATGTATAAGAAAAAAGATAAAAAAAAATTTATAATGAGAATAACTGTGCCTCTTGCCAGGACCTGCTGTTTGTCACAGTTATATCATTATATTACAAGATCATATTAATCCTTTGAAGTCTGGTATCCAAAGTGCCATTTCTGCTATTGATTCCATAAGATTACTTTTGAAAGCATGTTCTAAAGGTCCATCAGACCACTAACTGGAAGTCAAGTATTCCCGTGCCTGGAAAAAATCCCAATCTAGAATTTTTGCAGCCCCACGAACAAAATGTTTTACATGTATCATTGTAGAAACAAGTAATAAATAATCTGACAACAAATATGTCTTTCATAATTAACTAGAAGATCAGTTTAACGGAACAATATCAATGTCATCTTCATGTATTTCAATAAGATTAAATTAAGAAGATAATAAGGACGCATACTGCCCGCACCCAGGATGTATGTATTTGTGTATTAGTTCCACATAAATACAGCAATGCTAAAATGTATTGAGAGATTTAGAAAGCAGCTAACTCACATAACAGAAACACAGAAAGAAAAAGGGCAGAAATAAAGACATCCACACATAGATGACTACCTTGACCTTTCCCCAGAATTTTCTTCCCTGCTTCCTATGATTACTGGGTTTTTTTTCCCTTTTATTCAATGGGCATCTCGTGGGCAGATGTCTGCAGACGTTAGCTCAATGTTAGCTCCCAGCCCCAGCCCCTTTTTCCTTATTCATGGATCCAAAAGAAAACAACAGATTATTCAAACAGAAACTCTAGAGATTTTATAAGTATGATATCAACTTATAAATGTAAGTTCATAGAAAAACCATCTGTTACAGTAGGATACTAGACGGGGATACTGACCAGAAAAGCCTACCCCTTAAATCACCAGGCTTAAAACTAACAGCATAGGGCTTGCTTAGATAGATGTCTCTCTCTGATGCAAGCCTCTAGAGTAGACAAATGGAGCCTGCACCGTGTGATTTACCCTAGTGAGTCTTCCTTCGGTGCAAAAAATTCCTCTTTCCACACTTTATGCCTGGATTCAGTAGAAGTCAATTTAATTGAGATAGTATCCAGATTTGGAACAAGTTACTGCTGCCTCTAAAACTAACTTCTCTTTGGGCATGCCTGAGAAAATACAGGAGGCATCAGATGCTGTTATATATTTGGGCTAGATTCTCAGCCCACAATGTGCAGTTTCTTCACTGTTACTAGAATGATACAAGAATAAGATCACACTTTCTTCCCTGACCTGTCAATAAGTTACTGTAAAAGCACCGTAGTGTAGTCAAAAATTCAAGATACGGGTACGAAGTGTAGGCCTGCATCTCTAAATGAAACAGCATGTAGGCTTCCATTGCCATTCCCACAAAAAGACACCTAGACCCTTTGGAGATGTAACCATAAAATAGATGACATCCACATTGACCAAACCGTAGTTATATTTTAAACAAATTGCAAAATTCATAAATGCACCAAATCAGCAGACCCCTCAAGCAAATTCATTATATTCTATTTTGATTTGTGTTAGTCTCAGTGAATGATGCTACTAATTTAAATTAGGATATAAAGATGCTATTACACAAGAGGTTAATTTTCCTTTTACTGTAACATATATATGGTTGATATTTTCACAGGGTTCCCATAATGCAATTGTGTACAAATTTTAAATTTAGTAAAAATAAGTGAAGATGACAGATAAAAATTCAGCATTTCCAAGTATGACCATTTCTCTGTTTTAGGAATGGCACAGAAATCAGCCAGCACAGGCAATCAGTTTCTCAATCTAAGATGAAGAGCAATCCTTGCCAAGGTTAGCGGTGAGGTATGAGGCATATAGGTGTCATTTTTTTTTTTTTGGTGAATAATGCAGATTCAGCGACAAACACATTTTGTGAATTCATGTCAATTTTGCCAAAATTATTTTCTTTAAAAAAATCTAAAATATCTAAATGTTTTGTTTTGACATTTTTAAATGAAACATTTTGATCTTTTGATTCAAAATTACTTTTTATTTCAAAATTTCCTTTAATTTTATTAAAAATGTTAAATGCTCAAAATGGAAACAACACATTTCAATTCAGGACAAATAAAACATTTTATTCAACCTGAAATTATCATCATCATTTGATTTACCAAAAATGTTGAAAAATTTCATTTCTAGAATAATCTGAAACATTTTTTTTCTTTTCGGCCAGCAACCAAAAAACTCTGTTACACATCCAGCTCTAATAAGGAGGCTCACACAGTGTCTGCCTGTCTGTCCATCCAGTGGATAAACAGAAGGATTTTGCTCTCAGAGGCTGTCCACTCTCTCAGATTCCTGAGCACAAAATTCTCATGCCACATATCCAAAGAAATTAAAAATGTTAAAAACAAATTAAGAGATTATAAATATGCATTTTGATGAGTAGAATGATGCAGAAAGTATTTCAAGGATCTTTATGAAAAACAATACTGTTCTACAGTGCAGACATTTTATAACAAAAAGTCAACGAATAGCATACAGTATGTACAATCTATTATTGTATAGACTGCTCATAAAAAGTCACATCATAAATATGTGACTAGATTTTTCAAATTTAAGTACAAAACATTCAGCAGCTCTTACTGTCCATCTGGAGACCTACATTACTGTCAGATAAATACTTAGCCTGTGAACATAAATATGGTTTTCAGCTGTAATTTCAAATGTGAAAGACCAGCAGAGATGGCAGTACTTAAAAGAAAATCACCTTTCAAGCAATGAAACCAAAACTTTTCCAACATTTACTGGTGGATATTACTCTGTGGGCAGGTGAATGGTTCAGAGGATTCTCATTATGAAAGCCAGCAGTCATTTAATAACATATTATAAGTAGGATTTGTGATGCTCTGTAGGCAGCCAACTTTCCAAACCTTTTCCTGCTACTTCCTTTTCTGAAGACCATGGGTTCAGGATGTTTGATGTCTGCTTCTCAGCAGTTTGAACCCCTGGATGTTATCAGGCATTGTTCATCATTGATGCCTGAATTAAAATCAAATATAGATCTTTTAACCTAAATAGGGACACCCACTACCATGTTGTTCTTTGGAGAGCAACTTTCTGGCTCCATGGACATCACTTGGACAGAGTAGTTGCATCCTTCTGCAGCCCATGCCCGATCCAGATCCACCAGCCCCATACAGTGTTTTCCTAGAATACCAGAACAAAGACAGCAACATTAAAAGACTTACTTACTTTTTAGCAGAAATATATGATGTACAAGGAAATATTCCCTTTGGCATTAGAATCACAGAAGATTAGGGTTGGAAGAAACCTCAACTAAATCATCTCAGCCAGGGCTTTGTCAAGCCAGGCCTTAAAAGCCTCTAAGGATGGAGATTCCACCACCTCCCTAGGTAATTAATCCCAGTGCTTCACCATCCTCCTAGTGAAACAGTGTTTCCTAATATCCAACCGAGCCCTCCCACACTGAAACCTGAGACCTTTGCTCCTTGTTCTGTCATCTGCCACCACTGAAAACAGCCGAGCTCCATCCTCTTTGGAATCCCCCTTCAGGTAATTGAAGGCTGCTATCAAATCCCCTCTCACTCTTCTCTTCTGCAGACTTAACAAGCTCAGTTCCCTCAGCCTCTTCTCGTAAGTCATGTGCCGCAGCTCCCTGATCATTTTCGTTGCCCTCCGCTGGACTCTTTCCAATCTGTCCACATCTGTAGCGGGGGACCCAAGACTGGATGCAATACTCCAGATGTGGCCTCACTAGTGCCGAATAGAGGGAAATAATCACTTCCCTCAATCTGCGGGCAATGCTCCTACTAATGCAGCTCAATATGCCATTAGCCTTCTTGGCAACAAGGGTACACTGCTGACTCATATCCAGCTTCTCATCCACTGTAATCCCCAGGTCCTTTTCTACAGAGCTGCTGCTTAGTCAGTTGGTCTCTAGCCTATAGCGGTGCATGGGATTCTTCCATCCTAATTGCAGGACTCTGCACTTGACCTTGTTGAACCTCATCAAATTTTTTTTGGCCCAATCCTCCAATTTGTCTAGGTCACTCTGGACCATATTGTGCTACTCTCTAGTGTATCTACCTCTCCCCCCAGCTTAGTCATCCGTGAACTTGCTGAGAGTGGAAATCCATCCCATCATCCAGATCATTAATAACATTAATGAACATTGTTCAATTACTAGTGACATCAGAAAAACTGAGCAGTAAATAACTTAGAATCTAGAAGCAGCCTAATCCAGATGTACCCACATCTCTAAATCTGCTTTCCCCCGTTTCACCTATATTTTTATTTACACTCGCCAAGGGACAGTAGGTAACTCCTGCCCACGGAAGTCTCTGGAACCCACTGGCCTGCTGGGGGAGAGGGGTGTTGATTGATCAGCACTCCCCAGCTCCCAGGATATAGCCCAACGCAGGGGTCATATGGAGCCTCTTTCAATTCCATTACAGTAGCCCACTCTACCCACCTGAAGTAGGAATGGGAACCTGGTCTGACAGATGCTGCGGGTCTAGCCAACTGCCTGTTTAGGGGGGTCAGGACAGGGCCGCCGGGAGGGGTGGCGCAAGTGGGCAATTTGAGAGTTTTTTGGGGCCCCTTCACTTCCTCCAGGGGCCCCAGAAAACTCTCATGGGGTTTGGACCCCTGGAGCTCCTTCCGCTCCGGGTCTTTGGCGGCAATTCAGCAGCGGGGGGTCCTTCTGCTCTAGGACCCGCTGCTGAAGTGCCCCAAAGACCCGCGGCAGAGGGTCCTTCCGCCCTGGGACCCGCTGCCAAAGTGCTGGGTCTTCGGCGGCAATTCGGCGACAGGAGACCCACCCCAGCACCCCTGAATCCTCTGGGCGGCCTGGGTCAGGATAGAATTTTTTCTGCAATTGGAAGGGCACCTGGGAGTTTTTTGCCTTCCTTGCAGCACCTTCAAGCCACAGGGGGTTGAGTAGGAACACAGTTAATTTCTAACTGAGGTACTGTGGTGGAGTTGTTTATTCATTGCAATTTGCAGCCAGTTTCCAATGCAATTAAGAGAATAAAATGAATGGTTCCCAACCTTGGGATTATGTGATAAGGTGAACCTTTGGGGGTCAAAGTCCTCACCCTGCTGCAAATCCCTGTCCCTCTCGCAGGGGGGGAAGGTGCTAGCACTGAGGGAGAGCAGAGTACTGGGGGGTAGGCTGAGGAGAGCCTAGCCTCCATTGTGAACCTACCTAATGTCAATTATGGATTATATGGTAAAGATCCCTGTAATCCTTGTATTGAAACTAATTAAATGCCCGGTATTGGAGAGTATGAATAGTGGGCAGGTAGTGCCCCCTCCCTTGTGTTACAGTTTAATAAAAATTGCAGACTGCCGCTTAATTCTATGCATGTCTCTGTCCTCATCAGTTACATACAGTCTAATTACTTCTAGAAATGGAAACGAAAACTTCATTTTAGAAACATATTTGGGAATAAATCTGAGCAACTGTAGAGGAAAAGTCTGAATTGTTCTTGATTTAGAATTTTGTAGGATAGTAAAATAAAGCCAAAGGTTTATGTTTTCTTTACAGATTTCAAGTGAATATTATTCAATACATTTAGTTCCTATCTATGTCCAAACTATCTGAACAATAATTCACAGAAAAGGTGGAACTTTCAGCATTTTCACAACTCTTACAAGAAAGTTTCATCAGTTTACTTGAGATGTATTAAAGATTCATGATTATAAAGTCCTGAACAAGATGCAAAAGCTACTATAGTCTCTCCTTTTCATGATCCTATGCTCTTATCTATGGCTTGATAAAATAATACAATTTAATGCATTTGGGATTGGAGAGCCATTACAGTACATTGCACAAAATCTGGCACACAGATGCAGAGCTGCATATCATATTTAAACATTTCTCTTTAAATATTAAGCTGTACTGAGTTCAATCTACTTACTATTTTTCCATAACAAATGGATGGTCACAAGCATTTTCTTCTGCATAATTAAAACGCAGATTGCTGAGTCACACAGAAAACATAATGCTTCACCTCTACTAAGATGGTTCCAGCGGTTGGTGGAATTTGGACCCCTCAGCTGATTTTAGCATGAACACAGCTAATTCTGACTGGTGGCTTTGAACACAATAGAGACACAGATTGGTTGGAGTGATTAATGGGGTAGGATGGGTGGGAATAGTTCAGGGATGTGACAGTCTGGCAGTTTTATTTGCTTCCCTGGTATAGATCTTCCCCTACCACTCCCATTTTGGCAAACGGATTACAAATCTTGCCAAGCTTGGTATGTGTTTAGTTGCACTGTAGCACTGATCCCTGTGTTTGGGGTTAGGAAGAAAATGTCCTTCCATGGCAGACTGACAAACTTCTGTGCACATGTATATACCATGTGATTATAATGAAGTAATTGTTACTTATTGTTCATCTGGGAGTCTGGGTTGGAATATCTGTCACAACTTGGGCCCTGTTCCCCTGCTGGTCTCAGTGAGATTTATCTTAGATATATGAGCCAGTACTGGGATCAGATAGGGAATACTAGGTAGGCTGGATTGATGCTTGCGACATCACTGCTTGGGCCTGGATGCTATTATTGGGCACAATAGGTATCAAAATGCCCAGTTTGCACCACAGAGAAGAGTGGGAAAGGAAGTGATTATGTTCTGATGGAGGAGGTACAGAGGTCTTCATTATTTAACAGGGAATTATGTTTTTCTGGGTAACTGTTTGGGTTAAATCAGCAGTTTTTTCATCACAGATACCCGACAGTAATTGGTACTATATAACTACCACTGATAGATAAACAGGCTGAACTGTTGTGACCAGGCCTTTAAACTTGAGGTGCTTATCTGGAGACACGTGAGCAGTATGACAAGTCAATAAACCCGTCCGATTTTACAGAAGTTGTGTGACCCACAGTAAGCATTGCTACATATATCATTTTTTCTCAATCTTAAAATACTGGAAAAAAAGCAGAATAAGCCACTTTCTCACTATCTACAAATATAGAAAAAAAAACACACACATCCCTCCAAAATTCTTCCCATGCTTTCAATCATTTAAAACTCTTCGTTAAAAAGAAAATCTGAAGTGCATTGATGTAGCTTTTCAATACCTGATCTTGTCTTGTCAAAAGAACATGAATCTAACATAAATGTGGTCCGACCTTCAGTTTAAACAAAACTTAATCCACAGCAACCACACCTCCATAAAGATTTTTCAGTAGAATAGAATAGTCTAATGTCTAATGGAATGGAATGGAAAATAATAGAATAGAAAAAATTATGTTAGTTTTAAAATAAAAATATCAATGAAGTTTTTTTTTTCTCCTTGGGGAAACAAGTTTGTGACGAAAAATGTACAATTTCTATGAGACAGAGAACATACAAAAAGTTGAAAATTCAAAAACACCTGACATTTGTATCAAAAGGCTGACAGAAGCTCATTTGCTGTCCCTTCCCTCTCTTTTGAACTGGCAGTTTCCTTCCCATCTCCCATGGCTATCTCACAAGCAAAAGAGGAGACACCCTTCTCAGTGGGTGGAGTATAATTGTCAGCTGTAATCCTGACAATTTTTTTTCTGTCTAAATACAGTGGGATAGCAAAATAATCATATCTATTTTTAAGTAAAATTGGAAATTATCTCAAAATCTGCAGTATTCTCTTTAGTAGTCTGAACTATAGGAAATTCCTTGAATGCCGCAAGTGCAGCTTTTAAAAATGTATTTAGATTAGTTGCTCCTACTGCCTTTGATGTATTTCATAAGTGGTTTTGAGCCAAGAATATCCACCTTCACTCCCCAACAGCGTCTGCCCTATCTTGGCTTGAATTGTTGTTGGTTTTTGTATTCGAAACTAGTTTGTAGTCTCCCTTTTCCATTTAGAAAATTAAATATTGCAGAGGAATGATACATCCATCTGCCACAGCTAAGCTAATTCTTTATCCGCTCTTGAACATCTGTCATTTGTCACTATTCTACACAAGAACTAGAGAGGGACTTGAGCTGTAAGATGTAGCTCTAGGTTCAGATATCATCCAGCAAATGTCTATGTTCTGGGGACATTTCCATCTGGGATCTAGTAAAAGCCTTTCCTTGAAAAAACAATAGCTTTCCCCTTTACTTTGGATCAGCCCCTCTTTTTTAAATTAATACATGTCTGACTTGAGCCATAATGGCCAACAGGTGAGGGCATTTTCCAGCACTTAATGAGTCACTGAAAGAAGTGAGAGACCAATGCACATTGCCCAGCTGGTCATTAATTGCATGGAAATGCACAACCTGCAGGTACTTTTTGCTATTATATACCATGACAATATAAAAATGTGAAACAAAAAAACATAATTTATTATTTAATACATCAAATAGCTAAAAGCTGAACTGCACATTACCACAGATATATTACTGTTTTTTCCCCACAAACAGTAGATAACAGAATAGTATCAAATAGTAGATCAGTTGGAAGCCAGTACACTAACCATTCTCAGAATGCTGCTAGATTTAATTGTCCTTATTTAGTCTTTAAAAATTCACGCTGACTAATGTATCTTGTTCTTACTAGTGAAGTTCAGTATATAGGTCTGTCCTTCCTGTATCTTTCCTTGATATTCCCCTTCATACAGGAGTTACAGCAACTTCCTTTCTGGTCACTTAAGTCCTTCGATTTCAAAGAAGTTTTCAATATCTCTGCTAAAGATATTCCTATCTTTGCTACTTTCTGCACAATTCTTGGACAGTTCCCATCTGGCCTTGGATGTTTGTCAGAGACTTTTTTAAATGATTTATCACCAACTACTATATCATGTTTAATATATCTAGGGGTTTCATACTGCCACCCATTGCCAGAGTACCTAAATACTTTTCACGGGCACTAGATTGGCTTTAGAGAGGTCTCTAGTGAACTTCAGGAAGTCTTCTCCCTTTTCAGAGTATAGAGGGGGAAGGAGTTGGTGTAGAGACATAATGATCAATAAAATGTCAAATTATACTCTAGCTCATATTTTAAAAACTTCAGCCAGGAAAAATACTTCACTACCACAGTGAAAAAAGATGCAGCAATAGAATCACTCACTGCTGTAAGTGTGCTGAGAAAACTTAATTCCCTATTGATAAATGTACTGGTGCTTCCCATATATCATAAGCTCAGCCCATCACAAAATATATTGCACATATTCTACACAACAGCTGATCTGTGGAAATGCATACCTATTAGTCTGCGTTTGGGTGGAAGCTGAACAGCTGTCTGATCTGCAAATCTGCAAAGAATCATGTGCTCCTAGAATAAAAAGTACAGAAATATGGTTTTATGTCATTACTCTTTAAAACAGCTATTTAATTTCAACATAAAAAATGTATTTAAACATTCAAAGGTACCAGAAAACTATGTGTATTGAATATTTTTCTATTAAAATTAATTTATACTTGTACTTATTTCAGCTCCACTTCAGCCTTTGAAAGTGTATATTTTGGGGGCAGTGAGTTTGTCTCTGGATCAGACTTCTCTACTTCCGTTCAGCAGGGGAACTGGACGTAGCCCCTACAACAGGGCAGCGTTTTTGGGTGGCATACTTCAGGCTGCTTAAGCCCTTCCCATATGCACCAATTGGCAGCCAAGCCATCCTGCTGCCACAGGGTGAGTCTTGGACCTCCTCTTCCCATTTGTGGGTAGCATTCAAACTGGAGTGTGGGGGCACTCAAACATCCTGCGTCTCCTATCAGTAATGATTCTGAAGCAGGAAAGAATCACCATCACCCTTGTTGGGGATAGGTCAACGTTGCATTGCTCAAATTCCACCCAAATCAGTATAGAGTCCATTTGAAATTGGACTTTGGTGTTCCATACCTTGACGTGGGGAAACTCTCTTAACTCTATAGCACAAAATAAATTTAAACAAAAGTAGAAACTCCCTTGTAAGATATCAAGAACTAACTCTGACTTCCATTTTTAGCCTTTGGCTAGCAAGACAAATGAAGCAAGGGTACATAAGTTAACCATTCTTGCAGTGGGAGGGCGAAAGATTATGATGAAATGACAATTAAAAAGAATGCTCCTAAAAACTATACTAAGTGGGACAGCTGAAATTTCAAGTGCTAAGACCCAGCAACCACAACCAGAGCCAGTGCTAGGCATTAGCAGACTAAGCAACTGCTTAAGGCCCCAAGCAGCAAAACAGAGCCCCCATTCACTTTTTATTATGTGTTGGGAGGGGCAAAATATTCCTGCTTAGGGTCCCCAAAGGGCTAGCACCACCACTGGCAAGAACTATTTCAGAATTGTCCAGCTTTATAGAGCCCTCTGTAATGTGAGATGGCAATACAGACATGAGAAACTTTTCTATGGAATGTAACAGAGAACTAAAGTTAGAGGTCTGAAAACGAGCACTATATTTTCTTAAATCAAACTAGGTTATCCTTCCATTCTTGGTTATTCATAGAAACATAGAATATCAAGGTTAAAAAGGAACCTCAGGAGGTCATCTAGTCCAACCCCTTGCTCAAAGCTGGACCAATCCCCAACTAAATCATCCCAGCCAGGGTTTTGTCAAGCCTGATCTTAAAAACATTTAGGGAAGGAGATTCCACCACCTCCCTAGGTAACCGATTCCAGTGCTTCAGCACCCTCCTAGTGAAATAGCGTTTCCTAATATCCAATCTAGACCTCCCCTACTGCAACCTGAGACCATTACTCCTAATATAAAGAGATGATTTTTAAAGGCTCAGTCCCTGCATTAGGTGAAGGGAGGGCAAGCTCAGATGTGTCTGCCTGACTTCTAATGTTTTACCAGCTACTAGGGCTGCTGGAACAGCTGTTTGGGAAGCTTAAAGAAGCTGGAGCAGTTGGTTAGGGCAGAAGGAGCTCCAAATTAAGACATCAGGCAGAGGCTTCCAAAAGCACCTGGCTTTGGTACAGGAGGGGCAGTCGGAGCTAGAGGGAAAGGTACTGGAGGAGTCTCCAATTAAGGGAAAGCAGCAGGAAGTAAAAACAACTCTGAGCTGGGAAGCTAAGCAGTTGTCATTTCAGTGAATGAATAAAGGGTAGCTCCTATATCTCAGGCTGAAACATAGCCTAGATAGGGCCACGCTCCAACTTAAAAGTCTCCAAAGAAACACGCTCAACTCAGTTTTCTCATATAAAGAATGAGCCACCCAACCCAGAGAGCCCATTGCCCCCGTCAGCTCCGCAGCTTGTCAAACCAGATCTGAACTCTGAGGTAAGCATTATCACTCAACTAACTTGAAAAATGAGGACTGGCTTATGAATACACAAAAACATCTGACTTTTCTGTGAAGACAACCTGAAAGTTTAACTGGCGTCCAGGTAACGACTATGTAATTTCCCCTTCAAAAAAATAGCAGCCTGTCACATTTCCTGATGGTAGATATGGTGCAGCCATTATCAGGACAACAAACATCATAATTAAAATGATCTAGCTTTTAGTTAGTTAACTTGCTCTCTGGAGAGAGCAAATTCTGCTAAGTTGTCAAAACTAAATATGTGAAGTAGTTTGGTTCCTACCTTCCAACAATCCTTCAGGGAGAGATAAAAAATGTAGCCTCTGAGTGTCTTTTGGTGCAAGCCTACAACCATCATAGCCCTAAAAGCAGCAGAGAGTCCTGTGGCACCTTATAGACTAAGAGACGTTTTGGATCATGAGCTTTCGTGGGTGAATACCCACTTCGTCAGATGAATGTAGTGGAAATTTCCAGGGGCAGGTATATATGT
The DNA here is from genome assembly GCF_003597395.2 of Chelonoidis abingdonii. NCBI lineage: Eukaryota > Metazoa > Chordata > Testudines > Testudinidae > Chelonoidis > Chelonoidis abingdonii. The sequence continues at coordinate 33,324,360 of NC_133773.1, forward strand.
GCTAGTAAGCAAACTAGAGATAACGAGGTTAGTTCAATCAGGGAGGATGAAGCCCTATTCTAGCAGTTGAGGTGTGAAAACCAAGGGAGGAGAAACTGGTTCTGTAGTTGGCAAGCCATTCACAGTCTTTGTT